>NW_016107568.1:2408341-2428975 GCF_001604975.1 Cebus imitator
AAGAATTTAAACAAATTTACAAGAAAAAGACAAACAACCCCATCAAAAAGTTGACGAAGAATATGAACAGCCAATTCTCAAAAGAAGACATTTATGTAGTCAACAAACATGAAAAAAAGCTCATCATCACTGGTCATTAGAGAAATGCAAATCAAAATCACTATGAGATTCCATCTCATGCTAGTTAGAATGGTGATCATCAAAAAGTCAGGAAACAACAGATGCTGGAGAGGATATGGAGAAATGGGAACACTTTTACACTGTTGGTAAGAATGTAAATTAGTTCTACCATTGTGGAGGACAGTGTGGCAATTCTTCAGGGATCTAGCACCAGAAAATCCATTTGACCCAGCAATCCCATTCCTGGGTATATACCCAAAGGATTATAAGTCATTCTACTACAAAGACACATGCACATGTATGTTTATTGCAGCACTGTTTACAATAGCAAAGACTTGGAATCAACCCAAATACCCATCGATGATAGGCTGGATAAAGAAAATGTGGCACAAATACACCATGGAATACTTTGCAGCCATAAAAAAGGATGAGTTTACATCCTTTGCAGGAACATGGATGAAACTGGAAACCATCATTCTCAGCAAACTAACACAAGAACAGAAAACCAAACACCACATATTCTCATTCATAAGTGGGTGTTGAACAGTGAGAACACATGAACATAGGGAGGGAAACATCACACACCATGGCCTGTTAGGGGATGGGGGCTAGGGGAGGGATAGCATTGGGAGAAATACTTAATGTAGATGACGGGTTGATAAGTGCAGCAAACCACCATGGCACATGTATACCTAGGTAACAAACCTGCATGTTCTGCACATGTATCTCAGAACTTAAAGTATAATAACAATAATAAAATAATAATAAAAGGATAAATTTTTTTTAAAAAAACATTCTCAGCTGGGCACAGTGGCTCACACACCTGTAATCCTAGCACTTGGGGAGGCCAAGGTGGGTAGATAATTTGAGGTCAGGAGTTCAAGACCAGCCTGGCTAACATGGCAAAAACTTGTCTCTACTAAAAAAATACAAAAATTAGCCTGCTGACATAGTGGTGTGCCTGTAATCCCAGCTACTGGGGAGGCTGAGGCAGGAAGATTGCTTGAGCCTGGTAGGCAGAAGTTGTAGTGAAGTGAGAGCATGTCACTGAACACCAGCCTGGGCGATGAGAGAGAAACCTTGTCCAAAAAAAAAAACCACTCCAGCTCTGCCCTCCACACCCCCATGTGCTTCCTCCTGAGTGTGTTCTCCTTCCTGGACATCTGCATTTCCTCCATGTGCTGCTGATCCACTTTCTCACCACTAACTATCCTTCTCCTTTGCAGGTGGTGTAATCCAGGGGGCCCTTATGACTTTCCATGGCACAGGGGAATGTCCGCTGCTGGCCATCATGGTCTATGACTGAATTGCGGCCATTTGCCACCCTTTCCTCTAGCACATCGTCATGTCCAAGGGCCTATGTGTCCAGCCAGTGGTGGTCACCTCTGCTGTGGAGATGCTCATTTCAGCTATAGATGGGATGTATTCATCTCACCCTACTGTGGCCTAACATCACTGATTATTACTGTGTTCTGGCATTCCCCACCCCCATACTCCAACTGGCCTGCTCAGATACCACCATGGCTGACATGATCCTGTTTGTCTCTTCTGCCTTGATCACTGTCCCTACCATCTCAGTCATCTTGGTCTCTTACACTTACATCCTGGTTAATCTGAGGGATGAGGTCCCCAGCTGGCCAGTGCAAAGTTTTCTCCACCCGTGCCTCCCACCTCACTACTCTCTGCCTGTTCTATGGGTTTGTGTTCCTTGTATACATTCTGCCCAACCCTGAAAGTGCCTCAGCCTATAGCAAAATCCTCTTCACCACTGTGATCCCCATGCTGAACCTCGTGGTCTACAGCCTGAGAAATAGAGATGTCAAGGTCAGCTGGGTGCTGTGGCTCTTGCCTGTAATACAAGCACTTTGGGAGGGTGAGGTAGAAAGACCATTTGAGACCAGCCTGGGCAACACAGTGAGACCCCATCTCAACTTAATTAAAAAAAAAGGTTACTTTCGGCCAGGTGTGGTGAGTCACACCTGCAATCCCAGCACTTTGGGAAGCCAAGGCGGGCAGATCGCTTGAACCCAGGTGGCAGAGGTTGGCAGTGAGCTGGGATCATGCCATTGTACTCCATCCTGGGCAACAGAGCAAGACTCTGCCTCAAATTAAAAAAAAAAAAAAAAAGATGCCAAGGATACTATATAAGTTAGGGTTCTTAACCTAAGAAGAAAAAGAATGTGTTAGAAAGGTATCTGGTAGCTTATAAAATAGAATAGATGCCTAGAGGACCTAGACAGGACAGGAACCCTGAAAGGCAAGGCACAGCTGAGAGCCTACCACAAGAGTGGTCTGTGTAGGCTGCCACCACTGAGAACATCACCTTCGGACCTTCTCCACTGCAACAGCTCACACTGCTACCTCTGAACATTCATCAGTGGACAAAGCAACCTCCCCTAACCTCCACTGCACCCTGTCTGGCATCCAACCACACATTACCTCTAACTGATCTGACCCTTTTCGTCATTCCCTCAAGTTCAAGTCCTGGTCAGGAGCACCTACCCATCTGCCAGCACAGTTAGTCTACATCCACTGATATTCTACATCCATACCTCCAGTTTACAGAGCCCTGCAAGGTGGAAATCAGACCTCCTCCTACTCAGAAGAGCAAGCTAGATTCTATCTTCCTTCTGTCTTGAGACCTCCAAATACCAAAATAATCACTGAATGTCAAACAGTGAAAATGACAGATTTCAACCACAGTATCCTCCCCCACAAGGTTCTATAGGGAATATTGCCCTTCTGAATACAGGACGTTGGAGAAACAGTCCATGTGGTGTGGTGTTTGAGCATAGGAAGGAGACTGTAATCATCTGATGTGAGAAAGAATGAAGCCCCCAGACCCTACCCCAGGGAGCAGCTTTTCATCAGTATTATCTACAACAATAATGAGCTATCATTTTTACATAAATGGCCAATTTATACAAAATAAAAAGTTGAAAGGCTGCAAACCTCTGTTTTGTTTTGTTTTTTGTGAGAAAATATACTTATTAAGGATAGTGAGTGAAGTAAAGATGTCAGTATTCACTACAGAGGTTATATTAGCCAAAGTTGCCTTCACATTGATAAAAATACCTTATCTCACTTGTAATCATAAACATTATTCCAGTAAAAGAGGTACATTTTCTCTCCTTTTTGCTTCTTGCCTGTATGATCACCATAATAAGTTAAAATGAAATTGCTCTTATATAATCAAAGGAGAAAAGAGAAAGTAAGAAAACGAACATCCTGCAACCTAGACAATTCCACCCCGCACTGCTGCCCTGAGACCTATGTTTTCTGGCTCTCACCTCACCCCATTCCAATTCATTTAGCCCCCTCCCCCATCCACTTTGTTAGGGTGGAGCTACACCAAATGATGGGGCTTGCTCAGAAGAGAAACATTTTATGGTCAGTGGAAGTTGAACAGAAAGTACCAAAAGATGGAGAGGGCTGCCCTTCTCTTTCAAAGATCATAAGAGGGTTTACTTATACTGAAAGGTGTCCTTTAATGACTAATCCCTGGTCAAGGCTTTGGCCCTTCAAAGTGCTGCTGTTCAAAATGCGGTATGATTCTGTTGAATCCATTCTCTGGTGTCTCTCTTTAGTGGTCTTCTCATTAGTGGTCTTCTCTTCAAATGGGTTGTTTTCTTACTAGGAAAAAAAAGTTACATCTCTGGAATTAATGTTGACAGTGTTTTGCTTGTTCCAAGTTTTTATCCTTCCTTCTCAAGCATGCTCACCTGGCGTGACTGACACAGTGCTGGCTGGGCACGGCGACTCACGCCTGTAATCCCAGCACTTCGGGAGGCCGAGGCAGGCAGATCACCTGAGGTCAGAAGTTCGGGACACAGTGCATAAAGCGGCTGGCCAGAGTGGAGCATTTGGGGGTCTGGTGGGTGTTCTCACAGTAACACTGAAGAATTTTGGCCTGCAGATCAGCACAGACTAGATGAGACTCATATCGCTTGAACTTTGCTTCCATCTCTTCAGCAGCTTTCTGATACCATTCAGTGGTGACTTTGTAGAACTCTGAGCTCCTCTCCTTCCGTCTAGCCAGCTGCTCTTTGTAGAATGCATCCTGCTTCTTAAGCACTCGATCTTTCTCTTCCAGCTGCCTAGCCAGGTGCTTTGTCTTAGCGCGTTCCTCCTCACTTGATACCCTCTCCCGAAGGATGGCTCTGGTTAACTGCTGATTGGCAGCAGCCCTCTCTCGGTCCAGCTCTTTGGCTTGCTTTAGTCGTTTCTGATCTTCAGATTCTTTTCTTGGCGTGCTCCAATGCCAGCTCCTCAGCTGCTCTTCTTTTCAATTCTTCATCAGAAACTGAGGCACCATAAGCACCAGAATACCGCTGAGACTTCGAGCCAGATGGAGAGGATTTCTTCATTCCATCAATCACATTTTCCAAAACTCGGATGCCCTTCACCACGTGATGTTCTCATTCTCATCTGCCTCGAAGATGATCCCTCGGGTGCTGGCAGTCCTACCCATGGCTCCGGTTCATGCCCCCTCCCGGAGACCTAGCGGGGAACCACAAGAACTTTGGGGCCCCCGCAAGTGCCTGGAAGGGCCTAGATTCTTTTCCTGCACAGCAGGAGCAAGGCCACGACCCCAGAAGCAAGGAGAATGCCACAAACCTCTGTTTAATCAAAATCAAATTACCTTTATGGTTTTAAACAAACCCTCTTCTATTATAACAGAAATCAGTCTTACTAATTTTAAGGGAAGGATGTGGGATTTATTATGAAACTAAAATGTTAACTGAGGTTAAATATCTTTTTGAGGCTCAAATAAAATGGGCTTGAATTCCATTCTGTGTGTGTAGCAGAATCCCCGCATCCCTGACAACCTGCCTGGAGTCTGAAGTAGCAGCAGGTAGGATGTAGATGGCTTGTGTTTTACCTGGTTCCCTCTAACTCCGAGTTCCTAAATTCACTTAATTACTTTAACTTATGAACCACCTGGTGAGAAGAGAAAGCAAGGGGCTAGGAATGTGGTTGGTATAAAGGGGAAGTGGGAAATAATAAAAACTTTTACTGTCAAGGGTCCAGAGGGGAGGAAAAAAGGAAGGTTTCGGCAGGTTGGGTGAACCAGCACAGCTGGGCTTGAGCCCCGTGAAGAAGACAAAGACGTAATTGCATCTTTATGGGGCAAAACCTCTGCCTTCATGTGTAATTCTACAGAGTCGTACCTGTTCATTGCTCATAGATGTCAAAAGAAAACACTTCCTTAGAAAATTAAGTAATCCATGGCTGAATCTGTTGATCAATGCTTCAAAATGAAACTGGAATTACCTCCTGGCCTTATTTACAGATTTGAGATAATTTTTTCTTAACATACTAAATATATAGTGGACTCCAAGCAGTCCCCTGTCATCACCATCACCACCCTAACATTCTGTCCCAGACTCAGGAGTTAACAAATTGCAATCTCGTCATGGAAAGAAGCCATTTGCTTAGCAGAGATTTTCCCTTTGAATAATAAATTCCCTTAGGGCCAAAGAGACACAAAGGACCAAGGAACAGAGAAGAGGGTGCAAACCCCTCCTTCATCACCCTGGTGAATGCAGACTTTGCTTCTTAACCTCACCCATTCCTATGCACACACCACCCCATGGCCCTAGGCAATGTAGTCATAGACTAAGGAGTCAACAGAATTCCCAGAAATAGACAAGTGAGTGGCCTAAAAAGAATGGAAGGTAGACAAGGCAGGAGTGTGGGCAGGAGCAGCTAAGTTTTCCCTGACGGACAAGACATCCAACTCCTTTGGCCCCACACACCTCCCATCTC
This sequence comes from Cebus imitator, assembly GCF_001604975.1. Taxonomy (NCBI): domain Eukaryota; kingdom Metazoa; phylum Chordata; class Mammalia; order Primates; family Cebidae; genus Cebus; species Cebus imitator. Next base: position 2,414,231 of record NW_016107568.1, read on the forward strand.
CAAATGGGGCCAGTTCTTTCCACCTGTCTCCCTTCACCTAAAACCATCTTCCACGGAACCTGGTAAGAGTCAGCAGATGGGAGATTAAGTCAAGTGTTACTGATCTCAAGAGCATTTGAATTAACTCTGTATGTACACTATGTCTTAGATTGCCTAGAGCCCACCCAGTACCAGAAGATCAGAAAATTTCCATCAGGTGAAAGTGGGGCTGCAGGGAGGGAGCAGGAGCAGATCTAGTTGCAGATAAAAGAGCAGTTTGTGGTCCTGGACTGACCACCAAAGCACCGGGCTACAACAGACCACAGTCCTGTCAAACAGTCAGTATTAAATGCATGCTTCTTTTTACCGATGACTGCTGGCTCCATCACCTGAGAAAAATTAGTTAATCATCCTGGATCTCAGGTGTTCCCTATGTGGAATAGAGACATGATCTCTAAAATTACTTGTTTCATTTAGACAGAAAAGGGGAAAATGTCACTTTGGATCCCTGGATATTAATCTTGTTCTCAAGGGTCTCAAATTCATTTATACCAATGCTAGAGGACTTCGGGGTGAGATGGGTCAGCCCTGGCATTGGGATCTTTAGTGGGGAACTCAAGCTCTCCAGTGGCTGACAACTGTCACTCACCAAGTGGGATGTCTCTTCAGGCATCACCTCCAGAGACAACTCCGGGCCACCAGTCATCAACTCCCAGTGTTGTCCCTAGAGTAATCACACATATGCCAACCCCTACTGACTCATATGGGAACTAAGCAGTACAGGATGGAAGGAACCAAACATAGGTGAGCTAGGGGCCTTCCCTTGAAGAAAGCATTCCAAGACAGCCCGAACACATCTCCAGTTGAAGTTGGTCCGAGGCCACTAGTATCACAGGAAGGGCATGACACCTTCTAGATTCCTTGACACTGCCAGGAAGGTGGTCATCCTGCATCTCCACAGGTTAGGGCACTGAACTTTGGTCCGCCTCCCCAGAGTGTCACAATCCACTTCATCCCCACCCTCTACAGGACCTCAGAGAAACTGGCCACCAGCCCCAAGAGACTGGGAGAGATGGACAACAAGCCCAATACACAGGCAGTGTGTGGCTATGCTCCTCAAAGATAGATATGCTCCAGGGAAGGGGCACCGGTCATGCTCAGAGCCCCATTCTTCTCTCCCAGCTGCTTATAGAGTATGATGTTTGCTGTCATTCTAAGAGGCTGAGGTTTTGAGGCCAGCCCTCCTCAGCTGTTATTATGAGAAAGTGCTATGCCTGCAGATCTGTGAACCACTGCCAGATGAACGATACATCTGAGATCTGACCTCAGGATCTCAGCTCTGCAGCTTTCCCCCAGTATTATTTTTGTTTCCAACAGCATAGTTCGCTATTGTACTCACTTGTGCTTTTAAGCTTGGAAATACAATTCTTTGTAAAAAAAAAAAATGACGTTAATCACTCTGTACACACAAAGTATCAGCAAACAAATGCTGTGAGCAAGGCTGGGGGCTCTCAAATGGTGTCCTAGAAAGACTAAAGCAAGAAGGAAGACCAGAGAAAGACTAGGATCTATGGGCAAATGGAGATCCTTCCACATTTTCTCAGGAGTTCCCATTCTGGCACCTCTGCCTTCACTACTCTTCCTCTTCTGATGTCTCCAGTTCACCAGAATTGTGCTCAGATAACCTGTCTAAATGTGCTGCCTGACCTTGGATCCCCATAGCCAAGGTCCTCACAGAAGAGGTCCTAGGAGAAGCCATTCTCAAGCTCCCAGCATCAATTTCTGTCAAGCAGACATTTTTACTCAGTGTGATCATCATATCCCATGGTTAAATCTAATTCACACATTGCTAAACACTCTCAATTTACCAGACATCAGTGATCTCTGGTAGATGCCAGCTCATAGATCATTTCTTAGCCATGGGGCTGAGAATGCCCATGAATGTGAAAAAGGCAAAAGAGATGAAATTAGCTGCTTTTTCGTGCTCTCACCAGAGCAGAAATCTCTGTTCAAATTGTTCCCATATTTCAAGGAATCTGAAGAGATCTTCATTTTACAACAAGCACAGGCTAGAAGGATCATGCTAATACTTTTCCTAAACGCCCAAATTTCTCAGCCTCAGCTTCTTCAACTCAGTATTGGCTTCATGCAAACTCTGCATTTTTCCTTTGTTTCTTCCTGAGGCCGTGTCCTCTGTGCTACATTAATCTCAGATCACAGGTCCCAGCATGATTAAAACCTTGGGAGAGTAATACAGCTGAGTTACTATTCTGTTACTTGGGTGGATTTCCCAATTTAGGCATGTCAAAAATGTGTGTGTTAGCTTGTTTTCACAGTAAGACTGAGGAAAGTGCCAAGGTACAACTCTGCCAATACAAGGATGTGATTAGAAATGGTGCACATCAGCTGGAAACCATCATTCTCAGCAAACTGACACAAGAACAGAAAACAAACACCGCATGTTCTCACTCATAAGTGGGTGTTGAACAATGAGAACACATGGACACAGGGAGGGGAACATCACACACCAGGGCCTGTTGGGGAGTTGATGAGGGCTAGGGGAGGGATAGCAGGGTGTTGGGGGGTTGGGAAAGGATAACATTAGGAGAAGTACCTAATGTAGATGATAGGGGGATGGGTGCAGCAAACCACCATGGCACGTGTATACCTATGTAACAATCCTGCACAATCTGCATATGTACCCTAGAACTTAAAATATAATTTAAAAAAAGAGGAAAAAAAAAAAAAGAAATGGTGCTTATCTTAGGTGTGATCGTCTGAGCAATGCCGAGAGTTGGAACCACAGGGCCCTTTTAGTCCTTTGCTCTCTGACTAGCTAGGACTGTAACATTAGCCAGACCTTCACTTGAAATCCTGCCTAAATAATAACTAACCTTTAACAAATACCTCTTATATGACAAGCATACTTTCACCTTCTCATAAATCCCCCTAACCATCTCCATGAGGCACAAACCATTCATATCCCCGCTTTTAAGATGAAGAAACTAAGTCACAGAAGCATGACATAACTTGCCTGAGATGACATAATTATCAAGTGGCAGAGCCAAGATTGAAAGACAGACTCTGGAGTACCCAGGCTTAACTGCTGTACTATATTGTATCCACAATTCAGGAAGTCTTTCATAGACCCTTAAGGTATAGTCTCCAAGGATGGCCATCATTAAGTATTTCCCTCTCTGAATGCACATGCTGCTCCTCCCATCAAGTGGGGGGATCCATTTTCCTCCCCTTGAATATGGACTAGTCTTATGACTAGGTTGGTTAGATTTAGTAAATGAATTTACAGAAGATCCAGTTATATTTGAATTTTAGGCAATCAATAAATAACTTTTTGGTATAAGTATGTTTCAAATATTGCATATGAAATGCATGCCAAAAATTATTTATTGTTTATCTGAACTTGAGATTTAACTAGACATTGTATTTTTTATCTGACAACTCCACTTGTGACTTGCTTTGACCAAGAGAATACGGCAGAAATGACAACGTGCTAGTTCCAAGTCTAGCCTTAAAGACAGCCATCAACTTCTACTTCTTCCATCATGAAAGCCTACCCTGAGACCACCATACTGGGAGGAAGCCCAACTAGCCACATGGAAAGGCTGCATGGAAAAGCACTAAGGTCAGTCATTGAGGAATACCTTGTTGGCCTTCCAGGACAGCCCAGCCACCAGCTACACACAGCTCAGTGAGTGACCCCATCTATACTATGCGGAACAGAAGAACCACTAACCCAAGCCCTGCTTAAATTTCCAACCCTCAGAATTATGAGAAATAAAAACTCTTGTAGTTTTTATTTAAATCACTTAATGGGTGCAATGCATGTTATTCAGGTGATAGAGATCCTAAAAGTCCTGACTTGACCACTACACAATCTATGCATGCAACAAATTACATCTGTACCCCATAAATTTATATAAATAAAAGAGACACTATGTTTTAAGGTGGTTTTTTACATAACAAGGGCAATTAAAATAACCCCTAATGAATCATCTTGAATTTAGACCCAAAGCCTTATTATAGGGTCCCTGTGATGGCTCCACGGAGCTTGGTGTTTGTGTCTGTGCAGTCTTGTCCAGTCTCGTTGTTTTTCCCTCCTCTGGGAGATGGTATATCCTTCAGGTTCCAACCATGGAATTTGAAGATAGCCAGACCTAGGACTAGATTCTAGCTCTGTTACATAAAGCTGTATGACCTTCTTCTCTTTATCCAAGAAAATGAGTATGTTAATATTAATTATCTCGTAAGGAGGTTTGTGAGAATTAAATGAGATTTAACATCTATTAAGTGCTGAGAACAATGTCAGGCCTTTAATTAGTGCCCAGCACATATTAGCTGTTGTTAATAGTCATCCTTACACTGAATAATTTCTCTAACCTGTGTTATTTTATTATTTTATCTCCCTTATTATTTCTATTGAGTGGAGAATGTTAAACGAAGCCACAGACCTTATGACAACAAGGATAAAAGGGACTACTAGCTACGCAGGCTACTCAGCTGTGCTCCCAACATTTCTTATGTCTCTTCACCATGAAACCAGAAATGATGGGACAGAAAAATGTAGATACAGAAATAGAAATTACATAGGTTATGTAATAAGACAGTATTGACATCTAAATCTGATTTTGGACTGATATCTAAACCTGGCATAATTTGTAAACAAAAAAGTTGTGTGAAGATTAAACACTTGTACTGTAAAAAGCCTAGCATATAGCATGATTCATAGCTGTTGCTCATTTGATATCAGTTTTCTCACTTCCCCTAGTATTACTCATCCTAGGCCATTAAAAGGCCATTGGTTGCTGGTATCAGCAATGCGGCCACACAGAATGACATCTTCATTTTGCCCTTCTGTGGCCCCAGCATCATGATTCACTGCTCCCGTGACCTCCTCCTCCCCATGCTCCTCCTAGCCCATGGTGAAATTACCAAGACTGAGGCCATTCTCCTGCTTTGTTCTGCTTACCTTCTTTGCTATCACTGTCACCCTGGTCATCTGAAGGATGCATTCCTGGAAAGCCAAAAGCAAAGCTCTCTCCACCTATGCCTTTCGTGTTACCATCATCTCCCTCTTCTATGACGCTATGTACGCCATATATGCTCAGCCAAGCTCTCATAATCTCAAGGTGATGGGTTAAACTCTAGTCCTGCAGCAGGGCAGAACCAGGACAATTGATCAGATTTCAGAGAGCAGAGTGGTGACTCTAAACCAAGGATAAGCCAAGAGCCAAGTTTCAGGAGAAGAGGGGTAAGACTTAAAAATCCAAGTCAAGAAAAGAAAAGCAGTATCACAAGTGAACTCAGGGTCAGACATGAAGTCAGGACAAGAGATAGTGCTTTGAGGAGCAGCGCAAATATTAGATTCTTCCTCCTGGAGGCCATTGGAGGTCATGAGGATCCAGATTGAGGATAAGAAGGTATTTCCAGATCTCTCCAGACTCCTGCTTTTGCACAAAGTTTACTTGGAGTTAAGCATCTTTTGAAGATTCCTCTCATATCCTGGTGCCCACACTGACCTCTCCTGTGCATCAACAGAGGCAGTGGCCAAAGACAGCACTTCTGAGGCTAAAATGAAATCTACTATTTTCCAATACCAGCTCCTTCACCTGTCCCTGTTTCTTTATGAGCTTTCCACTCCCAGAAACAACACACAGACGGAAGCCCATTTGTCACTGGGACAGTGCTGAATTATTCCTGCAGAGTTACATTCCTACAAGACTCTGCTCACCGCTGTTATCTGGCTATGTATCTCACCTCCCCAGCTAAACTGCAGACCTCCTGTGGCAGGAATCAAACCTCTTCCTTCATTGTATCTGCCCCTGAGACGAACACTATGCTGAGTACTAAACTTAATCAGAGGGCAAGGAGAGTGTGTGTGTGTGTGTGTGTGTGTGTGTGTATTACCTCTTCCTTTTTGAATTTTAGGCTTCCAGGCAGCAGATGATAAAAAGGATAGCAGTTGCTTTTATTCTATAAGGCTCAGGGCTTCAATCAAACACTACTCCTTCCTGAAAAATGTGTTCTCTCAATAATTTTAATGAATAGCTAATATTTAATGAGCATGTGTTATATACCAGGAATTCTGTAAAGCACACCATATATACCATTTCATTTAACTCTCACAATAATTCTATGAGTAGGTGACATCTATTTCACATATAAAGAAACTTGAGAGTCCAAGAAATTAATTGGACTATGATATACAGTTCATAACTGGTAGCCAGATCCAGCTGCTTTCAAAGTCCATGCTTTACTATAAGGCCAAAAAACCTCTTAAGGTTTTGCAGTATGTTATATAACAAATCTACATTTCTACTGTCTTCAAAAAAATCCAAAGTGCCACTCCCATATTTTCCACCAGGGCCCAGCTTTCTATTAATCCCTGAGAGTCCTGACTCCACCAGCAGTTTTCGCTTTCTATACAGCATCTGAAGGGCAACTTGGAACAGGAAAACAAATGGGTTAGAAGAAATGGAAAGAATTAGAAAATGAAAGGAGGGGCCCCAGGGCTACTGCCTTGGCCCTACCACTCTGGCCATGGAAGAGCCTCAATTCACTAAACCAGTTACCTTTTCCTCAGCTGCTTCCTGAGTCCTATTCATAAGGCCAGCATGGAGTTTTCTTTGTGAGTCACAACGAATAATGAGGCCACTTCTTTAAGACAAGGTTTCAAGAGTGACCAATCAGTGATTTATTGGTTGAATTAAAAATTCGGGTCTAGGGCTGGGAGCTATGGCTCATGAATATAATTTCAGTACTTTGGGAGGCAGAGGCAAACGGATTGCCTGAGGTGAAGAGCCTGAGACCAGCCTGAGCAACATAGCAAAACCCTATCTCTACAAAACAATACAAAAAAAAAAAAAAAATAGCCAGGCACACTGGCACATACTTGTGGTCCCAGCTATTCTGGAGGTAGAAGTGGAAGGATCGAGCCAGGTGCAGTGGCTCATGCCTGTAATCGAAGCACTTTGAAAGGCCAAGGCAGGTGGATCACTTGAGGTCAGGAGTACAAGACCAGCCTACCCAACATAATGAAACCCAGTCTCTACCAAACAATACAAAAATTAGCCAGGTGTGGTGGCAGGTGCCTGTAGTCTCAGCTACTTGAGAGGCTGAGGTGGAAGAATCGCTTGAACCCAGGAGGTAGAGGTTTCAGCAAACCAAGATCGCGCTGTAGCGGGAGTGGCCTCGAGAAACAGACCTCTTGAACACTGAACTGGGAAGGAAGGGGTGATTTATTCGGCCAGGAGCAAGGTGGCATAGTTGCCTAACAGCCAAGCTCATCTAACAAAGGAAACCTCTGCCTTTATATAGACTTACAACTCTAGATATTACATGTGAAAGGGTCTTGGGTTCACAGTTTTAGAAATTCCATGTGAAAGGGTCTTGGTCTTACAACTCTAGAATTTACATGTGAAAGGATCTTGGGCTTAGGAGTAGGCATGGGGTATAGTGACTCAGGTGGGGATTTGATCATGTTTAAGTAAAAACAATGCCTTTCTGAAAGATTCCTCCACACCATGCCTGCGATCTATAGGAGGGCGATTAGGGTGGCACCCTTGTCTGCCAGCCTTTACTTCTCCTATTGAGATGTAGTGTGGAAGTCAAGGGGGGATGGTCTTAGATGCTTAAGGGTGATTAAAGGTCTCCTCCCTCAGTGCCACTGCACTCCAGCCAGGGCAACAGTGTGAGACCCTGTCTCAAAAAAAAAAAAAAGTGGGAGGATCACTTGAGCCTGGGGATATGGAGTCTGCAGTGAGCCAAGATTAGACCACTACACTCCAGCCTGGGTAACAGAGCAACACCCTGTCTCCAAGAAAATTTTTAAAAATAAAAATAAATTAGGGGCTAGGAGGAGAAATGATGTTGCTTAAAGTATCCAACTTGAACATTGTCCCCAAAATTAGAAAGGGATTTATTGTCCCAGAACTTCCATTTTTCCTTGTGCAAAATGAAGAAGTTAGAAAAGCTGATCTATTTAGGATGCCTTTCAGACTGACATTGACATACTATGTAAACCTTCTGGCAGTATCAATGAACCTATATACTGATGAGCTAAACTCTATTCATAAAGGCAGCTCTAACTCTGTTTTTCTTCCCAATCATCACCATTAGAGAAATAAAGATGGCCCAAATAGGAAACAAAATGCCCTCAGGAAAAAAAAAGGGAAGCAAAATGCCCTCAAGTAACCCTGGGGAAAGAGTAGATTGACAGCTGGTAGCTCTTCAAAACACCACCAGAAAACCTATTGACCAGCAAATGCTACATTGGGTAGACCTTCTGTAGAAAGAAAAAATATCACCTTGATGAAATCACAATAGTGTCCAAAAGGCAGAAGCCCTGTATTTATAGGGCCTGGGGGTCTCGACTCAAGTGGCATAAGGTCACTCTTTCAAGGTAGGAAACAGGATTGAACTAAGTTTGTGACATTATAGTTTAGGATTGGCAGGCACAGGAAGGGAACAGCCTGGAAGCAAATATTAGTAAAAAACTATTGTTTGTTGAGCAAATTGTTTGTCCAGATGAATAATCTATTGTCCTGATAGGAGAGCTGTTGGCCCGGAGGATTAAACTGTTTGTTCGGATAAATTGTTCAGATAAAAGCAAACAGTGAAGTTATTTATTGGTTTACAGCCATTATCTTCCCAGGCCTCAATGTCCTGTAACAATTAGTTAAGTTATATTGCCACAGTAAGTCTCACTTCTCAGTCCCAATAGTTAAGGTATGCAGACATAGATGACCTCAATTCTCAAGTTCACCTTATCACTTCTAGCAAAACCACTCTACTGTGCCTATGGAAATAGAACTTCTCTTCCTTTCACCAGAGACACTCTCCCTGGTTATAATCCTAAATATTTCTACCACTCTGTCCCATAGAGTGAGCAACAGGGAAATAATTTCAGCTGGAGAAGAGTCCCCTGCCATAGATAGAGAACCTATCCATGCCCTCAATGGTTCAGGAATAATCAGTGCTGGGGTCTGAATGTGTCCCCAAGAAAGCATGTGTTGGAAATTGAATCCACAATGCAACAGTGTTGGGAGGAGGGGACTGATGGGAGGTGTTCATGTTCCACCCTCGTGAATGAATTAATGCCAATTATAAAAGGGTTAGAGGCCATGAGTTCGATCTCTTGCTCTCCCTCGTGCTCTCTCTCACCACATGTCGTGACTCAGCAGGAAGGCATCACCTGATGTGGTTCCCTGGACCTTGGACTTCCCAACCTCCAGAAATGTGAAAAGTATATTTCTTTCCTTTAATCTCAAGCTTGATATTCTGTGACAGCAATACAAAATGAACTAAGACAGTCACTATTCCCCAAAAAGGATCCAAAACATTCAGTAGAACTGAAAATAGTAATAAAGTACTACGGTAATGTCAAGAAATTTCAGGATTTTTCTCAACTGAGTAAAGACCAGGTCTTCAGCCCCAGATTTCACTGGTTCTATGTAACTTTTGGCAAGCACCTTCCCCTCTCTGGGCCTCTTTTTCCACTCCCCAACATTTTGAGCTAGATGTTCCTCAAGAGTTATTCCAACTCCAGCCTTCTGGATTATTTGACTTGGCCCCACCAACGTAAATCTACCCCTTATCAAAAAAAGATGCAAACAGGCCAGGCGCAGTGGCTCACACCTGAAATCCCAGCACTTTGGGAGACGGAGGCGGTGGATCACCTGAGGTCAGGAGTTCAAGACCAGCCTGACCAATATGGTGAAACCCCATCTCTACTAAAAATACAAAGATTAGCCAGGTGTGGTGGCATGCACCTGTAATCCTGCTACTCAGGAGGCTGAGACAGGAGAATTGCTTGAACCAGGGAGGCTGAGGTTGCAGTGAGCCGAGATCACACCACTTCACTCCAGCCTGGGCAAAAAAAAAGATGCAAAGACAATAAAGGTCATCCATCTGGCTTTTGATATAGCCTTTACATGGGTTTTCCTTCAATAGCCTATCATCGAAGACCCACACTATTCAGAATAGAATGATCACAATGCCATACACAGGCAAGCTCTAAAAGCTCATAGCAGATTATTATTTTTCCCATCTACCACCAAGTAATAAGAATGCATGGCCCTTTAATTCTGCATCTTTCCGTTTCCAAGAGCATCCTGCTAGTTCATCTAACTGGTAGAACATCAAAATTTCACTTCCAAGTGACCTTTTCATAAAAGATTTGCTGGCCAGTATGCCTAAGGGCAAAGAAAGTACCCCTCAATGACAGACAGATGTGTGAACTGCGTATGCTTGCTTACTAACAATTAAGTTTCTTTGGCAGAACTTGTAAGCTAGGAAGATTGTGATCCAAGGCTTTCATGGCAACATAACAACTATCAATTAGGTTTGCAAGAATGGGTTCATATAGGACCTGCCACTACCAACTAGAACCTTCTCATATTTAAAAACAAAATGACTGCCTTAGGTCAATTAGCTAGATACAGGCTCAGTAAGTATAAGGAAGCTGCTCCACATGGAAGACAGGAAGGACTCCACCTGAGAGGCATAGACAATCTGATAGTCAAGATAGACCTGGAGCCATAACTAAAAAAAAGAAGTTCGTCCTTGAAGAATACTTCAGGCAACAGAGGCTGCTGTATCAACAAACAATACTCAAATCTCATTGCTTTGCAGTAGCAAAAAAGTTTATTTCTTGTTTGTGTTCATGTTCATCCATGAGTCAGATGAATCTTCTGCTTTTCACTCCAAGACTCAAAAGGATGTATGAGAAACCCCTATGTCTTGGACTTGGCTGGCATCAAAGCAGATGGGAAAGGGAGGTGGGAAACCAGAGGTTGGCTCCTAAGGCTCCCAAGCCTACTCAGAAGTGGCACAAATTACTTCCATTCATACTCCCTGAGCCAAATCCAATCATGTGGGCAAGCTTAATTTAAATGTAGAAAGAATGTATAACCATTCTTATTCAAGAGCTACAGGGAGGAACATTGACACGCATCATCATAAACTTTACCACAAAAAGGCTGAAAGGTTATTCCATGTTCAGGAGAAGACAATCGACACAATGAAGGGGGTATTTTATTTTTTAGGAACCAGACAACTTGTGCAGGTGGGAATGCAGTGGGGAAGGTCAGAGGACACAACACTGCTTTACCTCTCCAGGTGACATTCTGCGGGACTTTCCCAAGTGAATACCTTTTACCTGCAGGAAACATGGGCAATCCAGTCCCCCTTCTGTTGAGACTTCCTCCCAGATCAGTAGCGTAGGGACTAAATTTCTTTTCCACAAACAAGTCATTTGCCTAACAAGGCCCTTTGCTTTGCCTGGTGATTTCCCCCAGGGTTGTGAAAACCCAAGGTGCCAGGGTCCCAAGGAGAGAATAGTCTCTTCCTTCCTACCTGAGAAAAGCAGTCTCTCTGTACCATGTTCTCACTGGACTTGGCACTCCAGGCCCCACACCTCATCTCCGGAGGCGGCTGTCAAAGAGTTACCTATAACAGTGAAAAGTTGGAAATACCTTATTGTCAATTGATGGGGACAGTTAAGTAAATAATGACATACAAACAACAACAAAATAATATGCATCCATTAAATATGATGATGTGGGCTACTATTTATTGTTATGGGAAAATGTCCATGACATCTCACTGAATGAAAAGTTAAATGGCAGAATAGCTTATATAGTATGAATCTGTGTATGGAAAGTTACAGTCATGAACACACTGAGAGATCTATGTCTAAAGTAACAATAATCAATTCCCATTATCTGTGGTAGTGGGATTTCAGGTGACCTTTTACTTCCTTTTTGGTTCTCTTCCGTCTTCTTTAAATTTGTTTTACAACTAGCATGTGTTACTTTTATAAAGACAATAGAGTTATTTGGAGAGGATGGGAAATAATATTTTTAGAGATGGAGAGATGTGTTTTCAATATTGTCAAGTGAATGAAGCAATTATGGTATAATAATATATATGTGTGTGTATGTTTGTGTGTGTATGTGTGTGTGTGTGTGTGTGTGTGTGTGTGTACACAGATATATCCAAAAACATACTACCAAGCATGTTTCCCAGGGACATTCAGATGACCAAAGGAAATAACATTTGAGAACTCCACACCTGTGTGTTCAAACACCACACAAGTGTTAATGATTGACATCACTAGCATTTTCAATCACTTTCTGTGAGGCCTGGAGATTATGTTGACATGTGTCCCCGTGTACCTCTTGGTCTACAGAGCCTTTTGAGGTTCATTAAGCTGAAAATAGAAGCCCACAAGGGATGGACACTATAAGTGAAGAGGATCTAGTCTCGTACTTGGTGTAGAATTCCTGCTCCTCAGGGGTTCTCAGACACCCTCACCAAGATCTCTCTGGCATTCCTTAGAGAAAACTTGCAGCTCTGGGTCTGCCTCTGGGAGAGCATGTCAAAAATTCCCACTGGCACATTTCCACAGGCACATTCCTCAACTCTGAGAGTCAGGATTAAAGCCAGATGAATGTTAAGACAGCAGTCTTCCCAGCAACAAGTACTTTCAAAGCTTTGTTACAACTAGCTGAGAAGTGCTCTTGAGAAAGCTGGCCAGAAGCAATAGATGACTAAAAGACTGAAACATCCCACAGCCACCATCCCCGCCAAGAAGTCTCCAACACAAAGTTCATGGGTGGACGGTCTCTGTTCAACCACAGGTAAGTGGGCTGGGGGTAGAATCCTATCACCAATAAGGGGCTCAGACTCCTTTATCCTCCTTCCTCATTAGTCAGGCCAAAGTTCCTCAAAATTCCTAGGCAAATGGGAAAAAAAAATCAGAGCTAAGAACCTAGAAGCAGCATAAAGTAAATATAAAATTAATTTCCTTGGGATTCTGTCCTGGGGCCTCTTGTATTTCACAGCTCACAGTCTTCCTGGCATATCCTGATTTCTCTTAGCTTCAACTGCCAGTTCTACTGTATATATCAGAGACCTTGGAGTTCAACCTGATACTGCTCTCCTCCTCACACTGACATCTTCAGTCCATCACCAAATCCCAACGTCTCTCAGATTCATTTATCCTTAGCAATGTCTACCACTCACACTCTAGTTTAAGCTACAACTCCCACCTGGATGGCTCCAATATTCTCTCAACAATCTTGCCCATCCATTGACCCTCCTCCAATCGTTTCTCTACAACTGCATTCAGAGTGATCTTGTCAAAAAGCAAATATGACCATGTCATCTTCCTGGTGAAAATTCTTTAATGGTATCCCATTAAAAAAAAAAAATCCTTTAACATGATCTAGAGGACTGGATAACAGTTTAGGCTCTAGAACCTTAATTCAATCCCCAGCTCTGCCTCTTATTAGCTGTGACTGTGGGCAAGTTACTTGGCTTCCTTATGCCTTCATTTCCTCTGTGCAACATGGACATATCGTTGGTACCTCCCATAAGGTGGCTGAGAGGATTAAATGGGCCAGGTATAGTGCCTCTGGCTCTCTATGCGCCAGGCTGTGTCCTAGGCACTGGGGATATAGTGACAAATAAAGTTGAGAAGATTCTTGGCTGGGTGTGGTGGCTCACACCCATAATCCCAGCATTTTGGGAGACCAAGGCAGGCAGATCACTTGAGGCCAGGAGTTCGAGACCAGCCAGGTCAACATGGCAAAACCCCGTCTCTACCAAAAATACAAAAACTAGCCAGGTATGGTGGCACATGCCAGTAGTCTCAGCTCTTCAGGAGGCTGAGGCAAGAGAATTGCTTGAACCCAGGAGGCAGAGGCTGCAATCAGCCCAAATCACACCACTGCATTCTATCCTCGGTGACAGAGCAAGAGTCCATCTCAAAAAAAAAAAAAAAAAAAAAAAAAAAAAAAAAAAAAAAAAAAAAAAAAAAAAAAAAAAAAAAAAAAAAAAAAAAAAAAGGATCAAATGAAGTTAAAGGTATTTGGTAACAATGCCTGACATACAATAAGCACTCAATAATGTTACAAAACACTGCCTGCACCTGCTTGCGCAGCTCAGCAACACCACACTGCCTCTCTCTTTGTCCTTTATCTGCACTGGTCTTTATTCAGCTCCTCTTCCTCACCAGCAACCCTCAGACCTCAGGGTTTTTGTGTACACTGTTCCCACTCTTCCTTCCTATGGAATTTTCTTCTTAATAACCTTTCTTGACCTCCCGGAGCCAAATCACCCAGTTTTAGGCTCATAACATTGGGTATCTCTGCTTCAGAGCTACTGTCCCAGTTGCAATTTTTCTAATTTATGTGATCATTTCACTAATGTTTGTCTCCCCATCTAAAGTCTACACTCTGCAAAAGTGGGCTCAATGTTTTTTCCTTGTGATTGTATCTTCACTTCCTACACAGTGCCCAGTACACAGCAGATGCACAATAAACATATTCTGAATGACTGAATACATGCCCACACTCCCCCACCTCCTATAGGAAACTCCCTCCTAAACTTCAGAACAGTACACCCACCAGCCTCCTGAACTTGTATATTAGACTCTCCCAGACTCACCACATCCTTCCGCAAATCTCTAACCTGTTTGAGTAAATGATGCCCCTAATCACCCATTTACCCAAACCAGGAATCAGGAAGTCATCTCTGACCCTCTTTTGGGCCATACATACAATCAATGAGTAAGTACTAATAAATCCATCTTCCAAATACTGCCTTAAGCCAGAGCAATCAGGCAAGAAAAAGAAATAAAGGGAATTCAAATAGGAAAGGAGGAAGTCAAATTGTCTCTATTTGCAGACGACATGATTGTATATCTAGAAGACCCCATCGTCTCAGCCCCAAATCTCCTGAAAC
>NW_016107568.1:2430475-2440471 GCF_001604975.1 Cebus imitator
TGGAAACCATCATTCTCAGCAAACTGACAGAAGAGCAGAAGATCAAACACCGCATGTTCTCACTCATAGGTGGGTGTTGAACAATGAGAACACATGGACGCAGGGAGAGGAGCACTACACACTGGTGTCAGATGGGGGGAAATAGGGGAGGGACGGTGGGGGGTGGGCAAGGGGAGAGATGCCAGATATAGGTGATGAGGAGGAAGGCAGCAAATCACACTGCCACGTGTGTACCTATGCAACAATCTTGCATGTTCTTCATATGTACCCCAAAACCTAAAATGCAATAAAATAAATAAATGGAAAAAAAATACTGCCTTTTTTCTATTCTTAATCTCTGAGGATGAAGATTTTGTCTCCCTTAATTACCACTGTGTCTCCAATACTAGTAATAGGACTTAACTATTTGTGAATAAATAAAATAGCACTACCGTAGCTAAGGCCAGTATGATCAGTTGCCTAATGTATCTCCCTGGCTTCTCTCAAATTCATTTTTACATCTGAGTCTGACCATGTCACTATCCTGCTTAAAACCTTTTAACTGCTCCCCACTTATGGGACTCCGTGTTCAAAGCCAGTCCTCCAGAGGCTAGACAATATTTTCTCATGGTTAATAATGACCAGGACTGGTTAACAAATGTTTATTTTAAAAAATGAAGGAATAAATAGTGCCCAGACTACACTGGAGGTCCAAAAGCATCAGTTTCTTCTCCCATACCCTAAGGCTCTTCCTATCAAAAGGAAAATGATTTACAAAAACAGCTGAGACTACAAACTACTAAGCACTGTGCTTTACAGACAACTATCAAGGAATACAAGTTATAGCCCAAACCAGTGAGTTCCTTAGTGTTCTCAAGAAAAGATCAGAGCTATCAGAGAGAGAACTGGAACCCATCCATGGTTCTGTAACAGATCCATGCGAACAGGAGATCTTCAGAAATCCTCAGAGATTCTCCCATCTTCAGATGGCCTCCACCTAAATGAACTTCCCCTCTTCTGACCTTAATAAGCCTTCTCTCTCCTGTCATGTGAGAACACTTCTTCAGCCTAAGTACGTTCTCATTGTCATGGCAGCCCCTCATCAAAGTCTCAGCAGGAGAATTGGAGGAAGCTAATTCTCCTGCGCTTTCGATCAGGAATTATTACTGTGAATCCGGAGTTTTCCAAGGCTTCATCACACATCATGCCCCATTGTTACAGCCAACTCATTCCTTAACCATATCAGTTTGCTAGAGATGTGTGAGCCCAGCCAATGGACTCATTGAAGAGATTTGCTAGGCAAATCATCCCTGCCAGCTTCCTTCTTGTTTTCTCTCTGCTGAGTTCTTTAAGGGCCACAATAAATAATGTCTCTCTTTCCCATGCAAATTCTGAATGAATTAAGAGATAAGATATAGAAGCAAGGCAGATAGGGGGCAAAATATTACCTGCATCACTAATAAAACTTTTTAATGCAAAACATGATTTATACCTGTAGATGAGTGGTCTTAAAACTGAACTGCAGAATTAGACAAACTTAAAGACCAGTTTTAAGATCTACATTACAGAAGAGCAGAACAGATCAGAATCTATGCTTCCAAGGAGCAAAGAAGGCAGAGCAGAACTATACAAACCCAATCTCTTATATGAAACCACTGATCACATAAGGCATTTACCCTCCAAGAGAGGGGGGTAAGAATATTATACAATAGATATCCCTCCATATGAAGGGAAACCTCATGAGTAAAGAAGCATCCCCTCTGGTGAGCTCCACAGCTAAAATCTGCTTAAATTGTTTACATTTCAAAAGGCCTGAAGTTGTCAATAAGATGGTGTTAGCACAAAAACACATTACAGGCTCTGATTTGAGGCCACCTATTTCTGGCTACTCCAGGATGCTCTAAAAGAGGTTCTGCCCTATTCCTTCTTTACTCCCAGTCATTTGACAACCGGTATACCATGGGCAGCACACAATCAGAACAGACAACCAAGCAATCAGAGCAGACACTGACCATTATGCTCTGCAGGACCTTACCCTTGGTAATTTAAAAACCTACATGATGAGGATCCCAAGAGGCAAACTCGTGGGAGTATGAGAACACTGGAGAGAAGATTCACTGGCATGAGAGCCCTCCTAGGGAGCTGAAGAGGGTAGACCCTTTGACCTTTGCTCCCTGCCTAGTGATCTCCACCTCCCATTCTGCCATAAGGACTGTGTCCTTCATACACTCATATGTTCATTGTACTACATACTATTCACAACAGCAAAGATAGAGAACCAACCTATGCCCATCAGCGATGGACTGGATAAAGAAAATTCAGTTATATACACACCAAGGAATACTACATAGCCATGAAAAGGAACAAAATCATGTCCTTTGCAGCAACATGGTTACAGCTGGAGGCCATAATCCCAAGCAAACTAACACAGGAACAGAAAACCTAATACTGCATGTTCTCACTTACGAGAGGGAGCTAAACACTGAATACATGTGGACACAAAGATAGGAACAGCAGACACTGGGGACTACTTGATGGAGGAGGTTGGGAGGGGGACATGAACTGAAAACCTACCTATTGGATACTATACTCACTATCCGGGTGATAGGATCATTTGTACAGTGACATGCAATTTGCCCATGTAACAAACCTGCAAATGTACTCCCTGAAATCAAATAAAAGTAAAGAGAAAAAAAAAAAAAGAACTGTATCCTTCACTGGATGCCAAAGCCACAAGTCTGGCGTGTTCTACTGCCTTCAGTTGTTCTTGGCCAAAACAAAAGCCCTTAGTTCTTTGACATAGTTTTGTCAAACTAGAATTCCATATTTGCTGTAGCTACTTGTTCTCACAGTCAGATATTTTTCTTATGAATGAACAATAACACAGACTTTGTTTTCTTTTTTTTTAATTGATATGTAATGTTTATGGGGTCCATATGAGTATTTTTAACAGAAATAGAATGTGTATTGATCAAGTTATAGTATGTGAGTTACCCATCACCTTGAGTATTTATCATTTCTATGTGTCGGCAACATTTCAAGTCCTCTGTTCTCGCTATTTTGAAATATACAACATATTTTTGCTAGCCATAGTCACATTACTCTGCTATCAAACATTAGAACTTATTTCTTCTATCTAACTATAAATATGGATGCATTCACCAACTTGTCTTCATTTCTCTTTCCCACCCTCACATTCTTCCCTGCCTGGGGTAACCATCAGTCTATACTCTATGTTCATGACATCAAGTTCTTAGCTCCTGCATTTGAGTGAAAATATGTAGTAGTTGTTTCTCTGTGCCTGCATTATTTCACTTAACATGATGACCTCCAGTTTCATCCATGTTTCTGTAAGTGACATGATTTTGCTTTTATGGCTAAATAAAAGCATTCCATTGTATACACACCACATTTTCTTTACCATATCCATTAAGGGATACTTACATTCATTCCATATCTTTGCTATTGTGAATAGTGCCGTAATAAACATACGAGTGGAGGTATGCCTTTAATTATTCTGATTTCTCTTTTTTTTTGGATAGATACACAAAAAGTATGGGATTGCTGGATCATATGGTACTTTTATTTTTCATTTTTGGAGAAATCTTCATTATTCCAACCAACAGCATATGAGTTCCCTTTTTTCTACATACTCACCAACATCTGTTATTTTTTGTCTTTTTAATAATAGCCATTCTTGACTGGGTGCGATAGCTCATGCTTATAATTCTAGAGCTTTGGGAGGCTTAGGTGGGCTGATTGCTTGAGGCCAGGAGTTCAAGATCAGCCTGGCCAACATGATGAAACCCTGTCTCTACTAAAAATACAAAAATCAGTGGGGCATGGTGGCACATGCCTATAATCCCAGCTACTCAAGAGGCTGAGGCACAAGAATTGCATAAGCCGGGAGGCGGAGGTTACAGTGAGCAGAGATTTCACCACTGCACTCCAGCCTGGGCAGTAGAATGAGACTGTGTCTCAAAAAAATAATAACGGTAATAGCCATTCTAAGTAGGGTAAAATGATATCTCATTGTGGTTTTGATTTGCATTTCCATGATGAATAGTGATGTTGATCACTAATTATCAGGGAAATGCAAATCAAAACCTCAATGTGATACCACCTTACTCACTCCTGCAAGAATGGCCATAATCCAAAAATTATAAATAATAGATGTTGGCATGGGTGTGGTGAAAGGGGAACACTTATATACTGTTGGTGGGAAACTAGTACAACCACTATGGAAAACAGTGTGGAGATTACTTAAAGAGCTAAAAGTAGATCTACCATTTGATCCAGCAATCTCACTCCTGGGTATTCCATTTGATCCAGCAATCTCACTCCTGGGTATTCACCCAAGCAAATGAAGTCATTATACAAAAAAGATACTTGCACACTCATGTTTATAGCAGCACAATTCACAGTCGTAAAAATATAAATCCAGCCCAAATGCCCATCAATCTATTAAAGAAAATGTAGTACACACACACACACACACACACACACACACACACACACACCATGGAATACTACACAGCCATAAAAAGGAACAAAACAATGGCATTTGCAGCAACCTGGATGGAATTGCAGACCATTATTCTAAGTGAAGTAACTTAAGAATGAAAAAGCAAACATCGTATGATCCAACTCCTGAGTTCTCACTCATAAGCGGGAGCTATGAGGACTCAAAGGCATAAGAATGATACAATGGACTTTTGGGATTCAGACCAATAGGTGGGAGGGAGGTGAGGGATAAAAAATATTTTATGTATAATTTGAAGTCAAGTAGTGTGATGCCTCTAGCTTTCCACTTTGTGCTAAGAACTGCTTTTGTTGTTTTGACTCCTTCTTGGTTCTATATCAGTTTTAGTATTATATTTTTAATTTCTGTGAAAAATTACATTGGTATTTTTATAAAGACTGCATTGAATTTGTATATTGCTTTGGTCAATATATTCATTTTAACTACATTAATTTTTCCAGTCCTCTTTAATTTCTTTCCTCAGTGTTTTGTAGTTTTTCTTGTAGAGATCCTTTACTTCCTTGGTTAAACTGATTCCTAGGTATTTTAACCGGAGTACAGTGGCACAATCATAGTTCACTGCAATCTCAGACTGCTGGGCTCAAGCAATCCTCCCACCTCAGCCTCCCAGGTAGCTGAGACGATAGATACACACCACCACACCCAGCATAATAATTTTTTTTTTTTTTGTAAAGATGGGCTCTTGCTATTGCCGAGGCCAGTCTTGAACTCCCAACTTCAAGAAATCCTCCTGCCTCAGCCTCCCAAGGTACTGAGATTACAGTCATATGCCACCACATCTGGCTTATTTCATCTTTTGTAGCTATTATAAATGGGACTGTCTTCTTGATTTTCTTTTCAGCTATTTCATTGTTGAAATATAGAAACACTACCAATTTTTTGTATGTTGACTTTGTATCCTGCAATTTTACTAAATTTGCTTATCATCTCTGTGAGTTTTTGGTGGAGTATTTTGCTTTTTCTAAATATAAGAAATGTCACCTGCAAAGAGGGGCAATTTGTCTTCCTCCTTTCCAATTTGGATTTGTTTGTTGGTTTTAACCTGATTTTTCTGAATAGGACTTCTAGTACTATGTTGAATAGGATGGTGAATGTGAGCATCCTTCCCTGTTCCAGTTCTTAGAGGAATGGCTTTCAACTTTTCCCCATTCTATATAATGTTAGCTGTGTGTTTGTCATATATAGCCTTTATTATTTTCCTCTGTGCCTAGTTTGTTGAAAGTTTGTATCTTGAAGGGACATTGAACTTTATCAAACGTTTGTTTGGTCAGGCACGGTGGCTCATACCTGTAATCCCAGGCCTTTGAGAGGCTGAAGCAAGAGGATTGCTTGAGGCCAGGAGTTCAAGACCAGCCTGGGCAACACAGAAAGATCCCCATCTCTATTTTTTTTAATATAATAAAATTTTTAAAAATTAATGCTTTTTCTGTGTCTATTGAGATAACCATATGGTTTTTGTCCTTCATTCTGTCCATGTGATATATCACATTTATTAATTTGCATAGGTTAAACCACATCATTTCCCTGGTATAAATCCTGCTTGTAAATATTATCTTTCATCCAGCCTCAGCTCTTCTTTGTTGGGAAACTTGTTTGTCTGTTTGTTAATTTGTTTGTTTTTGAGACAGGGTCTCCCTCTGTCATCCAGGCTGGAGTGCAGTGGTGCCATCATGGCTCACTGCAACCTCAACTTCCTGAGCTCAAGCCATCTTCCCACCTCAGCCTCCCAAGTAACAGGGACTACAGGTGCCCATCACCATGCTTGGCTAATTTTTTATATTTTTTTATGAAGACAAAGTTTTGCGACATTTCCCAGGCTGATCTCAAACTCCTGGTCTCAAGTGGTTCTCCTGTCTCAGCCTTCCAAAATGCTGGGATTACAGGTATGTGCCACTGCACCTGGCCAGGAAATTTCTTTATTACTGTTTCAATCTCATTATTTATTATTGGTGTTCAGGTTTTATATTTCTTCCTGATTCAATATTGACAGGTTGAATGTTGCCAGGGATTTATCCATTTTCTCCAGGTTTCCCCATTTGGTTAGACTCATTATAGTCTCTGGTGATGTTTTGTATTTCTATGGTATCAGTTGTAATGTTTCCTTTTTCATTTCTGATTTTGTTTATGTAGATCCTCCTCCTTCTTTTCATGGTTAATCTAGCTAGCAGTCTATCAATTTTGTTTATTTTCTCCAAGTACCAACTTTTTGTTTCATTGATCATTTGTTTTAGTTTTTTGTTGGTGGCAGTTTTTGTTGTTGTTGTTGCTTTTTTTTTTTTTTTTTTTTTTTTTTTTTTTTTTTTTTTTTTTTTTTTCTTTACTTTGTTTTAGAACACAGTGGGAAATATCTTCTCAGCATTGTCATTTGCACTGTTAACTGCACTAGACAGAGTTAATGCTGTGGAAAGCAAAGTCAGGTTTCTAGCTAAGTCTGGGGGGAGGAAGGACTCTAATGTAAATAACTATAATACAATCATACTAAGTCTTCTTGAAGGGTAAATACATTACTAGAATGATGACAAGGAAGAAAGTTCACTTTTGAAAGTGGAATAATGGGAAAAAAATAGGCCTTGATAAAGGTTCTTGATACAAGGAAAAGAAATATCAAATTGATCATAATCCTTTAATACCATAGAATGATATAATATTTAAAATTTGATTTCACTGGGCTCAAAAGTCTGCATGCTGTATTATTCAATTTTTATGACATTTTAGAAACAGCAAAACTGTAGGGACAAAACAGATGATTGTTGTCAGGGGTTGGGGTGGTGGGTTAAGGTTGATTACAAAGGGCCATGAGGGAACTTTTGGGGGTGGTGAGAATGTTTTACATCCTGATTGCGGTGCTGGTTACCTGACTGTATGAATTTATCAAAATGTTTAGATGTAAAGGATGAATGTACATGTAAAGGATGAATTTTAATGCAATGTAAATTATTCTTCAAGGAACCTGACTTAACAGAACTTTTGGTTTTATATTAATATCATTGTCTAAGACAGTACTGTCCAACAGAAATAAAATGCAAACCACATATGTAGTTCAGAAATTTTAGTAACAATATTAAAAAAGTGAAAGAACAGTAGAATAAAATTTGGTGGTAATAAAGTATATTTACCTCATATATTATTTTAACATCTAATCAATGTAAATTTTATTGAGATTTTCATTCTTTTATTGTATCACATCTTTGAAATCTGGGTACAGCAAGTCTTAATTCAGATGGCAAGTTTTCATTGCAAATACAGTCATCCTTCCATATCAATGAGGGACTTGTTTTACAACTTCCTGTGTATACCAAAATCCAAGTATACTTAAGTCTCTTGTATAAAATGATGTAGTATTTGCATATAACCTAGGCACATCTTCCCTTACACTGTAAATCATGTATAGATTATTTACAATACCTAATAAAATGTAAATGCCGTGTAAATATTTGTTATACTGTATTGTTTAGGGAATAATGATAAGAAAACAATGACTGTTTAAGTGTTTAGTACAGATGCAATCATCCATTTTTCTTTTCCAAATACTTTCCATTTAAGGTTTGTTGAATCAGTAGATGCAAAACCAGAGGGCAGACTATACTTAATTTAAATTTAGTATAATTTTCAGTGTAAAAGTATGTTCATATATCCAGTATTTTCTGAACAAAATTAAGAGTTTTCCAGTAACTGACTTGAATAACACTTTTACAATTTAAATTTAATAATTAAGATGAAATAAAATATAAGATTCAGTTTCTAAATTGCACTAGCGTCATTTCAAGTGCTCTATCGCCTCTTGTAGCTACTGGCTTCTTTATTGGAAAGTACAGGTCTAAGGACTGAAAATAATTCATGGTGTAGTCCCAGAAATTTAATGTTTCTGGAGAGTTGTTGGAAAATTCCATAGACAGTTCTGTAAAAGATCATGAGATCTGTTGATTCAGATTAGCTTGGCATTCTATTTTACTAGTTTTCTTTTTAAAAATTCCATGTAGAGGTTGAGGATATTGGGAATGTTTAAGTTACATTTCTGTATAAAGATACCCAACTACTATAAGAACCACCATTAATATCTGATAGCTGTATTTGGTCCCCCCACTCCCATATTTATGATGAAACCTACTTAATAGTTTTCATAAATACAAAATATAGGAAAGGGACCAGGCACGGTGGCTCATGCCTATAATCCCAGCACTTTGGGAGGCCGAGGTAGGCGGATCACCTGAGGTCTGGAGTTCAGGACCAGCCTGACCAACATGGAGAAATTCCATCTCTACTAAAAATACAAAAAAATTAGCCAGGCTTGGTGGCATGTGCCTGTAATCCCAGCTACTTGTGAGGCTGAGGAGGAGAATCGCTTGAACCCAGGAGGCAGAGGTTGCCTTGAGCTGCGATCATGTCATTGCACTCCAGCCTGGGCAACAAGAGCAAAACTCCCCCACCTCCTCTCTCTCTCTCTCTCTCTTTTTTTTTTCTCTCTCTCTCTCTCTATATATGAAG
The DNA here is from genome assembly GCF_001604975.1 of Cebus imitator. Lineage (NCBI taxonomy): Eukaryota > Metazoa > Chordata > Mammalia > Primates > Cebidae > Cebus > Cebus imitator. The sequence continues at coordinate 2,439,483 of NW_016107568.1, forward strand.
GGAACTGTATGAAAACTAGATTTGTGAACTGTCATAATGACAATTGTTCATTTATTAAAGTTGTGCTGTGTGTGTTTCTAGAATTGCATTTAAAAAATTTATGTTCTTGGACTTAATGCTTAAATATTAAAAGTACAGAAATTGAAAAAAATATTTTGTAAAGAGCAAACTAAAATTACCGGGTCCATATTTTATTGTAAAAATGTCCTCTGCTAAGTTTTTTCCCCCAATTTGCAGTGATTTTTTAAATTCCACTCTTTATAAAGCTATATTGCATAATTTTAAATTTCTCCATATCCTTGTGATAACATTCAGTTAATGATTCTCAATCAACAAATATTTATTTAGTGACAAAGGGCATGAAAAGCAGTAGATTTAATCAGTGGGCATTTATTTTTATTGAAGAGATAAGAAAAGACTACAATAAATGAAATTATGACAGAAAATAGTTAAGGACAGGCAGTACATTGGGAAAACTTAAATATATAATTTATTTTATTTTTTAGATGAAAGGATGTCTTTTCTTATGCCCAAAGTTACAGGATCTCAAAGTCTCTTTGTGAACAGGATCTCAACTTTTTCTTACTAATGGGCTTTGACTTTCAAAAACAAACAAAAATTTGAAAATTGAGAGTGTAGCCTGCATTTTGAGCCAATGATAAATCTAGAAGGTTTCTTTGGAAAAAAAGATATACACATGGGTCAGTATAGCTTTAGTGAACTCACAGTTTTTAATGTGATGACAACCTGGGTGAAAATATACTGTTAGATGACTGAGCTGACCGTGCCTTAACACACACACACAAACACACTCACGCACGCAGGCATGCACCACGCTTCAGGGCCTCTATTTCATCTTCCCCTTGTTTACATAAAATCCATTTTTTTCCTAATAGTAGTTGAGCAAAAAAGAAGATTTTTTTTCTTTTCTTTTTCTTTTTCTTTCTTTTTTTTTTTTTTTTTTTTTTTTTTTTTTTTTTTTTTTTTTT
>NW_016107568.1:2440481-2448848 GCF_001604975.1 Cebus imitator
TACTTTGTTTACTTCTGCTCTAATCTTTATCATTCATTTCCTTCTGCTAATTTTGGGCTTGGATTTTTTTCTTGCTTTTCTAGTTCCTTAAGATATATCATTAGATTGTTTATTTGAAATTTTTCTACTTTTTTGATACAGGCGTTCATTAATATAAACTTCTCCCTTAGTTTCATTCTTCTACATGTGAGTATTCAGTTTTCCTACCAGCATTTATTGAAGAGACTATTCTTTCCCCAATGTATCTTCTTGGCACTTTTGTTAAAAACGAGTTCACTCTAGATGTATGAATTTGGTCTATGTGTCTGTTTTTATGCCAGTACTATGCTGTTTTGGTTACTGTAACTCTATAGTATAATTTGAAGTTGAGTCATGTGATTCCTCCAGTTTTGTTCTTTTTGCTGAGGATAGCTTTGGCTCTTCTGGGTCTTTTGTGTTTCCATATAAATTTTAGGATTGTATTTTCTATTTCTGTGAAGAATGTCATTGTCATGTTGATAGGGATTGCATTGAATCTTTAGATTGATTTAGGTAGTATGGACACTTTAACAATAATATTTATTCCAATGCATGAACACAAAATCTCTATTTGTGTGTGTGTGTGTGTGTCCTCTTCAATTTCTTTCTCCAATGTTTTATAGTTTTCATTGTAGAGAAATTTCACTTTTTTGATTAAGTTAATTCCTAAGTATTTAATTGTATTTGTAGCTATGATAAATTGGAATACTTTCTTGATTTCTTTTTCAGATTGTTTGCTGTTGGCATATAGAAATACTAATGATTTTTACATGTTGATTTGTATCCTGCAACTACTGAATTTGTTTATCCATTCTAATAGGTTTTTGGTAGAGTCTTTAGATTTTTCCAAATATAAGATCATATCATCTATATACAGGGATGATTTGACTTCTTCCTTTCCAATTTGGATGCCCTGTATTTCTTTTTCTTCTCTGATTGCTCTAGCTAAGACTTCCAATACTATACTGATTAACAGTGGTGAAAGTGGGCATCCTTGTGGTATTCCAGATCTCAGGGGAAAGGCTTTCAGTTTTTCCCTATTAAATATGATGCTACCTATGTGTCTATCTTTTATGGCTTTTATTACGTTGAGGTATGTTTCTTCTATATCCACTTCTTTAGAGTTTTTATTATGAAGGGATGTTGGATTTTATCAAATGCTTTTTCAGCACCAATTAAAATGATCCTATGATTTTTGTCCTTCATTCTGTTGATATGATGTATCACAATGATTGATCTGCATATGTTGAACCATCCTTATATAGTTGCCATATTATTTCTTTGGCTATAAACAGCATCAGTAGTATCCATGATTTCCTTGGTGGCACAGGGTACAGTTATTAGTGGAGGCTGTGGTAGATAGTGGGACAGTCAAGTATATCAGAGTTTGGGTTCCAGTGGTAGCAGCAGTGGGCTGAGTATATCTGTCCTTGGGCCCTATGACAGTACATGACTGGGACACAAGATAGGTCACAGTTGGGGCCCCAGTGGTGGCAGCAATGGGCTGAGCATGTCTGTCGTTGGGCTGCAGGAAAGTGTATGCTGGCTCCAGTGTCAGTGGGCCCAGGAGGGCCAATCTTTGGGCAATCAGGTGACTTATTGGGGTACTAGCAGCAGTGGTCCCGGGTAGTAGCAGCAGTGTGCTGGGCAAGTGGATGGGTTGTTGGGCCCCTGGGCAGCCAGCATGACATGCACAATGACAATAGCAGTGGTAAGACAATCCTCTGGTACGAAATGGTCTGTACTGGTGTTGGCGGTGGCTACAATGGGTTGCATAGGCTGGTCTCTGGGCCTTCAGGTGATATGTGTCAGCTATGGTGATAGCAGCTGAGTGGAGAATTCAGGTGCCAATGGTGGTAGCCTAGGCTGGGCAATTTACTGGCCCCCAGGCTATGTTGTCTGGCAAAAGAGGTAGGGGTTAAGCCAGGCCAGACAGACTTGTCCTTAAGCTCTCTCTGGCCTGAATGCAGGCAAGGCTGTGGTAGGTAGGAGCAGGACAATCTTTAGATCACTGGCAGAATGTTCAAGTGAGGAGCAGCAGCAGCCACACTGCTGCTCTGCCACTGGAGAGGGCATGCTGTCTTCAGTGGTGGGCAGCCTAGGCTGGCGGCTGGGGAACACATGTGCTGCTTGCACCACAACCCAGCTGGAGTAAATGGTACCCTGCTCGGCCGGGCGTGGTGGCTCATGCCTGATATCCCAGAACTTTGGGAGGCCAAAGTTGCTGGATCATGAGGTCAGGAGATCGAGATCATCCTGGCTAACATGGTGAAACCCTGTCTCTACTCAAAATACAAAAAATTAGCTGGGTGTGGTGGCACGCACCTGTAATCCCAGCTGAGGCAAAAGAATTGCTCCAACCGGGAGGCAGAGGGTGCAGTGAGCCAAGATCACACCACTGCACTCCAGCCTGGGCGACAGAGCGAGACTCCAACTCAGATAAATAAATAAATGGTACCTTTCTCATTCCTCAGCTCCAACAGCAGTAGTCAACACTTTGCTTGTACCTCAGCCCTTGGTGTGGTAGCTTTCTCACCTAAGCCCCAGGGGCTACGTCAGGCCCCTGGACTCCAGAACAGTGTGCAATCTATTGGGGGCGGTGCTCTAAAATGGCAACTTGCTGAAGCTTCTTAGGTTTCAGAGAGCGTGCGGGACCCAGTGCAAGCTCCCTCCCTGAGGTACTGCCATCACACAATCTCACCAGCACCTCCCTGTGTTCATTTCAGGGCCTTGTGAGGGTCAAGGGTCTCTCCCACGGCTAGGATTTCAGGAGTCTTCATTTGGAATGTGGACTACCTTTTCCTGTATTGGGAACCTCTCTCAGCTCCCAGCCAATCTTACCAAACAGAGATCTCAGGATTCCTTCCTTGCCTGGGGTATTTCCTGTCACTTTTCTGTTGAATTCCAGTGCTCTCTCCTGGGTAATCTAATCAAAGTGTGATTATCTGCTCTCTGTTTTGGTTCTTCTTAGCGGAGGAGGCAAACATAAAATGCCTCTAGTCAGCCATCTTGAAGCGGTCATCTGTTTTCGTTTATTTCATTTCCTCTCTGTAGATTATTAGTTCAGTAAATTGAGAGAAATCAGTAAAGCCCCATCTTCTGACAATTACCCAAGAAGTCCCTCTCAAAGCACCACATATTCACCAGGCAGAAACATCCCTAACTGGGTATATTCATTTTTTATGGCTGCTATAACAAACTAACATAAACTGGGTGGCTTAAAACAAAAGAAATGTATTCTCTTGCAGTTCTTGAGGCCAGAAGCCTGGAACCAAGGTGTGGCAGGACCATGCTCCCTCTGTATCCTCTAAAGGAGCATCCTTCCTTGCCTCCGACAGCTTCTGGAAGCCCCAGACATTCCTTGACTTATGGCAGCCTAACTCCTATCTCTGCTTTCAGCTTCACATGGCCATCTTCCCTCATCTGTCTCTTCCCATGATGCTGTCCTCCTATATCTCGGTTTTCTTTTCTCTTTTTTTTTTCCTTTTTTTTTGAGACAATCTCACTCTGTCACCCAGGCTGGAGTGCAATGGCACAATATTGGCTCAACCTCCACCTCCTGGGTTTAAGAAATTCTCCTGCCTCAGCCTCTCGAGTAGCTGGGATTATAAGTGCCTGCCACCATGCCAGGCTGATTTTTGTATTTTACATAGAGACAGGGTTTTACCATGTTGGCCAGACCAGTCTTGAACTCTTGACTTCAAGTGATTGGCCCACCCTGGCCTCCCAAAGTGCTGGATTTATAAGAAAAGAAAACTGGCCCAGAGCAGTGAGCCACTGTGCCTGGCCAGTTTTCTTTTCTTATAATGACATCAATCATGTTAGAGTAGGGTTCACCCTAATCAAGTGTGACCTTACATTAACTTGATTAAATCTGCAAAGATCCTGCTTCCAAATAAGTTCACAGTCACTGGTACCAGGGGTTAGGATTTCAGTATATCTTTTTGGAAGCTACAATTCAACACACAACACAGAGAAATTACTGCTCTGCTGAGTCACTGCACATTCTAATGACTCAAGGCATCTGATTTCCTGTGTCTTAGGCCTAGGGGACTAGCACTGTTGGAGTCTTTGCTTCCAAATATGACCCACACTGATCCTTTCAATTATTCCTTTTCTGAGGCAACAGACCAGGCCTCCAATACCACTGCAGATGCTGGTTCCCTATAGAACAGAAAATTCAGGAACAGAAAATGATTCTAACAACATAGTAAGGATACAACAATTACTAGAACAGGCTGAGTTCTTTTTTTTTTTTTTTTTTCAGATGGAATCTCGCTCTATCACCCAGGCTGCAGTGCAGGGTTCACTGCAACCTCCATCTCCCAGTTCAAGCAATTCTCCTGCTTCAGCCTCTTCAGTAGCTGGGACTAAGGTGTGTGCCACCATACCCGGCTAATTTTTTTGTATTTCTACTAGAGACAGGGTTTCACCATGTTGGCCAAGCTGGTCTTGAAATCCTGACCTCAGACGATCCACCCACCTCGGCCTCCCAAAGTGCTGGGATTACAGGCATGAGCCACTGTGCCTGGTCAGACTGAGTTCTAATTCCACTTTTCTTATGTACTAGCTTTGTGACCTTAGATAAGTTGATCATCTCATTAAATATAAATGGACACAATATTTAAACACAAGGTATGTATGAGGTTTAAACAGCTGCTTTTGAAATGAGTTAACATGTGGCTCATACCAGGTGTTCAGTTCTTGGTAATTTTTCTCCCTCTTCCCATTATACTGCCTGTCCTGGGGATATTTAAAAAGCTTTGGGTACTGACCCTAACTCTAGGGTACATGCATATCTTATTTGTTCTCTCTGCAGTGACATGCACACCATGGTGGAGAACCACACCCAAGTCACCTGGTTCCGCCTGCTGGGACTTACAGAGCAGGAGGACCTCAAAGGCATCTTCTTTGTGCTCTTTCTGTTCGTATATTCAGTCACTGTCGTGGGCAACCTGGGAATGATCACCCTGATCCATGCAGACCCACAGCTCCACACACCCATGTACTTCTTCCTGAGCATCCTCTCTTTCATAGACTCCTCCTTTCCCACGGTGGACACCCCCAGGCTGCTGGAGAGCTTCCTTGTCTCAAGCCAATCCATCTCCTTTGCAGGCTGTGTGGTCCAGATGGCCCTCATGACCCTCCCTGGTACTGCTGAGTGTCTGCTCCTAGCCATCATGGCCTATGACCGATTCACTGCCATCTGCCACCCTCTCCTCTATCACACTATTATGTCCCAACATCTGTGTGTGCTGCTGGTGGTGACCTCCTATACTCTTTCTGTTGCCATTTCAGCTTTGCTCTCTGGGTGCACCTTTAAGCTGTCCTACTGTGGCCCCAATGTTTCTGTGACATCCCCGCTGTGCTCTATCTTGCCTGTGCAGATACTACTGAGGTTGAGACCATTATCTTCTCATCTTGTGCCTTGCTCATCCTCTTTACCATCACCTTTATCCTAGTCTCCTATGCCTACATCCTGGTGACCATTTGCAGGATGCGCTCCCTGGAGGCCCAGAGCAAAATTCTCTCCACCTGTGCCTCCCACCTCAGCATCATTTGCCTCTTTTATGGCCGTCACCTTCATGTATGCTCAGCCAAGCTCTCACAAGTCCATGGAACAAAACAACAAGGTCATCTCTGTCTTCTACACTGTGGTCATCCCCATGCTGAACGCTCTGATCTATAGCCTGAGGAATAAAGAGGTAAAATATGCTTTGAAGAGGAGATGCCTTTGCAAGCTATCTTCATAACCAAGTATGGAGCACTGAGCATCCTATCCCAAGCATAACATGGTAGCCACAATATAAAGCATGGATAATATTAACACTTAGATAGAGCAAAGTATGCGCTATCAATACTTTAAACACTTAACATATTATCAGCCCATTTAATCCTCACAACAAGTGTTTGAAATGGGCACTATTATTATCCCTTAGGAGTCTGGGGCACAGAGAAACTGAGTAACTTGCCCAAAATCACACAGCCAATAAGAGGCAGTCTGGTTCCCGAGACTACATTTTCAACCAATGCACTGTACTGACTTTTTCTGATGACCACATCTCAAAAAGGGACAATGGCAGCATTCCTTAAAGATATCATAAGGAAACCTGGATCATGGCATTATAAAGTGGGATGGGAGTGACCACGGGGTTTGGAGCCTGTGCACCCACACCTCAGTTCACCTTGCCTCTGAATGGCTCCTCTTGGCATCTGTGTTGAGTCAGTCACCTAGACCCTGATCCCCCATTTTCCCAAGTGAAAACTAGACAGTAACACCCATCTCAACTGATTATTATTAGGCCTCCATAAGGGGTATAGGGGTTCCCACAGAGTCTGGCACAAACAACTGTTCACAAACTGTTGGTTTCCTCGCTTCCCTGGGGAAACCACTCCATAGGATAACATGTTCTTATACATCAATGTTTTTTAAGGGTAAGAGCATACTACATTGTATATTAGTCCAGTTTCATACTGCTATGAAGAAATACCCAAGACTGCATAATTTATAAAGAAAAAGAGATTTAGTGGACTCACTGTTCCACATAGCTAGAGACGCCTCACAACCCTGGCAGAAGGTAAAGGAGGAGCAAAGGCACGTCTTACATGATGGCAGGCAAGAAAGCAGGGGAACTGCCCCTTATAAAACCATTAGATCTCATGAGACTTATTCACTACCACAAAACAGCATGGGAAAACCCACCCCATGATTTAATTACCTCCCACTGGGTCCCTCCCATGACACGTGGAGATTATGGGAGCTACAGCTGAAGATGAGATTTGGGTGGGGACACAGTCAAACCATATCACATAGCTATGATATTTAAATAACATTTTGGCTAGATGAGTGGCTCACGTCTATAATCCCAGGACTTTGGGAGGCTGAGAGGGGCAGATCACCTGAGGTTAGGAGTTAGAGACCAGCCTGGGCAACATAGAGAATCCTTGTCTCTACTAAAAATACAAAAAATGAGCTGGGCCTGGTGGTGCATGTTTGTAATCCCAGCTACTCAGGAGGCTAAGGCATTAGAATCGCTTGAACCTAGGAGGTAGATATTGCAGTAAGCTGCACTGCACTCTAGCCTGGGCAACAGAGCAAGACACTGCCTCTAAATAAATAAATCAATTTCATTGAACCATGAGAACGTTCTTTCTTTTCCAATCTTTTTTTAGCTCTTCTAATATTTTTAAAGTTGAAGTCTCTGTTTGATACTAGTTTGACTTTAAGCCTTCCCTAATTGTGTCTCCTTTTTAACAGAGACAAAGTTTTAGCACTTAACAGTAATTAGCTAGTATTTAATAATGTTATATTGCTTTCCTTTCTATTTTATCTTGCTTTTATGATTCTAACTAAAAGGTTTTAAATAAACAACTGTTTAAAATCTAAGTTAGAAAAATCGAAATACATGTGATACACAGGGCAAAGGAGGTAAACAAATGACTTTAGGAACATTTATGTAGATAACTCATGTTTTTCCTTTGAGACGGAGTTTCGCTCTGTCACCCAGACTGGAGTGCATTGGCATGGTCTTGACTCACTACAACCTCCACCTCCCAGGTTCAAGCAATGCTCCTGCCTCAGCCTCCCAAGTAGTTGGGATTACAGGTGCCCACCACCACACCTAGCTAATTTTTTTTAGTAGAGATGGGGTTTCACCATGTTGGCCAAGCTGCTCTCGAATTCCTGACCTCATGATCCACCCACATTGGCCTCCCAAAGTGCTGGTATTACAGATGTTAGCCACCATGCCTGGCCAATTCATGTTTTTCAAAACATTTTCATGTTCATTATTTTATCTGATCTTCACCAAATGCTGTAAGATAAATAAGCTAGGTATTATTACTTCGATTTTACAAATTTAAAAAAAAAAATCTGAGAGGTTTACTTGATTATCTCTAAGTCTCACTGGAAGGCCATACAATAGCTTAGAACAGAAAACCCAGGGCTTCTAATTGTGATGGAACCCCCTGCACACAGTTCTCAACTTCCTTTCAGGAAAAAATGAAAGTTCTTGATCTTCTCTTATTATGGACTGAATTGTGTCTCCCCAGATTTATGTTAAAACCCTAACCTCCACCACCATCCCTCAGAATGTGATGGTATTTAGAGATAATGCCTTTAAATGGGTGATTAAGTTAAAATGAGGCCTTTAGGGTGGGCCCTAGTCCAATCTGACTGGGGTTCTTGTAAGAAGAGAAAATTTGGACACCAAAGAGATGCTAGAGGTGTGCACAGAAGAAAGACCATGTGGCCGGGCGTGGTGGCTCAAGCCTGTAATCCCAGCACTTTGGGAGGCCGAGGCGGGTGGATCATGAGGTCAAGAGATCGAGACCATCCTGGTCAACATG
>NW_016107568.1:2449523-2484272 GCF_001604975.1 Cebus imitator
TTTTTAGTAGAGATGGGGTTTAATAGAGATAGGGTTTCACACTGTTGGCTAGGCTGGTCTCAAACTCCTGACCTCACCTGATTCTCCTGCCTCAGCATCCCAAAGTGCTGGGATTACAGGTGTGAGGCACCATGCCTGGCCACAGAAATTTATTTCTCACAGTTATGGAAGCTGGGAGGTCCAGGACAAAAGGGCCTGCATTTTGGCATGGTCTTGCTGCATGGCAGCTTCAGTGGTTCACACCTTCTCACTGTGTCCTCACATGATAAAAGGGACAAGGGAACTCTGGGTTTGTTTTTGTTTCTTGTGGGGGTTTTTTGTTGTTTTATTTTTGAGACAGGGTCTCGCTCTGTCGCCCAGGCTAGAGTGCAGTGGCACAATCTCGGCTCACTGCAACCTCCGCCTCCCAGGTTCAAGCAATTCTCCTGCCTCAGGCTCCCAAGTAGCTGGGATTATAGGCATGTGCTACCATGCCTGGCTAATTTTTTTTAATAAGGGCACTAATACCATTCGTGAAGACTCTACACTCATGACCTAATCACTTCCCAAAGGCCCCACCTCCTAATAACATCAATTTATGGAGTTAGGATTTTAACATGAAAATTTGGGGGTGGGGGGACACTAACATTTAGACCTTAGCAAAATCACATGTTAAAATTTAATATTCCCAGTTTCTCTAGGAAGGAAAGATGAAAGTGATCACTAGTCTTATTCTCGGCCATATTCATCTGGTGCTGAGTTACAGCTACTACTTTAGACAGGCAGGCTCTCCAGTTCTCCCTCAACCCAGTTTTCCCCACCACTCATTATTAAAGAGGTCTGTTGCCTTTTTTATCGCACCAAGTTTTTTGCTTACAGTAGACAACCTGTCCTATCTTGAGCAGGTCATGCAGTTAACATTCTTCTTTTGCTGGCATCCTCCCCAGTGCCTGAAATGTGCCTCTCCCATTCCTTCCATCAGAGGCATGTGAACCACAGCAACTCCATCTTGAATAGGAGCTGTATAAAATAAGGCTGAAACCTACTGGGCTGCATTTCCAGACAGTTAAGGCATTCTAAATCACAGGATGAGATAGGAGATCAGCACAAAACACAGATCATAAAGACTTTGCTGATAAAACCGGTTGCAGTAGGCTGGGTGCGGTGGCTCACGCCTGTAATCCCAGCACTTTGGGAGGCTGAGGCAGGTGGATTACAAGGTAAAGAGATTGAGACCATCCTGGTCAACATGGTGAAACCCCGTCTTTACTAAAAATACAAAAAATTAGCTGGGCATGGTGGCACATGCCTGTAATCCCAGCTACTCAGGAGGCTGGGGCAGGAGAATTGCCTGAACCCAGGAGGCGGAGGTTGCGGTGAGCGTGCCATTGCACTCCAGCCTGGGTAACAAGAGCGAAACTCCATTTCAAAAAAAAAAAACCCGGTTGCAGTAAAGGAGCTGGTCAAAACCTAAGAAGACCAAAATGGTGACAAGAGTGACCTCTGCTCATTCTCACTGCTACACGCCCACCAGCACCATGACAGTTTACAAATGCCCTGGCAATGTCAAGAAGTTACCATATATGGTCTAAAAAGGGGAAGCATGAATAATCCACCCCTTATTTAACATATTATCCAAAAATAAGCATAAAAATGGGCAACCAGCAGCCCTGGGTGTTGCTCTGTCTATGGAATAGCTATTCTTTCATTGCTTTACTTTCTTAATAAACTTACTTTCACTTTGCACTGCAGACTTGCCCTAAATTCTTCTTGTGCGAGATCCAAGAACCCTCTATTGGGATCTGGATCAAGACCCGTTTCCTGTAACATATTTCTGGTAACCACAGAAGGGACTATAGTGCAGAAACCCCGACCCAAAGGCTAACTTTGGGTAAGTGGTGGGGTCTGGTAACATCTTTCTCATGAACCACAAAAGGGACAATACTGAGAAGACCCCAACCCAAGGAAATAGACTGCAGCACTGATGGGACAACTTTGGGTAAGTGGTGGGTACCCGGGTAAAGAATGGGACTGGGTTAGAGGCCCAACTTAGGTGAGTTAGAATCTCTCCTAAGACAGAGTGGGTTAGAGGACCCTCTTAATAAAAGGCAAGAACACTTGACCAAACGTGCGTTACAGCCCCAACGTAGGAGGGCTAGATTCCCGTCTAAGATTTAGGGGGGTTGAGGCCCCTCTCAGTAAAGACCCTCTCAGCTAAGAATAGGTTTGGCATTATGGGATGTTAACTGCTATTCTCTTTGGATTAATCTGCCTTACACTCTTTGCTGTTGGCTGTGGACGACAGGGTTAGGCATATACAGGATGATGAGACCTGGGGAGCTTTTTCCTCCCTAAAAGGGGAAACTTGAGAGCTGATGGAAAAGATACCTTTGCCACTGAGAAGCAGCTGCCTGAACTTTTCAGTGTCGCTGCAATGGTTGGTTCTTTCTCTGGCCTCCCTGATTATTTTGTCTTCCCTACCCTGCCACAGGCAATGCTTTTCCCTCTCTCCTTTCCCTTTCTTAGGTTTTCTACTACTCAGGGCAACCATCTTGCCCAGAGACCATGTGTTGTAACTCCAAGTCAGAGGCTGGATTAAAGATGACGGGGCCCATATACGTGCAAAGTTAAGTCTTGCCAGTTTGATATTGGATGCTAAGCAGAGTGGCTAATGTCTGTGTTTTACCACAAGTATTTTTCTCTGTCCAGAACCAAAAAAAAAATTTTCCTTTATGATGCAGCTTAGCCCCCAGGGTGATGGTGCCACAAGATGGATCACTAGGGCCTTTCAGGGAAAGGGAACCCAGAGGCCTGGCATGCCAGCAAAAGGATAAGAATCTCTTGCCAGTCAGATTTCTGGCTTCTCTTCTCTCTGTGCAACAGGTTGAATGAACAATTTTTAAAAAATCAGTGTTTATCTCCTCTGTAAAGTTTTGATTAATGTGAAAAAGAATTCTAAGGCTGATTTTAAGCTGGTGTATTCTCTGCTATGAATTTGTTTTTCTGTGTTGAGGTATACTTTAGGATAAAACATGGGCTTAGAACACTTGTAAGCCTGCTTTTCAAGATGACCCAGCAAACTGGTTAGTCACAAACTTGGCTGCAGGTCCCTGAAACAAACAAAATCTGGAAGAAGTCTCCACCTTGTTTTATGTCCCTGAGAGCTGGACTTTTTTTTTTTTTTTTTTTTTTTTTGAGAAGGAATCTCCTTCTCCCAGCCTGGAGTACAATGGCATGGCATGATCTCAGGTTACTGCAACCTCTGCCTCCCAAGTTCAAGCAATTCTCCTGTCTCAGCCTCCCCAGTAGCTAGGATTACAGGTGTGTGCCACCATGCTCAGATAATTTTGTATTTTTAGTAGAGACAGGGTTTCACCCTGTTGGTCAGGCTGGTCTCAAACTCCCAACCTCAGGTGATCCACCTGCCTTGGCCTCCCAAAGTGCTGGGATTATAGGCATGAGCCACTATGCCCCACTGGGAGTTTGACCTTTTAATCACATGGCAGTACTTTCTTTTGGTCTCCGACATCAGGGAACAGTAATTTTAGGGTTCATGTCATGGTTAGCTCTAAAAATCATATTAAATAGTTAAAGCCTTTGCAAGCTCAAAATTAACTACTCTAGATTCCTTCTGGGAATGGAAATGGTGACTGCTCTTTGCTATAGTTCAGTAGCCAAGGTTCTGCACTTTCACAGTGGCAGTCCAGGTTCAATTCCTCATCTAGGAAGTAAGTCATTTCTGGTTTAATATCTCTGTGACTTTGTCTATTCTCTTCTCCTCCATGGACTGTCTTAAATGTTCCTTTTTCTAAGCACTTGGGAGGTTACCTTTGGTAAAGTTCAAAAGTCAGAAATATTGACCGTTTGGCATAAGAAATTCTAAAAGGACTTTATTAAAGATTGCTAGGGTTAGAATAAGTTTAATTAAAAGCAGATATTCAAGCTGTAACACCCTGGACTCCTTGCAGAAAAAAACAGGAGGTACCAAAGACCCTTTTCCTGGCCCTCTTCCAAGGGCTCCACCTAAATCCAGTAGTCCAATTAAGAAACTTAAAAACTAGGCCAGGCGTGGTGGCTCACCCTGTAATCTAAGCACTTTGGAGGCCAAGGCAGGCAGATCACCTGAGGTCAGGAGTTCAAGACCAGCCTGACCAACATGGTGAAACTCCATCTTAACAAAAAAAGAAACTTAAAAACTGACAAATGAAAAATCTCACAACTACTACAATCATCTTCTTCTGTTTTTCTGTGTAGCTATAAGTGTGTTGTGTGTAACATTTACATAAAAGAGCTCTAATTAATTGGCTTAAACATAACTATACAATTAAATCAAATATTTTGAAAGCAAAATAAAAACTGTAATGTCTTTTAGTACATATAACTTTAGTAATCTTTGGGAGACAAAAACAGCTTTAAAAATTATTGATAATATGAAAACATTTAGTCTACATTAGACAGGTCAGATAAGTTTGCTAAATGCTTTAAGGTCATAAACTACTTCTTGAACTTTTAAAAATTGTTCAATTTACCTACCTTAAAGCCTTTAGATTCTAGATAAGGCCTGGGAACATGTGGAATTAGTCATACCCCTAGCTATACAAAGAAGATTATAAAGAAAGAGATTTTATATAAGAAAGAATCTTGTATGATAAATTCTTGTCCTAAAGTAAAATAACTGGTTGTTTAAAAGGAGGGATATTTAGGGAAAGTCAGAAAGTTCAAGAATGTTTCAGATGGTCTGTGTAAATCGTGAAAGGATTTGGGAAAGGGAATTTATGCGAGAAACATTGTACAATTCAAAGGTTGTTAGATCTCCTAAATGCTTCATAAAATGCCACTCTGACTCTTACTGTGCAACTTGGCTGCTTAAGTGAGGTAAGACCCGGGGACATGTGGAGTTAGCCACACCCCCTTGCTATGCTGGCGAATCAGCCCTTATCTGCACTTCTGCCTGGTGTGTCCTGGGGGAGGCTCCACACCTAGTACACAATTAAAATTGCTTACTCACCAGGGTTTTTACCAAAAGTAAGTTGCTAAAAGTTAACATTGTAACATATAATTGAGACTATTAAAGAGATAGTTATACATGTAAGGTGTGTAAGGGAAGTACAATGTACTTTTGGTAAAAGTTATAAGAAGGCATAAGAATGTGGATGTTTTTGCCTAAAGAGTTAAAGAATTGTTTTAAGTTAGATAGAATAAAGCTAAAGGTTTAAACAAGTTGTGGAAGGTTTATAAAAATTAATTGTAAGAGATTTTGCGTGTGAACATATTGGCCAAAGTTAAAGGGGTATTATTCAGTTTTTCTGTAAATTAAGAATTGGAATAAAACTACAACAGGTTTTTCTTAGAGCACTAATCAGCTCTTTCACAAAAAAAAATGTAAAGGGTTATAAAAGGTTTATAAGAATCTTACCTTATGGTTAAACATGAAAATTGGATAAATATGTCTATAAGGTTTTATTAAAAAATGGATTTAACATTAATAGTACATTAAGGTCAAGGTGAAATTTGGCTTATTTGGTATAAAAATCATACAGGAAGCATTATCAAATTTGAAATGGTTTTTTGCTTTCTTTGGACTATATGTGAAATTGTATTATTGGTATATGCTCCAAAGTTATGGGAAACACCTATAAATCTAATATGACTTAGTATATGTTATTAATAATTATAATTATTGTGGGAAATTTTGTGTGCCACAGAAGTAACCAAATTTCCTTATCAATTGTGGCTTTAATAGTGACTGTCCTAAAACTTTTTATCATGCACAGACAATTGATGCCTTGTTTTAATCCTCTTTAGAAGGGGGTTTATAATCAATTATAGAACTCTAACTGCTATTCTTAAATGCAAGTTTTCTGATAACTTTGGAGACTGTGACATCAGAGTAGAGGAAAAAACTTTCAGAACTGTCATAGAGAGCTAAAATGTTCACAACTATCAAACAGAATTTAACTTCATGTACTAAACTGAAGAAGTCCAATTTTTTCAACTTTGTTTAAAAGGCTGTGGATCCTTTGTTTTGTTTTTCACAGTCAAGGAAACTTTTCTTTTGAGCTATGTACAGCTTTTAACACTTGAGTATACTCCTATGAACAAAATTTGGAGACTATTTGTTTCTCTCTACCTGATTTCTCCAGAATTTGGAAACTAATTGTGAGTATTCTTAACTTATGGTAATACAGTTGTTTGCATAGGTGCAATAAGAATCTGTTTTCTTTTGTAACAGGACACAATTGGAAGAACTGGTTATTTTTCTAAGGCTTTGACTGAAAAGGTATATTTTCCTTTAGGGAATTAAATTTGACTTATAGAGCTAATAAAAGCCCCATGATGAACTGGCCTCATACCTTGCCTACAGCAGTCCCTGTACAGGGTTTCTGACCTGTGGTGAGTTACCTTGGGACCTCAAAAGGAAAGAAGATTACCTAACTCATAGATATTTGAGGATACAAACCCATGGCTGGACTCAGCTTTCAAAAATTCTTATCTGAAATTCCTTCTATGGAACAGAGTTCCATGAAAGCTAATTTTAAGTAACAGCTTATGTGAAAAATAATTATTCTTGCTGTACTTTATACAAATAATTAGGCCAAGTATAATAAAGCAAATCATTCTTACCATTATTTGTCTTTAGTAAAAATGAGAAGCTGGAGAGAGAATTATTATGTTTCAAAAACTATTACTAGATTCTACTCTCATCATTTGTTTCTAAGTTTGTTTCTGCCATTTAGGCTAACCCTGCTTATTCCTGTGAACCAACCAGTAATCTCTGACTGTTGCTAGAAGAAATAAGAGAGATGAGTAATGTAAAAATCTGGATCAGTGTTCTAATTCTGGGCACATTACAATCAGCTAACAACTCCATATCAGCTTAGTTCCAACAGTTGCCCAGTTCATGAAAAGCCTTCTAATTAGTTTACTTGAAATAACTTTACTTATTTTGCTTTACTCTTGTGGAATATATTGCTGTTATAGTCCTTGTGTATGAATACAGGACAAATTTACTGAAGGTTTTCCTAAGTTAAACATGTATTAACCTTCAAGGTATCACCTTTTGTCAAAACTCAAGAGTTATGAATGCACCTTACCATACCAATGCTCTCTGACTAAACTACTCTCTACCCTGAATTCGAGAGGCCCTGATAGTTAGGCAGGAATGTCATCACCCCTCGTCTGCCTGAAAAAGTTACAGAAGATGGATCTTCATCCCTCTGTAAACCTTAGGATTAAGAGTTCTCTTATAAAAGGGAGGGAGGGAAATGTCAGAGGCATATGAACCAGTGCAACTCCATCTTAAATAGGAACTGGATAAAGTAAGGCTGAAACCTACTGGGCTGCATTTCCAGACAGTTAAGCATTCTAAATCACAGGATGAGGTAGGAAGTCAGCACAAAATACAGGTCATAAAAACCTTATTGATAAAATAGGTTACAGTAAAAGAGCTGGCCAAAGCCCACCAAAACCAAAATAGCAGCAAGAGTGACCTTTGGTCATCCTTACTGCTACACTCCCACCAGTGCCATGACAGTGTACAAATGCCATGGCAATGTCAGGGGTTACCCTACATGGTCTGAAAGGGGAGGCATGAATAATCCACCCCTTGTTTAACATATCCTCAAAAAATAATCATTAAAATAATCAATTAGCAGCCCTCGGGGCTGCTCTGTCTATGGAGTAGCCATTCTTTTATTCCTTTACTTTCTTAATAAACTTGCTTTCACTTTGCACTGCAGACTCACCCTGAATTCTTTCTTGGCATGAGATCCAAGACCCCTCCTTTGGGGTCTGGATAGGGACCCTTAACCTGTAACACTTCCTTTGCTAACCTGACAAATCTCTTTTTTTTCTGAGATGGTCTCACTCTGTTGCCCAGGCTGGAGTGCACTGGTGTAGTCACAGCTTACTGAAGCCTCCACCTCCCAGGCGCAAGCAATCCTACCACCCCAACCTCCTCAGTAGCTGAAACTACAGGTGTACACTACCATGCCCAACTAATTTTTATGTTTTTTGTAGAGACAGGGTTTCATGATGTTGCCCAGGCTGGTGTAGAATTCCTGGACTTGAGCAATCCACCCACCTCAGCCTCCCAGTGTGATGGGATTACAAGTGTGAGCCACCATGCCTAGCCCAAATCTTTTTATTATCATTCTAATTCTAGCCTAAAGGTAACCTCTTCTGGGAAAACTTTTTCATCTCTTACAGATAGAATTCATCTGTGCTCTAGTTTGCCTTTGTTAAAGAAAAAGCAAAAAGTTATCAGAAACCAAAGATTGAGTGCTGAATGAAAAACATTTTTTTTTAACTTTCAAGCAGGAAGCCTAATTCAGCACAGAGTCAAGGGAAGCCACAGATCTACAGATGCAGGAAGAGAAACAAGGCAGTTTTCTAAAGCTAGAAGACCATAAATTGTCTCCTTTCCACATTAGCAAACCAAAGTCTCTGCACGTTACTGACTGGCTACCAACTTGGGTTTTTTTCATTACAGTAGAGCTGGCTCTATTAAAGGTGGTCTTCTGTGGACACATGTGGTGGCTGGCCCAGGGTTGTGGCATTCAGCAGCCTCAGCTGAGTACGTGCAATACCTGAACCAGGGTGGAGTCACCCAGTTAGCCATCTGCACTGTGCCACATGAGAGAAGCCAAGGAGACCAGGCAGGTTGATGACTCATGCTACCTCCATGCTGGCACTCACCAGGCTGCACTACAAATGCCAGTTTTGTGTTCTCTCCCAGTAGACATGAGTGACTGGAGCATTTCTTTGTTTGTTAATCTTATGTCTCCCAGTCACCCAGCCCCTGGCCCACTGTTGGAAACAGAAAGTGTAAACCAAAAATAAAATTATAAGTCCTCCAATTGACTGAATAGATGCCCCCTTTTTAGCATGGGGACCCAAAGAAACCGGGAAAAACTAGTTCAGGCCACAATCCTTATCCTCTCCTCCCTTTGGAGTTCAGGCGCAACTGACCAGCATTAACATTAAAACAGAGCTCCTCAGATTGACAAAACAGATTCTTTGTGGCAATAAGATACCAAATTCCAACCCGACTCTAGTATAATATCACATGACAGACAAAGAAGAAAATCACAATATTTTACCCCAGAATATGTTTATCATATTTTGAGAAATGGCCCTACACAGCTATCTTTTGTGGGGGAAATTTTACATCTGTAAGGAATTCTTTTAACATAACTAGGTATTCCCTTCCAGACCCTTCCCATCCTGAAGAGATTATCTGAGAGTCTACCACCTTTTAAAGGTCTAAATAGGAAATATTGCCATCAATTGTCACTAAGGATAGCCACCTACGAGACTTTCTGTGGATAATAAGAACCTTGGTCCCCACAACCCCTTACCTTAACCCAGATACTCCCCTCTGTTAATTTCAGGTCTTTAGATAATAACTTAACTCTTTCAACCAATTGCCAATCAAAAAATATTTAAATCCACCTATGACCTGTAAGGCCCCAACTCTCACCTCCCCCGCCCCCACTTCAAGTTGTCCTGTCTTTCTGGACCCAACCAATGTATACGTCATATGTATTGATTGATGTCTTAACTGTTGCTTGCCTAAAACGAGATAATGCAGCAAAATATCTAGCATCATGTGTCTAACACATAAGAGCTGCTAGTAAATTACAGCTCTCATCCTAGTGACACATAAGGCTGAATAGTGGGCAGGAATCTTTCTCCCAAGAACAGGGACAGATGCCTCTTGATAGAGCCCAATGTAACTGATATAACTGCTACAAAGTGTGTCAAGACTGCATCTTTCCCGTAAGGAGCTGATACCCCTCTCCTCCTAATCAGCAAGCTACACTCGTAGCCTTTTTCCCATAGAGACAGCAATCTGGGAGTACCCACTGCCTCGCACCCAGCAATTCTCCCTGGGACAAGCTGTACCTAACTGTGTATGGGCAGTGGGAGCAGGCAGCAGTTCACAGTCTCATCTAATCCTAGGTTTTACTGTTGCCTTTGTTTCCCAGCGGAGGTTGCACAGTTAGGAAATTGTAACATCAGGATGCAGACAGAGCTGGTGGGATCAAGAACACAGGCTCTTTCTCCAGCTCTGAGCAACTCCACTCATGACTCTGAGCCCTAGCTGTCTATTCCTTTAAAGACTCACTGCCGCTGAGTCCTCTTTAAACCCATTTTTATTCGTTGTAAAGGTGTAGGTTTTGCGTCCCCAGCTAGATTTTAAATGCTATGAGGGCAGAGAGTGTGCCTTACAGATCTGGGGTTTATAATTAGGACTCAATGAAATCTGGTCAAGAAATTATACAATAGGCCTGTCTAAATACCAACAGTGCTGCTCCCCAGAGACCTGAGTTTCTGCAAGAAATTCAGAGGCAAGTCTACAGTTTTTATTCCCTTTGAGAAAACTCTAGCAGCTCCCACTGGCTTCCTCTCTCGGGTACTCAACATTTGCTCAACAGTTCTGGTAGAGTGGGTTCTGGCCAGGACCTTCTGGTGAGCTCCAGGACAGCTACTGAGGAAGGAGGGAGCAAGAAGAAAAATAGATGGCAAGGTAAGAGAATAGGGAAGTAAGCCCTATTTGTCCACTCTGGGCAAATCTCCAGAGAGCCTATCTCCAGCAGGGAGAGGTCTCTGCCAGGGGTGTGGGGCATGTGATTCATACCTGGGAAGAAATGTTCCTTCTCTCTCCAGCAGCATGAGTTTAGGCAGGCTCAGGAGTGCAGGGGAAAGCCCATGACTCACTGACAATCAAGAAAGAATAGGGGAATGGGGCAGGGCAGAGCAGGTCTCCTCTGTTGTGTCAGCAACTCCAGCCTCCCTGCTGACCCCTGTTCAGAGGCAACCAAAGGCCTAAGGCCCTTTCTAGACCTTGGTCAGGGTCTCTCTACCTTGATACTACCTGACATATGGGGCTAGATAATCATTTGTGTAGGGCCTTGTCCCAGGCACTGTAGAATGCTTAGCAGCATACATGGCCTCTACCCAAGATGTCAAGAGCACCTTCCCACCAGCTGTGGTAACCAAAGACATCTCTAGGCTTTACCAAATGTCCCCTGGAGATTGGGAGAGATCAGCTGGCTCATTCTTCTTCCCTTCCTTATTCAGAATGTGTGGTGGGGTCTCAGCCTTGTCTCCTCTCCTGTAGCTGCCTCTTCTGAGAAATCCCTGAAGATGAACTGTCAGGCCCTTATCACAAAAGGGCTTTACTGCTGCTTCTTCCAGGGCAGCAAGTGATAAGTAAGTAATGATCATGGAGAAGTAAAAAGTTTCCAGAACTTAGAGAGGGAAGGAAGAGCCAGGAAGGGAGACAGGAGTCCACATCTTACGGAAACTGAAAGTCCAGATGGGCTGAGGCAGCACTGTCCAACAAAAGCATAATGCAAGCCACGAATATGGGCCACATGTGTTCATTTTAAATTTTTCAGTAGCTGCCTTCAAAAAAAGAAACAAGTGAAATCATTTTTGATAATATATTTAACTCAATATATCCCAAATATCGTCAACATGTAATCAATATTTTAAAGTCAGTAACGAAATGTTTACATTCTTTTTTTCCATGCTAAGTCTTCAATATCCAAAGTGCATCTTCCATTTACAATTTATTGCAATTTGGGCCAGCCACTTTCCTAATGCTCAAAAGCCACGTGCAGCTAGTGGCTACCATATTGGACAGCACAGGACTGAGGTTTTCTTACAAAAGGTGAAGATCACCCCCATCCTTCTCCTAGCACCAAGGGGTTTCCAAAGGCCAAGGCCTTAGCTACACAATGGAGCAATGTAGTCTCCAAGTTGATACAGTATTTGTAACTCAGAGAACAAGATACCCATTTCAAGTTCTCCCTTCCTCAAACACCATATCTTCTCCTGGGCAAACAAAGCAGGCTGCAGGTTGTCTCTCTGGTCCTTTTCAGAGACTTGGACCTCAACCGTTGTTCACTCCACACCTCTTGTCAGGGAGAAAGTTATAAATCCCCAGGTTGTAAATTAGCCTAACTCCACCCTATACACAGACTGTCGCGTAGGAGTCAGGCACCTCCAACCAGTCTGTACACACCCAGTATTTCCCCTGGAGCTGAGTTTGCTCACCACTTACCTCATGCTATGGACCATGCCCTGTATGCCTTCACAATTCCCTAACCATTTACTCAAACTACTTCCTAGTAGACAGATAAAGTCCTCGACTGAGCTGAGCACCTCTCATAAATTGATAAATCCCTAAGCCTTACTGACAAATTCCTTAGTTAAGGTACCAGATCTGGATTGAGACCCTTGATGGAGATTTATCGTCTCTAATTGTGGGTGGGATTCTCCGCTTTCCAATAGTTACTTTTTTGTCAATCACCTCCTATTCTTATTCATTTCTTTTTGACAGGGTCTTACTTGGTTTCCCAGGATGAAGGGCACTGCCACAATCATGGCTCACTGCAGCCTCAACCTCCTGGGCTCAGATGACCCTCCTACCTCAGCCTTTAAGTAGCTGGGACTACAGGTGCACACCACCACACCTGGCTAACTTTTTTGTATTTTGTGTAGAAATGGAGTTTTGCCACATTGCCCAAGCTGGTCTCAAACTCCTGAGCTCAAGTGATCCACCCACCTCAGCCTCCCAAAAGCTGGGATTACAGGTGTGAGCCACCATGCCTGGCCCAACTTCTTTTCTTGTTCTGCTAGGATGCACATCTTGAAATCAACTCACCCTGCCTAAAGAGAAGAAATTCCAAAACCTTCCAAAATTTTTCACTTGTTATGTTTCCAGATAATCATTCAGCAGCTTAAAAAAAAATCTTGATACCCCTAGTACATAATTCTGGGCCTACAGCAGGATCTCAATAAGTATCTGTATGAATTTGCTGCAGATGGCAAATACAGCTCATACCCTCGGTTGGCAGGGAGGTCTCTGAGAGAGCTCCATGTTTGAAGCTCAGGAAAGAATGACTCTTTATCTGCACAATTTTCGAATGTCCTAACTCTTTATCCACAGAAATGTGGATGAACAGCCAGATTTATGAGTGAAGTCAGTTCCAGCATTCTGCCTGCACCAATCTAGCAGTCCAGAATCCCCTCCCTTTGTGGCTATCAAAGCCACAAGCCCCAGCTATAAAAACTTGTATCCAGGCCCCTTCCCCTTGGCAACACTGCTTCAAGTTTCACTTACTTTTCTAACTTTTAGGAGCCTCTTCAGTTCTGGATATTGGGGACTTTCTTAAGCTTTGAAATCAGTCTATCTTTTGAATTATTTTTGTTATTATTTTTCTGTATTTCCGTGTTTGAAATGGGGAAGGAGTTTCTGTTTCTGCTAAGTCTCCCATACTAACTGAAAATGCCAAGCTGATGTACCAATGTAAATATGATCATCTAAATACCCTTCAATGATTCCCCATTTCCTTCAGGATAGAGATCCAAGAGCAAAACCTAACACGCAAAGGCCTTCCAGGTCTGTCCCAGATTGATATCCTGAGTTGTTTCTTGGGCAATCCCATCCTCACAACCTTTACTCCAATATTACTAAAGTATTTCCTGTGCCCCCAAATTAGCCATGGTGTCTCATACCTCCTGGCATTTAAATGTACTGCCTATCTTCCTGGAACTTTCTTCCTTCTCCCCTCTACTCAACATTTATAATTTACTGGAGATGTCATTCTCCGCAACCAGCATCCCTGACATCTACCCTGCAAGCCTAAATTAATCCCCTGCTTCCACTTTTCTGTTCTCTTAGTCTGCCCAAATCTTCTCCTACAGTGTATTACTTTGTTTTCACACTGCTATAAAGATCCTGAGACTGGGTAATTTATAAACAAAAGAGATTTAATTGACTCACAGTTCCACATGGCTGAGGAGGCCTCCGGAAACTTACAATCACGGCAGAAGGTGAAGGGAAAGTAGGCACCTTCTTCACAAAGTGGCAGGAGAGTGAGAGAGTGAAGGGGAAACGT
Source organism: Cebus imitator (assembly GCF_001604975.1). NCBI lineage: Eukaryota > Metazoa > Chordata > Mammalia > Primates > Cebidae > Cebus > Cebus imitator. Next base: position 2,463,416 of record NW_016107568.1, read on the forward strand.
CATACTTTTAAGCCATAAGATCCTGTGAGCACTAACTCACTGTCATGAGAACGGCATGGGGAAAATCCACCCCCATGATCCAAACGCCTCCCACTAGGTCCTTCCTTTGACATGTGAAGATTACAATTCAAGATGAGATTTGGGTTGGGGACACAGAGCCAAACCATATCACACAGTATACAGTATTATAATTGTCTTCCGCTATAGATTTTTTTGTTTGTTTTCTCAGGAAACACCTATCTTATACACCAGGTAAAGTCTCTAGCAACTATTTTGCTCTACAATACTCTACCCAAAGGGAAATTTTCCATGAAGTTGACAAACCAAAGGCTTCAAGGCTCCTCACCCACCTAGACTTCAGGCCCAAGGAAGGCTATAGCTATGTGTTTACACGGTTATTGTTTTTTTGTAAAATTTTTTAAAAGAAGCTATCTTAACCACAATTGGTTAAAATAAACCATTGTAATCTTTCTACCTTGATTTCCCCTCCTGAAGCTTTAGAGTGGCTGGAGGCAATAGGAGGTCCAGCTAAAGGGGAGTTGAGGTGTAGATACACTACTTTTGGGCAGATCACTTTAGGTCAGGAGTTTGAGATCAACCTGGCCAACATGACGAAACCCCATCTCTCCTAAAAATACAAAAATTAGCCAGCCATGGTGGCTGGCACCTATAATCCCACCTACTTGGGAGGCTGAGGCAGGAGAATTGCTTGAACCCAGAAGGCAGCAGTGGCAGTGATCCAAGATCGCACTACTGTATTCCAGACTAGGCAACAGAGTGAGACTCCTTCTCAAAAAGAAAAGGTGTAGATAAATACTTTTTTTGTATTTATATGGTTTGTAGACACTTTCATATTTAGTTAAATTATTAGTAGTCATCTCAGTGTAGAATGGCACTGGTATCACCCACTGTACCCGGCATCTGGCTGGAAGTACAAAGCCAGAGTTCAGATCACTGTACTCATGTTGCTTGTAGCACCTAAATGCATATTGGTGGTGCAAAAAAGACAAGGTCTGAAGTGCAGTTTGAAGATTGTCTGTGGAAACCTCCTCCAACTCTCAGAATTAACTAATACAAAAGTTATGTGCTTTTTAAAATGTTGTGATGTCTTTGATATTTTTCAGCTTTAGAACATTGTTAATTTGTTGTGATTTATCTTCTCATTTATTCCAAGAAGTGATTTTTTGTGGGGAATCTTGTATTCTTAAAAAAGGATTTCCAAATGGTATAACATTTATAACATTCAAGCCCCACAAAAATTGCATTTGTCTCTGATCCTATCCCCTTATTACAGCTGACCCAAGTTGGAGCCCATATTCTTTCATACTGAAATTTAGATTCCACTCTGAAACTGGAGTTTCTGTGTGGCTAGAACTGTAATATGTAAACTTTATAGCCACAAGGTGACCATGTTTCTGCCTGTGGGTGAATTACTAGAGAAAGCTGGGAGGCAGAATAGCCAGAAGCAGGGAGTTCTGTCTACTTCCCAGACTCTGGTTCCTGCCTTCCTTCTTCCCAAGGGGTCTGTTTTAGTTATCTATTGCTAAACAATAAATTATCCCAAAACTTAGTGTGACTTATAACAATAAGCATTCATTACCTCACAGTAATCTGCAAGTCAGGAATCTGGGAGCAGCTGAGCTGAGTGGTTCTGCTCAAGGTCTCTCAAGAGGTTGCAGACAAGATATCAACCACAACTGCAGTCAGCCTAAGGCTCCCCTGGAGCTGGAGGAGCAAACTTCAATGTAGCTCATTCACATGATTGTTAGCAGGATCCATCAGTTCCCTGCCAAGTAGATTTTGCCACAGGTCAGCTTGAGTGTTCTCACAACATGGCAGCTGGATTCCCCCAGAGAAGATGATCTAAGAGAGACAGAGGAAGGAAGAAGTCAAAAGGGAATTTATGACCATAATGGGTTGGATTGTGCATTCTCGAAAATCTATATATTGAAGTTCTAACCCTCAGTACCTCAGAACGTGACCTGATTTGGAGATAAGGACTTTAAAGAGGTAATCAAGTTAAAATTAGGTCATTGTGGTAGGCCCTAATCCAATATTACTGGAGTCCTTATAAAAAGAAGTTTGAACACAAAGACAGACATGAACATTCATACAGGAACAAGATCATGTTAAGATGAAGGCAGAGATCCAGGTGATGCTTTTACAAGCCGAGAAACACCCAAAATTGCTGGCAAACCACAAGAAGTTAGGAAAGAGGAACAGAATAGATTCTCCCTCACAGTCTTGAGAATGAACCAGGCTTGCCAACACCTTGGTCTTGGATTCCCAACCTCAAGAATGCAAACAATAAATTTCTGTTGTTTAAGCCACCCAGTCTGTGGTACCTTGTTACAGCAGCCCTAGCAAACTAATAAATAACCAAGTTTCAGAAGTCACACATCATCACTACTTCCATGTTCTATTTGTTACAAGCAAGCCACTAAGTTCAGTCCATGCTCCAGGGGAGGGGAATTATACTCCATCTCTTTCAGAGAATTTGTGGACGTATTTTAAAATCATCACCAAGTCCATAAGCTACATTTGAAGCCTTATGATAAATTCTTCTCTTTTGTGTTAGCTGACTCCAGTTGGATGCTGTAGTTCTGCATTCAAAAGTCTTGTTTTTTCCTTTGTTTTGTTTTGGTTTGGTTTGGTTTATTTTGGTTTTGTTTTTTGTTTTTTTATTATACTTTACGTTCTGGGATACATGTGCAGATCATGCAGGATTGTTACACAGGTATACATGTGCCATGGTGGTTTGCAGCATCCATTATCTTGTCATCTACATTAGATATTTCTCCTAATGTTATCCCTCCCCTATTCCCCCACCCCCTGCTATCCTTCCCCTAGTTCCTCCACCCTGCAGCACGCCCCAGTGTGTGATGTTCCCCTCCCTGTGTCCATGTGGTCTCATTGTTGAACACACATTTATGAATGAGAACAGTGTTTGGTTTTCTGTTCTTGTGTCAGTTTGCTGAGAACGATGGTTTCTAGCTACATCCATGTCCCTGCAAAGGATGTGAACTCATTCTTTTTTGTGGCTGCATGGTATTCCATGGTGTATATGTGGCACATTTTCTTTATCCAGTCTATCATTGATGGGCATTTGGGTTGATTCCAAGTTTTAGGAAAGTCCTTATTAAGAATTTATCAGGGCCAGGCATGGTGGCTCATGCCTGTAACCCCAGCACTTTGGAAGCCTGAGACAGGCAGATCACCTGAGGTCAGGAGTAGTTCAAGACCAATCTGGCCAAGAGGACCAAACCCCATCTCTCCTAAAAATACAAAAATTAGCCGGGCATGGTGGCAGGTGCCTGTATTTCCACCTATTTGGGAGACTGAGGCAGGAGAATTGCTTGAACCTGAAAGGCAGCAGTGGCAGTGAGCCAAGAGTACACCACTGCACTCCAGCCAAAGTGACAGACTGAGATGCCTTCTCAAAAAAGAAGAAAAAAAATTAACAGCCAGGCATAGTGGCTCATTCTGTAATCCCAGCACTTTGAGAAGCGGAGATGGGTGGATCAGTTCCGGTCAGGAGTTTGAGATCAGTCTGGCCAACATGGTGAAACCCCCTCTCCACTAAAAATACAAAAATTAGCAAGGCATGGTGGTGTGAACCTGTAGTCCCAGCAACTTGGGAGGCTGAAGTGGGAGGATCACTTAAGTCTGGGTAGCACAGGTTGCAGTGAGCAGAGATTGCACCACTGCACTCCAGCCTGGGTGACCTGGTGTGAGCCACCATGCCTGGCCCAATTCAATGCAATGATTTTTGAAATACCAATAACCTTCTTCCCAAAATAGAAAAAAAAATCCCCAAATGTGTCTGGAATTACAAAAGACAACAAATAGACAAAGCTGGAGGCATCACACTACCTGACTTAAAAATGTACTACAAAGTGATAGTAACCAAAACACCATGGTGTTGACATAAAAACAGACACACAGACCAAAGGAACAGAATGGAGCCCAGAAATAAGTCCACACACTTAACAGCCAACTAGGTTTGACAAAGGTTTCAAGAACATGCATTGGGAAAGGACAGTCTCTTGAATAAATGGTGCTGGAAAAACCGGATATCCATATGCAGAAAAAGGAAATTAGACTCCTTTCTCTCACCATATAGAAAAATCAACTGAAAATAAATTAAAGACTTAAGTATAAGACCCAAGACCATGAAACTACTAGAAGAAAACATGGGGGAAACACATTATGACATTAAATTGGGCAAGCACTTTTTTAATAAGACCTCTTTTTTTAATCAGACCTCAAAAGCACAAGCAACAAAAGCAAAATATAGTCAAATGGGATTAGATCAACCTAAAACACTTCTACATCACAAAGGAAACAGTCAACAGAGTGAAGAGACAACCTGTAGAATGAGAGAAAATATTTACAAACTACCCATCTGACAAAAAGTTAATATCCAGAATATATAAGGAACTCAAACCACTCAACAGAAAATATATTATATGTATATATATATACACACACGCGTGATTTTAAAATGGATAAAAGACCTTAGTAGATATTTATCAAAAGAAAACATACAAATGGCTGACAAGTATTTGAAAAAATGCTCAACATCACTAATCATCAGGAAATGCAGATTGAAATCACAATGAGATATCACCCCACTCCAGTCAGAAGGCAACTATTATAAAAAGACAAAAGATAACAAGTGTTGACAAGAATGTGGAGAAAAGGGAACAATTACACACTGTTGGAGGGAATGTAAATTAGTACAACCATTATGGAAAACAGTTGGGAGGTTTCTCAAAGAACTAAAAATAGAACTACCATACAATCCAGCAATTCCACTCCTGGGTATATATCCAAAGGAAACAAAATCAGTATGTCTAAGAGATATCTGCACTTGCATGTTTATTGCAGCACTATTCATATTAGCCAAGATATGAAGTCAACCTAAGTGTCTGACGACAGAAAAATGGATAATATAACACATGAATGGATGAATGTGATATATATATACACACAGTGGAATACTATTCAGATATTAGAAAGAATTAAGTCCTGTCACTTGTGATGACACTGAGAGGACATTATGTTAGGTGAAATATACCTGACACAGAAAGACAAATATGGCATATGAGAATTTTGAAGTTGTTCTCATAGAAGTAGAGAGTAGAACAGTTACCAGAGACTGGAAAGCGTAAGAGGAAGGGAGGAATACGGAGAGGTTGGTCAACAATCACAATTTGATAAGAGTGCATATTGAATAATTACAGTTAGCAATAATGTATTATATATTTCAAAATAGCTAGAAGAGTTCAAATGTTCTCACCACAAAGAAATAATAAATGTTTGAGGTGATGTATGTCCTAATTACCCTGATTTGATAATTATGCAATGTATACATGTATCAAAGCATTGCATTGTACACCATAAATATGTGCAATTATTATGATTTAATTTTTTTTATTGAGACAGGGTCTCACTTTATCGCCCAGGCTAGAGTAGAGTGGCACAATCATGGCTCATTACAATCTCTGCTTCCTCGGCTCAGGTGACCCTCCCATCTCAGCCTCCCAAGTAGCTGGGTCTACAGGTGCAAACCCCCACACCCAGCTAACTTTTGTTTTTGTTTTGTTTTGTTTGTTTGTTTGTTTGTAGAGACAAGGTTTCACCTTGTTGCCCAGGCTGGTCCCGAACTCCTAGAATCAAGCAATCTGCCCACCTCTGCCTCCCAAAGTGCTGGGATTACAGGTGTGAGCCACTGTGTCCAGCTAAAAAAAAATTTAAGAACTTATTTATGTGTCACTCTTCTCTAACAGGCTCTGGAGGATACTCCAGATTCTCTGGAATCTAACCTAGGGGTGGTAATGTTTGTTGTAAAAATGAGCTCATCCGATGAACTCATCCATTAATTATGTCATTAAATAACATATTCCATTGGTATAGCTTGTTGGACATCATGAAGTGCTTTCCCAGTAGATATTTGACGTTTGTACTCTTACATAAAGGTATAAAAGTTTTCATACAACTTCATACATTCATGCTTTCAATACATATGTATGGAGGGTCCACTATGTCTGCTGGACTAAGCGCTGGAGATAGTGTGATAATTAAGGAAGTCCCTGCCCTCAGGTAATATCTAGTCTTGCATTAAAATCCAGCTGAACCATGTGTTTCAGTTTGGCATTCAAAAAACACCTCTGGTGGCTCTGCCTACGTCCATCAGCCTCTGCAACCTGGGCCTTACTTGCCAAGCATTTCCATTTTCTGGGCACTGGATGGCACATCGAGGCCAAGAGCCCCTGCCTTTGAGGAGTGGCTGTTTTAACAGGAACCAGATGGTGAGAGAAACACAGTTGCCTGAAGTTTAATTTTAATGTTCTGTGAATACTTTTTTTCCCTTTCATGCTGCAGGGAATCTGGGCCAAAGACTGTGAGTGGTGAAGAGGAAGAGAGAAATGAAAAACTAAAAATGACAAACAAGGGGAGCAATAATACATTCTCACTTGAAAAGTAACTGAGAAGACATTGCTGGGGGTTGCTGGGGGTGTATGTAAATGAGATGTAAATGTGAATCCATGCCAGCTCAAATTTTTAGGGCCTTTTTTCTTTTACATACTTGGATGTGGGACATTGGGAATCTTCTCCTGGAGTCTGCTGTGCAAGGTTACTGACTGCTAACTTTATGCACCCTCACTATCTATTTGACCATGGGTGAAATGTTTCCCCACTCTGGCCCTTCATACCTCCTCTGACATGACAGTTGTATACATAGTCTTTAAGTTTTCTTTCAGCTTTTACATAGGTTCTTAGAGAGTAATAATTTCCTCTGCCATCAGTATTTTCAAGAAATCAGCCCCAGAATTTGAACACTCCTAGAAAGCCTAATCATATTAAAGATATGGGTGTGGGGGGAGGGGGTGGGAAGAAGAGAACAGGAAAAGAATGTTGTGGGAGAGAATTAAACATACAGGACAGAATAGGAGAGACTAGAAAAGATGGGGATGGCCAGGCACAGTGACTCATGCCTGTAATCCCAGCAGTTTGGGAGGCCAAGGCAGGTAGATCACTTGAGGTCAGGAGTTCAAGACCAGCCTGGTCAACACAGTGAAACCCATCTCTACTAAAAATTTTTTTTTAAAAAGCCAGGCGTGGTGGCACATGCCTGTAATCCCAGATACTCAAGAGGCTGAGGCAGGAGAATTGCTTGAACCCAGGAGGTGGAGGTTGCAGTGAGCCAAGATCATGCCACTGCACTCCAACCTGGGCAACTGAGCGAGACTATGTCTCAAAAAAGAAGAAAAGATAGAGCTAGGGCTGTGCCTGGCACAAAGTTATAAGAAACGCACTACAATTTTTTAGGATCCACAGAGACACAGACCCATAAGTTATATACGTGTTCTTGGCAGGTGCACCTAACAGAATGCTAGGTACATATTAGGTTATAAAATTTGTTTAATTGTTGAACTGAATGAATTTCACAGAATTTACAGTATTGTCTTTGTAGCTAGTAAATTCTCTAGTATTAAAGTGTTGGTGCCCACTTATCAAGGATGTTGAAAAAGGTGAATCATGCATTAGTCAATGCCTTTTAGAGTGGTCCCCAGTGTCACCTGAAGCCCTGGGATACTACATTTCTATGAAAGTTTAATTAGATTAGATTGAATTGGATCCCCTCAAATTCTCAATTTTTAGGCCTACTGCCCCTGAGTTTCCATTTCCTTTTTTTTTTTTTTTTTTTTTTTTGATGGAGTTTTGCTCTTGTTGCCCAGGCTAGACTGCAATGGTGTGATCTCTGCTCACTGCAACCTCCACCTCCCAGGTTCAAGTGATTCTCCTGCCTCAGTTTCCCAAGTAGCTGGGATTACAGGCACATGCCACCACACCTGGGTAATTTTGCATTTGTAGTAGAGATGGGGTTTCACCATGTTAGCCAGGCTGGTTTCGAACTCCTGACCTCAGGTGATCCACTCGCCTTGGCCTCCCAAAGTGTTGGGATTACAGGCGTGAACCACCATGCCCAGCCCTGAGTCTACATTTCTAAGTCTTCTTGTAGCCTACTCTTGCACCAGCTCCAACCAAGTTTTGGTTATCCCTCCCATCTCCAATCCCCAATCTTTCCTTTGGAGCTTAATCTGGGAAAAAATAACAACCTATCAGATTCTCTTATCCTGTACCCTTCCTGAGATGCCATCAGTCAAGTTTCAATTCACTTTTTGGTTTCTTTCGTTTCTCCCAAAGTCATTTCCTTCAACCAATTATTTATTGGTTATTATTTCAGCCACATATTTATTCAACCAATAGTTTATTGAGCACCACTGTGTATCCTGCTGTGTTTGGAGCTGTCTAGAATACTGAACATGCAAACAGGCCAGGCACTGTGGCTCACACCTGTAATCTTAGCACTTTGGGAGGCCAAGGCAGGCAGATCACTTGAGGTCAGAAGTTCAAGACCAACCTGGCCAACATGGAGAAACCCTGTCACTACTAAAAATACAAAAATTAGCCAGGCATGGTGCTGCACACCTGTAATCCCAGCTACTTGGGTGGCTGAGGCAGGAGAATCACTTGAACCCAGGAGGATGCAATGATCCAAGATCACGCTACTGCACTCCAGCCTGGACAATGGGGTGAGATTCTGTCTCAAATAATAATAATAATAATAATAATAATAATAACAACAACAAAAGAACATGCAAACACTTCAGTCCCTGCCCTCTATAGAGGCAAAACTGCCACATGTTTAGTAGCTTTCAAAACGAGCTTAAGGCAGTTTATTGCCAAGAACAAAGCAGCATATTCAGTGTGAAATGCTGTAGGATTTCAGAAGAAAGAAATACTGCTTTCAGTTAGGGTGGTCTGGAGAAAAGAAAGTTTAAATTAGACATTTAAATGTGGGAAAGATAAATCTTGAGTGGGAGGAATAAGAATGCAGGAATTAGAGCAGTGTGTTACATGCAAGGGGCTAACTGGATAGAGCACAGGGAAGTCCACACTGACAGATACGGGAGATAAGACTGACATTTTTAATACAGAGTAAGAGGCAGCTATAACCATGCTTCTGAAAGCTGTCATCCTTAGCATTACAGTCCTGGAGGCTGTTATCCAGCAACATTAACACTAGGGGCTATTTACGACTGAAGGAGGAAATGTGAAGTCATCAGCCCCAAAAGGCTCATTCCAGCTACATCCTACATGCAGAACCTTCCTAGGAATGAAGCATGTGTTGGAAGCAGCAAGCTTCATTTGCAGGAAGGTCAGCAATCAGCCAGCTGGAAGGGAAGATGGGGTGGGGTATGGAGGCTTGAGGGAGAGGGTAGATGTGGGTGGAAGGTTGAGGTGACAGACTGTGAGAAGGGTGGAGAAGAGGAGGTGTACCTGAGATATAATAGTTAGGAAGCACAGACATGTTGAGATAAAATTACTTGCAACTTTCTGTCTGCAGCACTGTGCTATTTCAGCACCCTTGTGACTGGACAGCACTTTTCCCCTTTGGCCACTCTGTTACGTAGCATCTTCTTCCAATTCTACTTCTGATTCCGCTTTTCGCTATTCTTTCTAATGGCCATCTCCACAGCCCTTTACCATCCTCAGCAGGCTGCCTGAATGAATTACTGTCATCTCCTTGGAGATGCCTGCATTTAGCAAGCCAAGGAAAATCTATTCTACTAAGATGCAATCAAGTAGGTTGACTTTTTTGCCTTTGTTTCCTTCGAGGAAACAAAGACAACTACATTTGGCAATTTTAGTGAATCTAAATTGCAACCCATAATCAATATAAGCTATCATTCACTGGGAGCTTACCAGGTACCAGGCACTATGCTGATCTACATACTGTGCATGCTACTTCTCGTTTGGTTCTCACAACATTCCTTGTGAGGTAGGGATTTTCAGCTCCTCTTTACAGTTGAGGAACATGGCAATTGCAGATATTATGTAACTTATCCAACACTATACCAACAATAAATATCAGAACCAGGATCTATACCTAGTTTAAGTGATTTCCAAGGGCATGTATGTATGGATGACAGGGTTTTAGGTGAAACACAAGGTAACAAATTTATTTCAATAGTTATTGTATTAGTCTGTTCCCCACTGTTATCAAGAACTGCCCAAGATTGGATGATTTATAAAGGAAAGAGATTTAACTGACTCAGAGTTCAGCATGCCTGGGGAGGCCTCAGAAAACTTACAATCATGGCAGAAGGCAAAGGGGAAGCAAGGCCCCTTCTTCACAAGGCAGCAGGAAGGAGAAGAAACGCAGGAGAAACTACCAAACACTTATAAAATTATTAGATATGGGCCAGGTACAGTGGCTTATTCCTGTAATCCCAGTACTTTGAGAGGCAGAGGCTGCTGGATATCACTTCAGGTCAGGAGTTCAAGACCAGCATGGTCAATGTGGTGAAACCCTCTCTCTACTAAAACCACAAAGATTAGCCAGGCTGGTGTTCGCCAGTAGTCCCAGCTACTTGGGAAGCTGAGACAGAAGAATCCCTTGAACCCAGGTTGTAGTAAACTGAAATCATGCCACTGCACTCCAGCCTGGGCAACAGAGCAAGACAGGCGGGTGGGTAGAGATGGAGACAGGAAACCACCATGGCATGTATGTACCTATGCAACAATCCTGCAGGATGCAGGGAGTGCACATGTACCCCAGAGCCCAAAGTATAATAAATTTTTAAAAAGGAATAAACTATTTGTAGATCACAAAAAAAAAAAATTAGGTCTCATCAGAACTCACTCACTCACTCACTATCATAAGAACAGCACGGGGGAAACCACCCCCATGATTCAATTACCTCCACCTCGTCTCTCCCTTGGGGATTTATGGAGATTACAATTCCAGATGAGATTTTGGGTGGGGACACAGCCAAACCATGTCAGTTATACATTTATTTTAGTGTGCATTAAAGATACAACTGTTGCATTAAATCCATGGATTTTAGTGAAACAGGTATGTCTTGACTTAGTTTATTTTTAAATGAGTTGGATTTTAAAAATATTAAGTAAATATTACAACTACCATGGAAATTTGGCAAAAATTATGACTGGCTTTTGGAAAACACTGCACTAGACTAGACTTTACACATTATTGAGTGACATTTCTGAGAATTTACCCAATCCCCAATCTTGCAAATGCCACTACAGCATATAATTTCTCTATAAAATGTATAGTCAACAAAGGCACACTGATATGCAAATGTTAGGGCTCAGCTAGATGCTCTCACTAGGAAAGTGACTCATTCCAAACACCAGTGAGGCAGTGCAGGTGGTTCAAATTCATAGCTCAGCAAAACTGCAAGTTTTCTTTCTGACAAATCTTCAAGGTTAATTTGGTGAGTTCCTAGAGTCCCTTGTAATCAGTTCCTACCAAGTACCTATTCCTGCTTCCTCCATATCGATGTCTCCAAACCTGGAATTTTGGAACTCCTAGAGATCCACAAAGATCATAAGAAAGGTATCTTAGATCTACTATTAATATTTCCAAAAACTGATGAGAGTTAACATCTCAGTAAAGCAACACGGGCTAATTAAAACATCAAGTGTTGCTGTTTATAGTTGGAATAGCATAAACTCTATATAGTAATTCTAATTTTTTAATTTTTATTCAATGCCTGGTTGGTAGTTAGTCTTTAATTTATAAAAATGAGAGGTGCTCAGGTACAGCGACTCACGCCTGTAATCCCAGAACTTTGGGAAGTCAAGACAGGAGAATCACTTAAGTCCAAGAGTTTCAGACCAGCCTGAGCAACATGGTGAGAACTCATCTCTACAAAAAAAAAAAAATTTAAGTTAGCTGGGCTTGGTGATGCATGCCTGTAGTCTCAGCTACTTGAGAGGCTGAGGTGGGAAGATCACTTGAAGCTGGGTGTTAGAGGCTCTAGTGAGTTGTGATTGTATCACTGCACTACAGCCTGGACAACAAAGTGAGACCCTGTCTCAACAACAACAAAAAAAATGAGAGCTGCGTTACATTAATAAGTGTGTTTTCAGAGGTGACCCCAATATTTCAGTATATGGAGTTTGCAGAATATACTGCTTTGAGGTGAAAGGCAGAGAGCCACTTTTATAAATGATTCCAGGTTTGTAATCTGTTAATGTCTCATTTTGTGCTGCACTTTGCTCTAGCCAGGCATTTTTTGTAAGTAAGAAACAGAAAACTATTCAAGTTAAGCTCAAATAAAGAAGAATTGTACTGCAAAGACAGCATAATCTTTCAGATGCTAAGCACCTCAGGCTTCCTGGAACCTGGATCTGGCTTGTATCTGGGAGGCTGTGAGGGATGGAGCCTCCATGCATCTCCCTCTTATTGGAGATGAATGATGTTTTCTCTCTGCTTCTTCTTCTGTGCCTTTCCCTATCTCTTCACTGCAGTGTGGCCTCCTCTGCCTAGCCATGGTTTTTGCTCCCCACTAATGCAGCTTACATATGGTTCTGGTTGCCATGGTGCCAGCCCTCAGCCTGATTCAAACAGGCTTCTGAGTTTAGCCACCACAAGCACATTTGTTCCCCAGATTCCTGGGAAAGACCAGCTTGGAGATGTCCATTCCTGGTCCAATAAGCCATGACCAGAGAGGGAGCCATCACATGGTACCCTAGACCATCTCTAAGTGGCAGCCTAAACTATACCTCAAACTGAATTAAGAGCAGTTCCCAGAGAAAGGGGCTGTGGACAGGCAGGCATCCCACCACACATGCTTTTATTTGCAAAAGACATCAAGCCTTCTTGGAAATGGTCACTATGTAAATCTTAAATAATAATAATTAATATTAACAATGAACTCATCAGATATTTATTGAGAACCTGTTATGTGTAGCTCTGTGGAGGCTATGGTCTGGTCAGGAGGGAAAAGGATATACACACGCATAAATGAAAAGTATATAGTCATTGACATAAGTGTGCCCCACCAAAAAGCAAAACAGGAAGTCACCAAATGAAGGAACCAGAGATCAGAATTGCTTCCCAAACCCAGAACTGCCCCCTCTCAGCCTCTTCTTACTGTTTCATCTGGGGGTGACCACCTTTCCTCTCCACCTCTCTTTGACCTTCATCAATGGAAAACCCTACCTCCCTACCCCACTCCCCAAAAAACATTTCCTGATTATACCAGCCAGAAACAATTTCTCCATTCTCTGACCTTTCATAGCACTCTAAGCACCTCTTCTAGGGCACTTAAACATTTCTGCTGTTCATTATATAAGCGTTGAAGTACATGTAATACCTCTTCTCCCAGAATGTAACCTCCTTGATAATAAAAACCACATGATAGACAAAGGACCTAGGGCAACTCCTTGTACATGGTAGGTATTTAATTAATATCTATCACATTCATTAATGAATAAAACACCTGCACATAAGCATGAATAAGCAAACAGTAGGTATATGTAGGTAGGATTGGAACATGTGCTAGAGAAAGGATATTCAAGGTAAGATAAGAGAAAGTTTGTTTGTTTGTTTGTTTGTTTATTGAGGCAGAGTCTCACTCTGTTGCCCAGGCTAGATTGTGAAGTGCAGTTGTTTGATCTTAGCTCACTGCAGCTTCTACCTGCTGGGTTCAAGCAAATCTCATGGTTCAGCCTCCCAAGTAGCTGGGATTACAGGCATGCACCACTACCCCTGGCTAATTTTTGTATTTTTAGTAGAGACAGGGTTTCTCCACATTGGCAAGATTGGTCTCAAACTCCTGGCCTCAAGTTATCCACCCGCTTCAGCCTCCCAAAGTGCTGGGTTACAGTTGTGAGACACTGCACCCAGCCAGATAAGGGAAAGTTTTTATTTTTCCTTCACAGTGACAGCAGTGTAAATATAGACACCAAATTCATCCAGGGCACTTTTTTTGACCCTCACCTGATATCAGTTGGATTAAGTAACCATGTTTGTCTTTCTTACCAATCTAAGCCCACTGTTACAGACTCAACAAAAATGTCTACCCTTTTTCTCTTGGCTGCATCAAATTATAGAGTCTTGATAAGCCACTTGCTCTTTCCCAGGCCCTTTGTGGCCAGAAGTGATCATATGATCTACATCTGGCCAATGAGCTTTAGGAGAAATCAGCCAGCTGGTTCTTGGCTTCTGCAGAAGATATTTTCTGACTAAAACAAGCCCATCGCAAAACTTCTTGTAAATAAAGAATAAATATTCTTACAGATTAAGGCACTTTGCTTGAGTTTTCTGTCACTTGTAGCTGGACAAATAGATCCATCTAACAAATAATTCCATTAATTCAACAAGTTTTCATTTTAAGCTCCTACTAAAAACTAAGCCCTAGTCTCTTCTCACCTTACACAAAGTTTGTCATCCTCCTACATACTCTGTTATTTTTTTCTATCTTTATCTCTTGAGAAATATTGGTCCTCCCTCTCCTCTATTTTACATTTTGTGGGACCATAAGAAAACACCTGCTTAATTAATTAATTCTATTCCAAAATAGAGAAGGAAGGCAATTAGAGTCAACCGATGCTTTACAAACTGACACACTTCTCAGGTGAATCTTTACAAGGACACTTTGTGGTAGTTTACGCTCATTTTGCAAAGGGAAAACTTAGGCTAACTGTAACTGAGGTCTGACAATTTGTAACAGTGACGAAGCCAGATTGTCTTTACCTGTTTAATTGCAAAAGCCAAGCTCTCTTCCTTGGGCTCTCTCCCACCTACTCTCACTTCCATACAAATTGGCTTCTTAGGGCTTATGCTGTTTAAACAACCAACAAAATCCACATAGTCACCTCCATTTCTATGTCTGTATTTGTCCTTCACAGTCAGCACCTGGTTATCAGCATCCATGGGAAGACGGCAGCTGTACAGACATTCCAAACATAACTTTGTCTCAGAAACCCACAAGGTAATTTGTTTTGATAGCAGATTTTCCTTCTAAGTGCTTGTGGAGGCTAACACTAAGAAAAATTGGAGCTTTCTAAATACCCAATAATGGCAAAGTAAAAAAGCCCCACCTGAGAAAGGTAGCCACCTGGTAGGGTTAGAAATGACAGCAGGTGGTGGCCGGGCACAGTGGCTCACGCCTGTAATCCTAGCACTTTGGGAGGCCGAGGTGGGAGGATCACCTGAGGTCAGGAGCTTGAGACCAGCCTGGCCGACATAGTGAAACCCCATCTCTACTAAAAACACAAAAATTAGCCAGGCATAGTGACACATGCCTGTAATCCCAGCTACTCTGGAGGCCAAGGCAGGAGAATCACTTGAACCCAGGAGGTGGGCATTGCAGTGAGCCTAGATCATGCCACTGCACTCCAGCCTGGGCAACAGAGCAAGACTCTGTCTCAAAAAAAAAAGAAAAAAGAAAGAAAGAAACAGCAGTAGGTGGAATAGCAGTTCCCATGTGGATGGTGGGAAGTTAGCCACATAATCATATGCTCAGACCCTGAACTCAGAAATTAATACAGGTCAAAAGAAGACGACGATGAAGGAAATGAGGGAGAAGAAGAGAACGAAGAGAAGAAGAGGAAGCAGCAGCTACAATTTACCAACTATCTGAAATGTGTTCCTGAAGGTTCTGTCATAAGTAGTCTTAAATTTTAACTCTTACAGCAAGCCTGGAAGTCAGGAATCATTACATCCCATCTCTTTTTTAACATAAAGTTTATCATTTTAACCATTTCAAATATACAGTTTACAATTTAAGTATATTATATACAATACAAATTATACATAATACAATTTAAATGCATTCACAATATTGTGCAAGCATCAACATTGTCCCTTTTCAGAATCTTTTATCATCTCAAACAGAAACTCTGTACCTATTACACAACTTCCCATTTCTCCCTTCTTCTCCCAGCCCCTAGTCTACTTTCTGTATCTACGAATTTGCCCATTCTAGGTATCTTGTATGTATTTGTCTGTTCTTGCACTGCTATGAAGAAATACATGAGACTGGGTAATTTACAAAGAAAAGAGTTTTAATTTGCTTACAGTTCTGAAGGCTGTACAGGTAGCATGGCTGAGAAGATCTCAGGAAACTTTCAATCATGGTAGGAGGTGAAGGGGAAGCAGGCATGTCTTACATAGCTGGAGCAGGAGGAAGAGACTTTTTTTTTTCTGAGACAGAGTCTCGGTCTGTCACCCAGGCTGGAGCACAGTGGCGCAATCTCGACTTACTGCAACCTCTGCCTCCCAGGTGCAAGTGATTCTCAAGCCTCAGCCTCCCAAGTAGCTAGGATTACAGGCAGGTGCAACCACGCCCAGCTAATTTTTGTATTTTTAGTAGAGATGGGGTTTCACCTGTTGGCCATGCTGTTCTCTTGAACTCCTGACCTCAAGTGATCAACCTGCCTCAACTTCCCAAAGTGCTGGGATTATAGGTGTGAGTCACTGTACCCAGCCAGGTGCCACACACTTTTAAACAACCAGATCTCATGAGAGCTTACTCACTATCAAAAGAACACCAAGGGCGAAGTCTGGGATCCAGTCACCTCCCAGGAGGCCCCTCCTCCAACACTGGGGATCACAACTGGACCTGAGATTTGGGTGGGACACAAATCCAAATCATATCATTGTATAAGCGAGATCTCGCAACAGTTGTTCTTCTGAGTCTGGTTTATTTCACTTAGCATACAGTTGACAGTTCACCCGTGTTGTATGTAACCAGATACATACACAATGGAACATTATACAGTAAAATTACAGGTAAAATGAATGATGAACTATAACTATGTTAGCATTGGCTGGGCATGGTGGCTCATGCCAGTAATCCCAGCACTTTGGGAGGCCAGGAGTTTAAGACCATCCTGGGCAACAAAGAGAGACCCTGTCTCTATTTTTTTAAAAACAATATTAACATCCTGAACAGTTCTTCAAAATATTATGCTGAGAGCAAAACATGAAATGGCAAACTAATATGTAAACAAAACATAGTTCTTCCACTTTCTAGCTATATATGACTGTGGAATTTACTTCTCTGTGTCTCATGTTTTCTATCTGTAAAATAAAAATAATTATTGGACCTAACATTGGTGTCGAGGGACTAAATAGACTTAATATGTGTAAAGGCCTTAAAAAAGTGCTTGGCACAAATAAATGCTTATTATTACTTATAAATTCACATCTGTAGTAAAATAGAGAAAGATAGACTTGCTAAGAAAAGTTATTCTAAACGTGGAAATAATGGGAAAGGTGAGTGGGATGTCCTTTCAATATCATATGGAGACATTATTTAGTAAGACCACCAAGGATTACATTCAGGAGAATATACTTGATTTGACTCACTGCTTCCTATTGATTAAGTCTCAAATTTAGTGAAGTTACATGTTAACTCAGAGATTTTTGTTTAGTAGAGATGCAAATAATTTCTGTCTTATAGAAAAGATAGCCCCGAAGTTGACAGTTTATTGCCATATATGACAAAAACCACTTGAATATCCAATCAAACATCTTACTGTTTTAATTTTTTTGAAAATTATGTTTTCTTAGACTAAAGGATACAAGCCAAATTTATGATAATGGTTGTCTCTAGCAAGGGAGAGGCATAGGACTTGGGTAGAATAGATGGGGGTTTCAATTTCAAGTAATCTGTTACTAATCTGATTAAATATGTATGTAGGGCCAGGCGCAGTGGCTCACGCCTGTAATCCCAGCACTTTGGGAGGCGGAGGCGAGAGGATCACTTGAGGTCAGGAGTTTGAGACCAGCCTAGACAACACGGTAAAACCCTGTTTCTACTAAAAATATAAACATTAGCTGGACATAGTGGTGCATGCCTGTAATCCCAGCTGCTTGGGAAGTTGAGGCATGAGAATCACTTAAACCCAGGAAGTAGAGATTGCAGCGAGCCAGTGGAGTGTGACCACTGCACTCCAGCCTGGGCAACAGAGCGAGATTCTGTCTAAAAAAAAAAAAACCTTGTAAACAGTAAACTGGACACAGTGGTTCACACCTGTAATTCCAGCACTTTGGGAGGTGGAAGTGGGCAGATCACCTGAGGTTAGGAGTTCAAGACCAGAGTGGCCAATATAGTGAAACTCCATCTCTACTAAAAATACAAATATTAGCCAAGCATGGCAACGGGCACCTGTAATTCCAGCTACTCAGAAGGCTGAGGCAGGAGAATTGCTTAAACCTGGGAAGTGGAGCTCACAGTAGGCCAAGATCACACCACTGCACTCCAGCTTGGGTGATAAAGAAAGACTCCATCTCGAATAAATAAATAAATAAATAAGTATGTAGGCCAGGCATGGTGGCATGTGCCTGAAGTCCCAGCTATTCAAGAGACTGAGGAGGCAAGAGGATTGCTTGAGACCAGGAGTTTGAGGCCAGTCTGGGCAGCATAGCGAGACCCATCTCTAAAAAAATTTTTTAATACAAATAAAAAATAAACATATTCGAGGCTGGCCACAGTGGCTCACGCCTGTAATTCCAGCACTTTGGGAGGCTGTGGTGGGTGGATCACAGGGTCAAGAGATTGAGACCATCCTGGCCAACATGGTGAAACTCTGTACTAAAAATACAAAAATTAGCTGGGCATGGTGGCGCGCACCTGTAGTCCCAGCTACCCGGGAGGCTGAGGCAGAATTGCTTGAACCCAGGAGGCAGAGGTTGCAGTGAGCCGAGATCGTGCCACTGCACTCCAGCCTGGTGCCTGGTGATGAAACAAAACTCTGTCTCAAAAAAAAATATATATATACACATATATATATATGTGTATATATATGTATATATATGTGTATATATATAGAGAGAAATATATTTGAAACACATATAACATAAAATATTCACGTTTATTAAGTCAGAGTGGTAGACACATTTAAATCTTTGTGTTTTCAATTTAAAAAAAAAATACCCAAAAAAAATCAAAGTAGCAAAGTACTGAAGTCTCTTGTTAGGGCAATATAGAAAGCTCTGTGGCATTCATTTATGCCAAATTATTGATCACATACTGTTCAAGAGGATGATGGAACATCCTTTATATAGTAAAAGATATAAAGATTTGTAGACCAGAATCCAGGAATCATGGGTTACAATTTTGAGTCTAGAACTTGTTTCATGACCCTGGGTAAGCCACTTCTCTTTGAACATTAGCTTTATTTCCTGTTAAGATAAGTACTGCACCGGGCATGGTGGCTCAAACCTGTAATCCCAGCAGCACTGAAAAATTATGTGCATACCATTCCACTTACGAATTTTTTGTTTTTTTGTTTTTGTTTTTGTTTTTTAGTCAGGGTCTCCCTCTGTCACCTAGACTGGAGTGCAGTGCCACAAGCTCAGCTCACTGCAACCTGCTCCTCCTGGGTTCAATTCTCTCACCTCAGCCTATGGAGTAGCTGGGTCTACAGGCATGCGCCACCACGCACGGTTAATTTTTTTGTATTTTTAGTAGAGATGATGTTGGCCAGGCTGGTCTCAAACTCCTGGCCTCCAGTGATCTGCCCGCCTTGGCCTCCGAAAGTGCTGGGAATACAGGTGTGAGCCACCGGGCCCAGTCTCACTTATGAATTTTCTTGAACCCAATTCCAAACTGAAAAAACTTAAGCATAAGGAATTGCAACAGAGTTTTGATTTTTGTGTGATACTTCAATGTTTTTGAAAATTACCATTAAAAGGTTCAATTATATACCAAAGCAGACAGTATAATAAACTAACTTCCATGCACCTATCACTCACTCTCAACATTTATCAAGGTATAGCCATTGCTTGCATTATCTTTCCACTCTTCCCAGCCAGATTATTTTAAAGCAAGTCCCAACGTCCTAACATTTCCTGGTGCTTTTTAAAAAAATGTCCAAGTAAGTCTTTTTTTTTCTTTTTTCGATGCCTCCACCCTGCTGGTGCCCCAACCATGCTCTTGGTCTTCCCATGTTCAGGACTCCAGTCCTGCCGCAGGCACTGCTGTACTGTCACACCTCAGCTGAGAGCCCGCTGGACTGGATGCTCTGTAATTCTCTTTAGCTTGAACAATCCGTAATTCACAAAACCATAACCACCCTCACTCCAGGAGCCTCAGCTGAGGTCCGCATGACACAGTCTCAGGACAGCAGAGTCAGCTGACACAGGGATAGGGAGGAACCCATCTTCCCACTGCAAAGCACAGTCAGAGGTGGAGAAAAGGAGGGAAGAAGCCACAACCGGGAGGTGATCAGTGTGTGTGTACACTCCTAGTAACAAATTCCTCGGCTTCTACTTATCCCCATTGGCATTTCCTTTGCTTAGCAGTTAGCTTCATTTCTGAAATTATATTTTTGTTTCTGTTTTTATTTTTGTCTTTTTTCCTTGGATTGCTTTTTTTTAATATCATAGTTTTTAATTGCTAATATAAATATACTACGCATTCCGTTAACAAGGCCCCTACTGCCTTCTCCAATGAGTCCCCAGTGAGTGAAGCCTAGAGAGCTTCCTGGAAGGGCCAAGCCCCAGAGTCCCTGCCCTAGTGTCCTCCCAGCTCCCCTTAGTGCCCCACCACTGCTGGGACCCAGCCTTGGGCAACAGTGATGAAAGATTATGACACAAAAGTGACTTGCCTCTAACCCTGGCCCTTAACCCTAGACCACACTCAGCTCCTCACCAACCTCTGAACTCAGTGTCCCCAATTTGATCAGTATTGAGGCCCACAACAGACCCTCAATGTTCAGCAAAGAAGGCCCCTGGGGTCATTTAGTCAAAAACATCGTATATTGTCCCCCAGGTTCATGTAAACTCCCACAGGACAAGATGACTTTTCTCATTCAGACTTTGGAATCCAAGGAGGACACAGGAAGTCTCATACCTGCTCATGCTAAGCCTTTCTACTGCCAAGAATGGAATGACCATGGCCAGACATCATGGCTCAAGCCTGTAATCCCAGCACTTTGGGAGAATGAGGCAGGGAAATAGCTTGAGCCCAGGAGTTCGAGACCAGCCTGGGCAACATAGGGAGATCCTGTCTCAGAAAAA
>NW_016107568.1:2484329-2502856 GCF_001604975.1 Cebus imitator
AAAAAAAAAAAAAAAAAAAAAAACAAGAATAGAATGACAAGTTTCATCTCCTCAAGGAGATCCTAACACCCGTGTGCCTTAAGACTAAAACAAACACCCAAAATCTACAGGGAGGGGATAATCTCTTCTTCCCTGAAGCCTGAATCTTCCAGGTAGAGAGGTGGTGTGTTTCAAGGAACTCCCAGAGCTCTAAGCCTCCAAAGCCACAAGGGATCAAGAAGGGATGAAGCCAGGCTTATAAGCTCTGGGCAGGACCAAGATGCAGCCGTAGCTTCAGTCCTGAGTGCCACATTTCATTTGCCTGAGCTGTGTGTCTTAACAAGTCTGAATGTGTGGCTACCCCAGGAACTGCTTTAGAGAGGAGAAACTGAAGATACAGGCTGGAGTGGAAGGGAGACCCAAAACTAAGCCACGTGGCCAGACTGAGAGGATCTTGAGTCCCTCCCTTGAGGTATATCAGGCTGGGGAGCTCCATCTGCTAAGGTTGGTATTTTTAATTGCAAATTTTACTGAGTTCAACCAGAGCTGATTCAGAAGGCTGAGGTTGCCTGTTCTCTTCCCCTTCCCTTCACCCAAAATCCACACCCACCCCATTCCTTACTCTGTCAGACTTTAAGCATTGCCTTAGATCCCGAGGTATTCAAGGGTCTTGAGCAATGTTTTCCAGCACCCCATTCATCAGGTTTGCAGAATCTAACTTGGTGGAAGTTAATGTATATCAAGTACCTACCCTGTTTCCAGAAGCGTGCGAAGTACAACATTGACAAACATTGTCTTTCAATCCTCACAGAAACTGAGGCTCAGCGAGGTTAAGTAACTCTGCCAAGTTTCCTGACCCCTCCCAGTGCACCTTTTGCCTAGGAAATGTTTACTGAGGTTAATTCCCATTTCCAGGGCATCGCACTTCCCATCTCCTCCACCTACCAACACCTGTTTCATTCCTCAAGGCTCAGCCCCGTGCCTCCTGGTCCTGAAGCCTTCCCAGACCACCCCAAGCTGCAATCACCCTTCCCTCAATGGGTTCCTGCTGCAGAGTGGGCTCCACCCAACTTCGCTCGTTTTCATGGGAACAAGTGTGTCTCTAAACAAAATTTTTAGATCTTAAATGGCCACAGCCATGTCTTATGCTGTTGTTTAATTACTTTGAACAACCAAAATTGTTTAAACACTTTTGAACAACTGGAATTGTTCAAATATTTTCAGATTATAGTAGTGGTTCAAATACTAACTGATGGCTTGTTATATAGCTTAAAACAGCCTCTGCTCTCAGAAGTTACAATGTGATAGGGAAGCAAAACACCATGCAGAAAGGAAGAAAGACTTAGGAACATCGATAGGCCCTATTACACAATTTGAAATACATCTGTGTGGGTGAAAAGCAACTGTCAGGTAACAATAACAGCACACAAAACGGGAATGCAGTGGGGAAAGGAAAGTCTGACTAGAGGGACTGAGGGATGAGCATCATAGAGGAAACCTGAAGGTACTCTGCGCTTGAGAACCTCAAGCGTACACCTGGAGAGCTGTTGCCGAGGTCACAACAATTGAGAATTATTAATAGGTGTGCCTCTGAAGGAATCAAATGGCCACCTGGGAGCTGGGATAGGAGCAGTGGAGGATTAAGAGGGAATGCAGTCCTGGGCCATGGGAAGATAGTGGAAGAGAGGGATTGGGAAGGTAAACAAGAAACATTATTTACTGGATTCCAGGAGCTCAGCCTAAAAATATGGCCGGGTGTGGTGGCTCACACCTGTAATCCCACCACTTTCGGAGGCCGGGGCGGACAGATGGATCCCCTGAGGTCAGAAGTTTGAGACTAGCCTGACCAACATGGTGAAACTTCTTCTCTACTAAAAATACAAAAATTAGCCTGGCGTGGTGGTAGGCAACTGTAGTCCCAGCTACTCAGGACGCTGAGGCAGGAGAATCTCTTGAACCCAGGAGGCAGAAGTTGCAGTGAGCCAAGATCACGCCATTGCACTCCAACCTAGGCAACCAGCGAGAGTCAGAGTGAGACTGTCTTAAAAAAAATTTTTTTTAATAATAATAATGCTGAGTATGACTTTGTGGATATGTATGCCTAAGGGCCTGAGCTGTCATCCTATCAGAGAAAAATGAAAGCAATAATATTCATTGTAGATCAGATACTCGTGGACATTTAGATTTGAACAGAAGGAAACCCCTAAGAAAGATAGAAAAGAATAAGCATCACGGATACACGGGGCATCTGGGTGGAGAAACTGGAGCACAGGCCAAGAGGCTGACTGTGCTAGGTTGAACGTCAAGGCTGAATCATGTGGTAGGATTCTGCCACACCACCAGGCCCTTGACTTTCAAGAACGCATATTCTGACCTTTCCAGTAAATAGAAAGTCATTCTGTGGAGGGCATGGAGTGTTTCTAGAATTCTCCTACAGTCAGATTATCACAAGTTGTCTCTGGAAAGGAGGGAGGAGAGGCAGCAAGGGCAGAGGCATGGTCCTGGAGGTTTCAGTAGCTGGCTAGTTCTTCTAAAGTCATAGCCTTCAAACGAGGTTGGTAGCCCTGAGGGCAAGTGAAGATTCTTCAAAGAGTTCATAGGCAAAACCATTTCAAGGGCACCAGTTTTCAGAACCTCAGCGTCCATATCTACGCTTTCCTAAAACTGATGTGCTTGAAAATGCCTCTGTGATGAGAACGCTGGACTCCTCTCTCATCTCCCTCTTCATGGTTGCCCTTCTCCCACTTTTGAAAAGAAATGAATGCTTTTTTTTTTTGCTTTTTTTTTTTTCGAGATGGAGTCTTGTTCTGTCACCCAGGCTGGAAAGCGGTGGCTTGATCTCAGCTCACTGCAACATTTACCTCCTGCGTTCAAGTGATTCTCCTGCCTCAGCCTCCTGAGTAGCTGGGATTATAAGCACGTACCACCATGCCCAGCTAATTTTTGTATTTTTAGTAGATACAGTTTTCACTATGTTGGCCAGGCTTGTCTCCAGCTCCTGACCTCAAGTCACCCATCTGCTTTGGCCTCTCAAATTGCTGGATTACAGGCATGAGCCACCACACCTGGCCGAGAAATACATGCTTCTAACCCATGCTGAATCTTTTTTTTTTTTTGAGACGAAGTCTTACTCTGTCGCCAGGCTGGAGTGCAGTGGCACAATCTCGGCTCACTCCAACCTCCAGCTCCCTGGTTCAAGCGATTCTCCTGCATCAGCCTACCGAGTAGCTGGAATTATAAGCACATGCCACCAGCCCAGCTAATTTTTGTATTTGTAGTAGAGATGGAGTTTCACCATGTTGGCCAGGATGGTCTTGATCTCCTGACCGTGTGATCGGCCCGCCTCAGCCTCCCAAAGTGTTGGGATTACAGGCATGAGATGAGCCACCGTGCCCAGCCCCCATGCTGAATCTCATGAGAAGGCATTTCACCAGCATATGCAAACTTCCAGAATACCACACCAAGATATAATTTGATAACTAAGTATTGAAAAAGTAAATAGAGATACTGCTTCGTCCAGAGCCTAGTAGCTAGGCTTGTCCTCTCCTTTCAAATCAGAGGCTTCTGCTGAAGACATGCCCCGTCAGACCCTCAGTCAAGCCAAGAAGCATCCGAGTTTGATATCCTGCTTCATATTTATTGGAGCTGGGAGTACTGGAGCAGCATGTCATGTCTTGTGTCTGGCATTTTTCAATCCAGATGTTAGCTGGGCCAGATCCAGACCCTGGAACAAACTGAGTCCCAGTGACCAATACTCAGTGAATGCGGATTACAGCAAACTGAAGAAAGAAGGCTCTAGCAGGGCAGTGCTGAGAGGAAAAATGGTTTTGGGGCCCCCACACAAAGTCCCTACCAGGGCACAGCCCAGTGGAGTTGCAGGAACAGAGCCACTGCCCTCCAGATTCCAGGATGAGCCACTAGCAGCTTGCAACCCCAGCATGAAAAAGCCACTCTAACCCATGAGAACAGCCATGTGGGCCACACCCGGCAGCTTCTAAAGGCCTTGGGAACCCACCCCTTTCACCAGTGTGTCCAGGATACAGGACAGGGAGTCAAGGATTATTGTGGGGCTTTAAGATTGTGTCTGCCTTGGAGAATTGCCTGAACCCAGGAGGCGGAGGTTGCGGT
Organism: Cebus imitator; assembly: GCF_001604975.1. Classification (NCBI taxonomy): domain Eukaryota; kingdom Metazoa; phylum Chordata; class Mammalia; order Primates; family Cebidae; genus Cebus; species Cebus imitator. Next base: position 2,488,437 of record NW_016107568.1, read on the forward strand.
GAGCCGAGATCGCGCCATTGCACTCCAGCCTGGGTAACAAGAGCGAAACTCCGTCCCAAAAAAAAAAANAAAAAAAAAAAAAAAAAAGATTATGTCTGCCTTGCTGGGTTTTGGACTTGTGTGAGACCTGTTGCCCCTTTCTTTTGACCAATTTCTCCCTTTTGGAATGAAATGTTTACCCAGTGCCTATAGCACTAATGTATCTTCGAAGTAAGTAACTTGTTTTTTTTAATTTTACAGGCTCATAGGTGGAAGGAACTTACCTTGACTCTCAGATGAGACTTTGGACTTTGGACTTTTCAGCTAATGCAGGTATAAGTTAAGACTTTGGAAGACTATAGGGAAGGCATGATTGTGTTTTGCAATGGGAGAAAAACATGAGATTTTAGGGTCCAGGGGAAGATTGCTATAGTTTAGATGTTTGTCCCCTCCAAATCTCCCCAGTGTTGGAGGTGGGGCCTGGTGGGGTATTTGGGTCATGGGGGAAGATCCCTCGTGAATGTCTTAGTGCCCTCTCCATGGTAAGGGGTGAGTTCTTGCTCTGTTAGTTCATGCAAGAGCTGGTTGTTTAAAGGAGGCTGGCATCTCCTGCCCTCTCTTTTGCTCCCTTTCTCACCATGTGACATGGCTGCCTCCCCTTCACCTTCCACCACGAGTAAAACCCTCCAGAGTTCCTGACCAGAACAGATGCTGGTACTATGCTTGCACAACCTGCAGAATCAGGAGCTGAATAAATTTTTCTTTATAAATTACCCAGTTTCAGGTATTCCTTAATAGCAACACAAAACAGACCAAAACTGTGTTCTTTCTCATTTTACCTTGCACAGAAGTGGACATGCTCAAGTAATACTGTTTGAATGATTGTCAATTGTTACCTCTGCAGATGACACCTGGAGAACTAGCCCTTGCCAGTGGCAACCACACCCCTGTCACCAAGTTCATCTTGCAGGGATTCTCCAATTATCCAGACCTCCAGGAGCTTCTCTTCGGAGCCATCCTGCTCATCTATGCCGTAACAGTGGTGGGCAACTTGAGAATGATGGCACTCATCTTCACAGACGCCAATCTCCAAAGCCCAATGTATTTCTTCCTCAGTGTCCTCTCTTTTCTTGATATTTGTTACTCTTCCGTGGTCACACCCAAGCTCTTGGTCAACTTCCTGGTCTCTGACAAGTCCATCTCTTTTGAGGGCTGTGTGGTCCAGCTCACCTTCTTTGTAGTGCATGTGACAGCTGAGAGCTTCCTGCTGGCCTCCATGGCCTATGACCGCTTCATGGCCATCTGCCAACCCCTCCATTATGGTTCTATCATGACCAGGGGGACCTGTCTGCAGCTGGTAGCTGCTTCCTATGCATTTGGTGGAGCCAACTCTGCTATCCAGACTGGAAATGTCTTTGCTCTGCCTTTCTGTGGGCCCAACCAGCTAACACACTACTACTGTGACATACCACCCCTTCTTCACCTGGCTTGTGCCAACACAGACACAGCAAGAGTGGTCCTCTATATCTTTTCTTCTCTAGTCACCCTTCTGCCTGCTGCAGTCATTCTCACCTCCTACTGCTTGGTCTTTGTGGCCATTGGGAGGATGCATTCAGTAGCGGGAAGAGAGAAGGCCCTCTCCACTTGTGCCTCCCACTTTCTGGCCATTGCTATTTTCTACGGCACTGTGGTTTTCACCTACGTCCAGCCCCATGGATCTACCAGCAATACCAATGGCCAAGTAGTGTCTGTCTTCTACACCATCATAATTCCCATGCTCAATCCCTTCATCTATAGCCTCCGCAACAAGGAGGTAAAGGGTGCCCTGCAGAGGAAGCTGCAGGTCAACATCTTTCCTGGCTGAGCCCTGCACGGTGATTTGTTGGAATGAGACAGGTGTAGCATCTTCCAAATCACACTATGAATTAACCTAACCAAGAGCAGCCCTCCTCTTGGTTAGGTTAATTCTTTTGGGGAAGATAGAAAAAGTAAAGGAGAAACAGCAAATATGTCTTCTACAGAGTGGTTACAGTTTATAAAGCATCTTCTTACCCATTATCATATTAAATTCTTACCACCATATCGTGAGGTAGCCTTTATTACAATGATCCTATTTTACAAATGAAAGACACATGCATGGCTCAGAAAAAAATAAATGAATTACCTAAAGTCATGCCATAAGTGAGAAGGTTCAATTACACCACAGCCATAGGTTGAGTCTTTATTGGTGGCTTATTGTAACTTCCAGGAAACGTCAGACAAGGTACAACACTGTCATCTCTGTTTTGCCCCTGATTTAGTGAACTGGGAGTGAGCAACAAGTGACTTGGTTCTTTTTTCCTGTTCTAAAAAGAGAGATAAGCAGGATAGAGATGTCCTTATTTCTTATGACAACCACATTTTGCTGAACCGTTCCATTACAACCTCAGGATCCAGAGAGATCCTTCCTTGTACGTCCATATCTTAGCCAGATGTGTGTACGTGTGTCTCCTAGTTCTCAAGGGTTTGGTAGCGGGGGGACGTGTATGATGATTAGGCAGTTCCATCATTACATTAGATACCGTGCTTTGGGAAACTGATTTTTTAAATGTTTATATTTGACCTGACTATCTTTAAGTGTACATGTCATATGATGAGTATATGTGTTTTATAGAATCACACGAATGATGAAGCTGAACTTAAAGACCTAATTCGGGGTTGAGCACTGGATTAGAAAGCATACTCTTAAACCAATGCAAAGTCCTAATCTGAATGGAGTTGGTTTCAGCCTGAGATTTTTGGATTATTAAAAAGCTTTTTATTCAGATATACCTTAAGACAATTATTGTAAATACAGAAAATCTTACTGTACGAATAGGTCTATCATAGCATCATACGTGAAAACGAAAAATTGGAAACCATCTAAAAGAGAAAAAGAATTAAATAACTTATTCCCTAGATGAATTACGACACCAACCATTACAAATTATGCTTGTGAAGACTATGTAATAACAGAAAATAGGAGGCCAGAACATCTGGAGTGTAGTCACAATCATCTAACAGAAACAAGAAGCCTAAAAACGCACAAAAATGTAAATTATAGTTTTAGAGGAGGAAAAAGGTTTTACTATTTTTCTCAAAAGTTTTCCAAAACTTTCTTAATAAGCTTTTTTTTTTTTTTTTTTTTTTTTTGAGAAGCCGTGACAGTTTCACTCTTTTTGCCCAGGCTGGAATGCAAGGGTGTGATCTCAGCTTACTGCAACATTTGCCTCCTGGGTTCAAGCGATTCTCCTGCCTCAGCCTCCCTACTAGCTAGGATTACAGGTGCATGCCACCACACCTGGCTAATTTTGTATTTTTAGTAGAGACAGGATTTCACCATGTTGGCCAGGCTGGTCTTGAACTCCTCACCTCAGATGATATGCCTGCCTCAGCCTCCCAAAGTGCTGGGATTACAGGAGTGAGCCACCACACCCAACCTAATGAGCATGTTTAATTTTGATACTTTATTCTTGTTACTAGTGATGAATCCATACAGCAAATTCAATCCTTGCCTCCTTGGAGGAAAGAATTCTGCTGAGGGGCAGAAGTAGGTTTAAGGAAGAGGGAGAGACTGAGACAAGTTTTAGAGCAGGAGTGAAAGTTTATGAAAAACTTTTAGAGCAGGAATGAAAGGAAGTAAACTTCAAAGAGGGCCAAGTGAGCAACTTGACAGATCCAGGTGCCTTGATCAACTCTTGACTTGGGGTTTTATACATTGCCATGGTTCTGGGTCTTCTTTTCTCGTCCCTTGCTTCTTCCCATGGGGTGGGTTGTGCCCATGCACAACCCAGCACTTGGGAGGGGCCACATGCACAGTGTGTTTACTAAAGTCGTAGGCATGCTAACTTGAGGCATTTTTCCCTTACCCATTGAGGTTTCCTAGAAGACTATACACCAGTTAAACTTTACCATTTTGCCTTTTAGCGTGCATGCTTGAGCACACTCACCCCACTCCTGAGATCTTATTGAGAAGCCTCTGATTACCAGCTTCAGGTTATGTTTGTTTGTGTGTTTGTTTGGTTTTTGAGATGGAGTCTCACTCTGTCACCCAGGCCGGAGTGCAGCGGCATGATCTTGGCTCACTGCAACCTCCACCTCCTGGGTTCAAGCGATTCTCTTGCCTCAGCCTCCTGAGTAGCTGGGATTACAAGTGCATGCCACCACATCCAGCTAATTTTTGTATTTTTAGTAGAGTTGGTATTTCGCCATGTTGGTTGGGCTGGTCTCAGACTCCTGACCTCAAGTGATCCATCCACCTCAGCCTCCCAAAATGTTGGGACTACAGTTGTGAACCACTGCACCCGGCCCTGGTATTTTCCATCTATTGGAAGACTGTCTCTCCCTGGCACTGATTGTGACCAGTTATTACTTTAGAGAGACAGTTTAACAACCACCTGACCATCACTTGATGATTGCCTGACATTCCTGGAGGGGGGAAAACTGTTCTGCCCCGAACGTGTCTCCCTAACTACCTACTCTAACATTCTAAAAATGAACAATTTAAAAATCCTTTCCAGGAAGGGTGTGAAAATTTCTCACTTTTGTCTTCTTTCATTCAGCAAATCTTTACTAAATTCCTCCTATGCTCCACCTACTTTTAACTTATAAACTAAATGTGTAGTACATTCGGTTGAAGTCAGGACTAGAACCTTATGGTAAAGGGATTTAGTAAAAATTAATTCATTCATCTGGGAAAATATTTACATGGCAATTAGATATAACACTATGTGGTAGGCCCTAGCTGGACAGTCAGAAATCTATTAGGCAGTTTGCTTATGCCAAAGTTACAAGCAAACCCCAAATGTCAGTGACTTCATACCACACAGATTTAACCGATGCTAAATTTGAGACACATCAGGTGACTCTCGGGGAAATGTATCCATCCAGTGACTCCATATCTGAGCCCCTCTCACCTTGCAATCCTGCCATCTCACCCTTTGCCCTCCAAGATCTTAATGGTGGGGGAAATGGTCAAGGTCATACAGCATTTTTAAGGACATGGCCTGAGGTTGGCTCACATCACTTTGACTCATGCACCACTGGCCTGAAACCAGTCTTATGGCTATGATATACGGCAAAGGAGGCTGGGAAACGTAGTCCTTTTTTCACCCAGAGAGAGGAAAATGAAATGAGATTTGGTAAACAGATAGATTCGTGTGTCGCTGGCCAGCTGGACATTTGATTAGACCATCATCTGTAAGAAGTACTAAAACATCACTGGCTAAGTTTAACCCCTTACTCTATCACCCAAGAAGTGGTACACAAAAACACATACTCTCATAAAGAAAGAAGTCACTACAAAACAAAAACGCATTGGAAAACATGAAAATCATATAAAAATACAAAAGTTGAATTTGCATATTATGTGGCTCAACTCTACAATTTTAACTAAGACTATCAGTTGCTATCCACCTCAACTATATCAATATTAAATAAATACTTATAGACTTTCAATCTGAGAGTGATCAGTTATCATCCTGCCCCATCCACTGTTGTATCTTCTATGTCTAGAACAATGCCTAGCACATGGCAGGCACTCAACAAACATCTGTGCAATAAATGAGTGAATGGGTATCCACATGCTTGTTTTCCTTGGACGAGCAGCACTGTCATCACCTGGGAACTTTCAAATGTAGAATCTGGAGCCCCACTCTTGACCTGCTGAATAAAAATTTGCATTTTGGCCAGGTCCAGTGGCTCGTGCCTATTATCCCAGCACTTTGGGATGCCAAGGTGGGCAGATCATCAGAGTTCAAGAGTTCGAGACCAGCCTGTCCAACATGATGAAAGCCTGTCTCTACTAAAAATACAAAAAAAGAACAAATTATCCGGGCATGCTGGCAGGTGCCTGTAATCTCAGCTACTCGGGAGTCTGAGGCAGGAGAATCACTTGACCATGGGAAGCAGAGGTTGCAGTGAGCCAAGATTTCACCACTGCACTCCAGCATGGACGACAGAGTGAGACTCTGTCTCAAGAAAAAAAAAAAGAACATGCATTTTAACATGATCCCCATATGATTCACATGATTCACATGCATGTGAAAGTTTGAGAAGCTCTGAACCATATAATTCAATCCAGCCCCAAATTCAAGAGTGAACAAAGTATACATTCTCCTCCCAGAGCTCACAGTTTAGGCAAGGAGGGTGTTCTTAGCAGAAGGAAAAGCATAGCAAAGACCAAGAAGTGAGAAAATAACAATGCGTCCTCTTCCCTGATCCTCTTTCACCATTGCATGTGATCTACATTAAAATGAGCATTAGGAGGAGACTCAGCATTAACAGTCATCATGTTACCTAATGTGGGAAGCGAGATGATAGAAAGGAATAGGACACTATGCGGATAGTGACGTATCCCCAGCAGAACTGGCCAAAGTGGTATCTAAAAGTAAACTGAGTAATTTTGATAGTGGCGAAGGAGTTAAGCAGTTCATATGAGTTCTCACAGCTAGTAAAGATGTAAAGGACCTGGTTAGCTAATAAACATGAAAAATCTCATTTTTTTAAAATAACAATTGAAAATCTCAAGACACACTTTCTTGTTGTTGGTAAGCAATGTGGTTTGTTTTTGTTTAATTCTTTGACGGATAACAATTGTACATATTAATGACGGCATGTGGTGCTATTTTGATTCACATAATGTATAGTGATCAGATCAGGGTAATTAGCTTATCCACATCATCTCATTTATCATTTCTTTGTGTTGAGAATGTTCAATATCCTCCTTCTAGCTATATGAAACTATATATTGCTGTTAACTATAGTCATCCTACAGTGGTAAAGAACACTGGTATGTAGTTCTCCTATCTAGCTGTAATTTTGTAGCCTTTAATGAATCTCTCCCTAACCCTCCCTTCCCCCTACCTGTCCCAGCCTCTATTATCTCCTGTTCTACTTTTTACTCCTATGAAGTCTACTTTTTTTAGCTTCCACATATGAGTGAGAACATATGATGTGTAATTATCTGTGCCTGGCTTCTTTCACTTAACATAAAGTCCTCTAGTTCCAACCATGTTGCCATGAATAAGAGGATTTCATTCATTTTTATGGCTGAATAGTATTCCATTGTGTACATATACTAATTTTCTTTATCCATTCACTTGTTCTAGAATACCCAGGGTAATTCCATGCCAAGATGCACTTTTATACCTACCTAATCTGCAAAAACATCTGACCATCCCAGTGTTAGTGGATGTGGAATGGGGGGTGAGTGTGAATTGGAATGACCACTTTCAACAACAATTTGGCATCAAAATTAAAGTTGAAGATATATATACACTATGATCCTGCAGCTCTATTAGTGGGCATATAATCTAAAGAAATTCTGGCACATTTGCACTGTAAAACATGGACCAGAAATTTGTCCTAGCAAAAAACTGAAAGCAACACAAATGTTCATCAACAATAGAAATTCGTGCATACAATAGGGCCTATTCATGGCCAGGCATTGTGGCTTATGCCCCAGCAGTTTGGGAGGCCGAGGCGGGTCGATCGCCTAAGGTCAGAAATTTGAGACCAGCCTGGTCAACCTAGCAAAACCCCATCTCTACTAAAAATACAAAAAGTAGCTGGGAGTGGTGGCAGGCGCCTGTAAACTCAGCTACTAGGCAGGTGCTGAGGCAGAAGAATTGCTCGAACCCAGGAGGCAGAGGTTGCAGTGAGCCAAGATCCCACCGCTACACTCTAGCCTGGGCAACAGCACAAAACTACATCTCAAAAAAAAAAANCAAAAAAAAAAAAAAAAAATAGGGCCTAGTCATAAAACAGAAACTAAAGATCGGCAAAAACAAATAAACTACAGGTTTCTGCATCAACATGAATGTGGCTCTAAAACATAAGGTTGAATAAAATAAGTCACAGAGAATGCACATGTATTAGTTCATTTATATAAAATTTTAAAATAGGCAAAACTAAACAGTTATGTTTAAAACTGTATTTACAGATAACTACTTAAAATAAAACAAGTAATAATTGACAGAAAATTTAGGCTAGTGTCTACCTCTTACGGAGAGAAAAGTGGCAGAATTAGGAGATGTACACAGGAGCCGTCTCAGATCATGCTACTCCACACGTGATCCTCAGCCCACTGGTTCTGTTTCACCTGGGAGCCTGTTAGAAATACAGAATCTCAGGCTCTTTCACACACCTACTGAATCAGAATCCACACTTTAAAATGATCCCCAGATGACTCATAAGGTATTAAAGATATTTGTGGCAGGACACGGTGGCTCACATGGCTTACACCTCTAATCCCAGCACTTTGGGAGGCCGAGGCAGGTGGATTACTTGAGATCAGGAGTTCAAGACCAGGCTGGCCAACATGGTGAAACCCCATCTCTACTAAAAATACAAAGAATTAGCCAGGCATGGTAGCATGCACCTGTAATCTCAGCTACTTGGAAGGCTTAGGCAGGAGGATCGCTTGATTCTGCACTCCAGCCTGGGCAACAGAGCGAGACTCCATCTCAGAAAAAAAAAAAAAAGACATTTGTAAACTTATATTTCTAAGGTGGATGGTACAAAAATGGGTGTTTATTTTAGCAATATTCTTTAAATGCTACAGGTTTTAATACACTTTTGCATGTATCATATATTTTATAATTTAATAATATTTTGGAACCAGGCACGGTGGCTGTAATCCCAACACTTTGGAAGTCCAAGGCAAATAGACTGCTTGAGCCCAGGAGTTCAAGACCAACCTGGGCAAAATGGTGAAACCCCATCTCTATTATAAAATGTTTAAAAAAGAAAAGAAAAAAATATTTTTGAAATATATAGTTTTAATTACATTTTATTTTAAGATATATATAAAGACAGTAACAAAAATGAAGACCACAAAGATGACAAAGAACTGAAACCAATCCCAGATATTTAGACTAAAAATCCAGGGCTGTTTTCACCATAGTGATATAATAAGGCCCACTATCTTTTTTTTCTTTCTTTTTTACATCTGTTGGTCTGCATCAGTAAACAGAGCTTCAGTTAGTTTTGTGAAATGCAACATTTAACCCCTTGTTTTGTGGGAAAAAGAAACTTCAATGACTTGGAGTTAAGAATATGGATAGTGACTCACAGACTGCAAAGGGGCTGGGGAGATTGGGAGGGGTAATATTGGGAGAAATACCTAATGTAGGTGACGGGGGGATGGAGGCAGCAAACCACCATGGCGTATGTATACATATGTAACAATCCTGCAACATCTGCACATGTACCCCAGAAATTAAAGTATGAATAAAATATATTTTTTTAAAAAAAGTCCCTCAACCTCCTTCCGGCTGACAAGCATACAGTACCATGTGGCAAAGGTACAGCAAAGGTGGGCTTGAGACCCAGGCTCCATCTTTCTTCTCGGTAGCAAAGGAATAAGGCCCGCTATCTGAGTCTTTGCCCCAAGACAGTAAGTGAACTGACTCCAATGAATTTACCCATTTCTTTCTTTCTTTTTTTTTTTTGAGACAGAGTTTCACTCTTGTCTCCCAGGCTGGAGTGCAATGGTGCAATCTTGGCTGCCTGCAACCTCCGCCTCCTGGGTTCAAGCAATTCTCCTGTCTCAGCCTCCAGAGTAGCTAGAATTACAGGTGCCTGCCACCATGCCCGGCTAATTTTCATATTTTTTTAATAGAGACGGGGTTTCACCATGTTGGCCAGGCTGGTTTTGAATCCTGACCTCAGGTGATCCACCCACCTTGACCTCCCAAAGTGCTGGGATTATAGGTGTGAGCCACCACACCTGGCTGAATTTATCTGTTTCTAATGGTCATGCTGCAACTGAATGGACAAAAAGCCCATGATAAAAATCAGTAAACTACTAGAGGCTTCAGTGGTTTGATAATTTTCAATTCTATATTCTGGAATGGGGGATGGGTAAGAAAGCTGTTTTCCTGTTCAGACAGTCCCTGCCTTTAATAATACATAATGTTTTCCTGGAAAATGTTGTGGAAAGCGGAATGCCTGAGATTTGAACTTTATACTTAAATGTTTTATTTGGTGGGGTAAGGAGAAGGAAGGGAGGAAAGGAAGGAAATCAATCCAGAAAGCTAGAAAAAAATTATGAAGCCTCAAACCTGATATAAATGCTTAACTTGATTTTACATCTGAATGTTATACACTGTATGCAGATATTTAAACTATTAAAAACAGATTACATTTTAAATATTGGCAATCAAATTTAATTTTTTGGTGTAACCTTGCAACTCAAAATCCTTGTTCATTGAGTTTACTTGAAATGATAGTTGGCATATTCCTTCTCTCAGCATTCATAAAGTACCAAGGAATAAGAGGCTGGGACAGAGAGATACCTGCATATTGGCATTCACTGTAACATCTTTATTCCTATTTGGTTTCCAGTTGCCAAACCATGAAGATCATGTTTATGACTCCATGTCCCAAAAGGAAAGCCTCTCCAGGCTCTCAGCTACTCCTTTTTCCCTCTCAGGGGCCAGTGGACACATTCATCCCTTCTCCCAATGCCACTCTGGGTCCATGGGAGTATTGTCTCAGACCCTCTCTCTGCCTGGCCCTGCCATACAAACATTTCTCTCAATGTCTACACTTCAAAAGGTGCAGAAGCTCTAGCAGTTTGGGCCACTGGATTCCTCCCCCAAAATTCACCAGACTCAAAGCTCACTTCTCCTCTGACTGTCTTCACTTTACAAGTCTAAGGAATTTTTTTCTAGTCTTTAAGAGAAAAGCAGGCACTGAAAAAACTGGCTCTGACTGATCACATATTCTTATATGTCTGTGGCTAAGGCCTGAGTTTATTCTCTGGGTTATTTTCTGAATTTATTCTCGGGATGGTTCTAGCGTTTGAAGTTTAAAAGCTTTTTAACCACAAAGGTTTTATCTCTGCCTTGAGTTTCCAAAACATATTTTAAACCCCAAAAGCCAAGGATTGACTTCTTTGGTATCTGCACTACACTGCAACAACCCTATCCTGAGGCATGGCTGCCAAGAGGTCAAGTTTGAACTGGGAAGGACCTCCAGGTTAAAAAATATATATTATCTGGAAAAAAAACTGATACATCAAAATAATATTCTGCTACATGTAATTGTAAAAATCCACACATTGGTTCCAACACTGAACCTTATTTTTAGCCACAAGCTTTGCCAATGTATTTATAACATTTTGTACATGTGTTTTAAGTTTGATTGTTTTCTTTTAAAATTGAACACAGTTGTCAGATCTGCTTAAATTCGATCAGCATCAAAATTTACTGTTTTGGGCCTACTAAATAATAGCTTCCTTTGATGCAATTGAAAAATCATTAACGTCAGCACTTTATTTTTCCATTTTCCACTACACTTTTATAAATAAGGGCAAATATGCAACAAAATGTTCAAGTTACTGCACAGACATTGCCATATTTAGATGGCAACGCTGCTAAAATGAAACTATTGGCTGGCAGACGGCAGTAACATAATGTAACTTGAAATAGTTATTTGTCTACTAAAATAAGAAAGTCAAAATTTGGTATAGAAAAGAAGCTTAGAAGTGTTTATGTATATATGGAAATGACAGTCATATAAAAGATAATGACTACCTGCATTTTGACTAATTTTTGTTCATCTTGACTTATCTCCATATCTCATAAATATAAACAATTATAAAAACATTTATTTGTAACAGCTTTATTTAGATACAATTCACATACCATAAAATTCACTCATGTAAAGTACATAATTGAGAGGCCAAGGCCTGTGAATCACCTGAGGTCAGGAGTTTGAGACCAGCCTGGCCAACATGGTGAAACCCCGTCTCTATTTAAAATACAAAAATTAGCTGGACATGGTGGTGGGCACCTGTAATCCCAGCTACTCAGGAGGCTGAGGCATGACAATCACTTGAACCCGGGAGGCAGAGGTTACAGTGAACTGAGATCACACCACTGCACTCCAGCCTGGGCACAAGAGCAAAACTCTGTCTCAAAAAATATATAAATATAAAAATAAAGTATACAGTTTAATGATTTTTAGTGTATTTACAGAGCTGTGCAACCATCACCACAATCAATTTTAGAAAATTTTCTTTTTTCTTTAATTTATTATACTTTAAGTTCTGGGGTACATGTGCAGATCATGCAGGTTTGTTACATAGGTATACATGTGCCATGGTAATGGTTTGCTGCATTCTTCACCCATCATCTACATTAGGTTTTTCTCCCAATGCTATCCCTCCCCAATCCCCCCACCCCCTGCTATTCCTCTCCTATCCCCCATCCCCCAGGCCCCAGTGTGTGATGTTCCCCTCCCTGTGTCCATGTGTTCAACACCCACTTATGAGTGAGAATATTCAGTGTTTGGTTTTCTGTTCTTGTGTCAGTTTGCTGAGAATGATGGTTTCCCGATTCATCCATGTCCCTGCAAAGTACATGAACTCATCGTTTTTTATGGCTGCATAGTAACCCATGGTGTATATGTGCCACATTTTCTTTATCCAGTCCATCATTGATGGTCATTTGAGTTGGTTCCAAGTCTTTGCTATTGTGAACAGTGCCGCAATAAACATAAGTGTGCATGCGTCTTTATAATAGAATGATTTATAATACTTTGGGTATTTACCCAGTAATGGGAGTGCTGGGTCAAATGGTATTTCTATTTCTAGATCCTTGATGAATTGCCACACTATCCTCCACAATGGTTGAATTAATTTACACTCCCACCAACGGTGTAAAAGCATTCCTATTTCTGCACATCCTCTCCAGCATCTGTTGTCTCCTGATTTTTTAATGATCACCATTCTAACTGGCATGGGGTGGTATCTCAATGTGGTTTTGATTTGCATTTCTCTAATGACCAGTGATGATGAGCTTTTTTTCATATGTTTGTTGGCTGCATAAATGTGTTCTTTTGAAAAGTGTCTGTTCATATCCTTCACCCACTTTTTGATGGGGTTGTTTGCTTTTTCTTGTAAATTTAAGTTCTCTGTAGATTCTGGATATTAGCCCTTTGTCTGACGGGTAGGTTGCAAAAATTTTTTCCCATTCTGTTGGTTGCCGGTTCATGCTGTTGATAAGTTTTGTTTTTGTTTTTGTTTTGTTTTGTTTTTTGCTGTGCAGAAGCTCTTAAGTTAATTAGATCCCACTTGTCTATTTTGGCTTTTGTTGACATTGCTTTTGGGGTTTTAGTCATGAAGTCCTTGCCCATGCCTATGTCCTGAATGGTATTGCTTAGGTTTTCTTTTAGAGTTCTGATGCTGTTAGGCCTCACGTTTAAATCTTTAATCCATCTGGAATTAATTTTTGTATAAGGTGTAAGGAAGGGATCCAGTTTCAGCTTTCTGAATATGGCTAGTCAGTTTTCCCAACACCATTTATTAAATAGGGAATCCCTTCCCCGTTGCTTGCTTTTGTCAGGTTTGTCAAAGATCAGATGGTTGTTGTTGGGTGGCGTTCCTTCTGAGGCCTCTGTTCTGTTCCATTGTTCTATATCTCTGTTTTGGTACAAGTACCATGCTGTTTTGATTACAGTAGCCTTGTAATATAGTTTGAAGTCACGTAGCATGATGCCTTCAGCTTTTTGTTGTTATTGTTGTTTCTGTTTTTGTTTTTTGCTTAGGATTGTCTTGTCTATGCAGGCTCTTTAAACTCTCAATAAACTAGGTATTGATGGATTGTATCTCAAAACAATAAGAGCTATTTACAACAAACCCACAGCCAATATCATACTGAATGGGCAAAAACTGTAAGCATTCCCTTTGAAAACTGGCACCAGACAAGGATGCCCTCTCTCACCACTTCTATTCAACATAGTATTGGAAGTTCTGGCTGGGGCCATGAGGCAAGAAAAAGAAATAAAGGGTTTTCAAATAGGAAGAGAGGATGTCAAATTGCCCCTGTTTGCAGATGACATGATTGCATATTTAGAAAACCCCATTGTCTCAGCCCAAAATCTCCTTATGCTGATAAGCAACTTCAGCAAAGTCTCAGGATACATAATCAATGTGCAAAAATTGCAAGCATTTCTATACACCAATAATAGACAAACAGAGAGCCAAATCATGAGTGAATTCCCATTCACAATTGCTACAAAGAGAATAAAACACCTAGAAATACAACTAACAAGGGATGTGAAGGACCTCTTCAAGGAGAACTACAATCCACTGCTCAAGGAAATAAGAGAGGATACAAACAGATGGAAAAACATTCCATGCTCATGGTTAGGAAGAATCAATATTGTGGAAATGGCTATGCTGCCCAAAGTAATTTACAGATTCAATGCTATCCCCATCAAGCTACCAATGACTTTCTTCACAGAATTGGAAAAAACCACCTTAAGCTTTACAGGGAATCAAAAAATAAAATTTTCATTATCCCAAAAAGAAACCCTGTGCTTTGGCTGGGCGCGGTGGCTCAAGCCTGTAATCCCAGCACTTTGGGAGGCCGAGGCGGGTGGATCACAAGGTCAAGAGATCAAGACCATCCTGG
>NW_016107568.1:2506882-2510333 GCF_001604975.1 Cebus imitator
AAAAAAAAAAAAAAGAAAAAATAGTGGCTAGATGCTATGACTCATGCCTGTAATCTCAACACTTTGGGAAGCTAAGGCAAGTGGATTGTTTGAGCCTAGGAGTTTGAAACCAACCCAGGAAACACGGCGAAACCCCATCTCCACAAAAAATCCAAAAAAATAGCTGGACATGGTGGCACACACCTCAGATGGATCCTTCCATCTGAGGTGGAAGGATCACTTGAGACCAGGAGTTGGATGCTGCAGTGAGCCGTGATCGTGCCACTGCACTCCAGCCAGGTCAACAGAGTGAGACCCGGCCTCAAAAATAAATAAATAAATAAATAAATAAATAAATAAATAAATAAAAGAAAAAGAAAAATAATTCACATACCATACAATCCATATATTTAAAGCATACAATTGAATGGAAGAAATACAACTGATTCCTGTATATTCTGGATCCTGCAAACTTGCCAAGCTCATTTATTAGTTCTAACAGTTCCTTAAGATTTTCCATCTACAAGATTATGTTGCTTGTGAACAGAGATGATTTTACTTTTCCCTTTTCAACTTGGATTCTGAGTGTTTGTTTGTTTGTTTGTTTATCTGTTTTGGCCAAATTTCCCTGGATAAAAACTCCAGTGCAATAGAGGTGGTGAGAGCAGTCATTCTCTTCTAGAGAATTTAGGGGAAAAGAATTTAGTCTTTTACTATGAAATACGAAGTTAGCTGTGAATGTTTTTGTAGATGTTCTTTATCAGGTTAAGAAAATTCTCTTCTATTTCTAGTTTGTTGAGTGTTTTTACCATGAGAGCATGTTAAATTTCAGCAAATGTTTTTTCCTGCATCTATGAGAACACACCTACTATTTTTGGTCCTATTGGTTGATTTGGAGATGTTAAACCAACCTTATAATAAATCACTATGGCCGGGCACGGTGGCTCACATCTGTAATTCTAGCACTCTGCAAGACTGAGGTGGGAGGATCACCTGAGGTCAGAAGTTTGAGGCCAGCCTGGCCAACATGGTGAAACCCCATCTCTACTAAAAATACAAAAATTAGCCAGGCATAGTGGCTGGCACCTGTAATCCCAGTTACTCAGGAGGCTGAGGCATGAGAATCGCTTGAACTCAGAAGGTGGAAGTTGTAAAAAGCCAAGATTTTGCCACTGCACTCCAGCCTCGGGGATAGAGCAAGGCTTTGTCTCCAGATAAATAAATAAATAAATAAATCACTGGGATACATCTAACATGCTCATGGTGTACAAGCATTTTTATATATTGATATACACTGTTCGCTAGTATTTTGTTGAAGATTTGGGAGTCTGTGTTCTCGTTTGGGTTGTTTGTTTGTTTGGGGGAGGGTCTTGAGACAGGGTCTTGCTCTGTCACCCAGGCTGGAGTGCAGTAATGAAATCATGGCTCACTGCAGCCCCTACTTCCCAGGCTCAAATGATCCCCCCACTTCAGCCTCCCAAGTAGCTGGGACTACAGGCGTGCACCACCACACCCAGCTAATTTTTCATTTTTGGTAGAGGTGGAGGGGGGTCTCACTATGTTGTCCAGGCTGGCCTTGAACTCCTAGGCTCAAAGCCATTCTCTCACATCAGCTTCTTAAAGGGCTGGGATTATAGATATGAGCCACTATACCCAGCCAGGGTTTATATTCTTGAGGATATTGGTCTGCAGTTTTATTTTTATGTTTTTGTCTTGTTTTGGTATGAGGATAATACTGACCTCATAGAATAAACTGAAAAGTGTTCATCCTTCTTCTTTTTGGAAAAGTTTGTAAATATTTCTATTAATTCTTCTTTAAATGTTTGCTACAATTTAACAGAGAAGAAATCTAGGCCTGAATTGTTGTTGTTGTTGTTGGCAGCTTTATATTACTTGTTCAATATTTTTACTTGATACAGATCTATTCAAACTTTCTATTTCTTCTTGAGTTACCTTTGATAATTTGTCTCTTTCCAAAGATGTATTCATTTTATCTAAATTGCCTAATTTATTGGCATATTACTGTTCATAGTATTATGTTATAATCCTTTTTATTTCTATTAGGTCAGTAGTGATGTCCATTTTTCATTTCTGATTTTAGCAATTTGAGTCTTCTCATTTCCTCTTGGTCAGTATAGCTAAAACGTCTGTTGATTTTGTTGATCTTTTCAAGGAATTGGCTTTTGGGTTTGTTGATTTTTTTCTCTATATTTTTTATTATCTATTTCATTAATTTCCACTCTAATCTTTATAATTTCCTTTATTCTGCTTGCCTTAGGTTTGGTTTGCTCTTCTTTTTCTTTAGTGTCTTAAGGTAGAAGTTTAGTTTATTGCTTTGAGATCATTCTTCTTTTATAATATAAATATTTATAGCTAAAAATTTTCCTTTACAGCTTTAGTTGTATTCTGTAAATTTAGTTATATTTTTTCTTAATTTCTTTTTTTAGACAGGGTCTTATTCTGTTTCCCAGGCTGGAATGCAGTAGCACAATCACAGCTCACTGCAATCGCCATCTCTTGGGCTCAAGCAATCCTCCCACCTCAGCCTCCTGAGTAGCTTGGACTACAGGCCTGCCCCACCACTGCCCAGCTAAACTTTTTTATTTCTGGTAGAAACAAGGTCTTGCTAAGTTGCCTCGGCTGTTCTTAAACTCCTGAACGCAAGCAATCCTCCCACTTTGGCTTCCCAAAATGCCGGTATTACAGGCATGAGCCACCATACCTGGCTATTTTGTCTTAGTTTTTATTCATCTCAATGAATTTGCTAATTGCTCTTTTGTGTGTGTGTGTGTGTGTGTGTGTGTGTGTGTGTGTGTGTGTGTGTGTGTGTTTTGTTTTTTGTTTGCTTGTTTTTGAGACAGGGTCTCACTATGTTGCCCAGACTGACCTCAAACTCCTCGGTTCCAGTGATTCTCCCAATTCAGCCTCCCAAGGAGCTGGGACTACAGGCACATACTGCACTCAGCTTCTCCTGATACTCTTATTTAACCCACTGGTTTTTAGTGTGTTAACTTCCATGTGTTTGTGAATTTCTTATATTCAGTTGTTGATTTCTCATTTCATTCCATGTAATTGAAGAACATACTTTGAAGCATTTCAATCCTTTTAAATGTACTGACATTTGTTTTATGGTCTAGCATATGGTCTATCCTGAAGAATGTTTCATATGCACTTAAGAAGAATTTATATTCTGCTACTCCTAGAGTATCTGTTAGAATTAGTTGGTTTATAGTGGTCAAATCTTCTGTTTCCTAGTGATCTTCTGCCTACTTGTTCTATCTATTGCTGAAGATATTGAAGTCTCTAAGGACTATTATCAATTACCATCTCTTCTTTAATTTCTGTCAGTTTTTGTTTCATGTATTTTGGCATGCTATTAATAGGTGCATATATATTTATAATTGTTATGTCTTCCTGATAGATTGACCCTCTCATTATTACAAAATGTCCTTCTTTATCTCTAGTAACATTT
>NW_016107568.1:2510518-2532133 GCF_001604975.1 Cebus imitator
GGGGTTTCACCGTGTTGACCAGGATGGTCTCGATCTCTTGACCTTGTGATCCACCCGCCTTGGCCTCCCAAAGTGCTGGGATTACAGGCTTGAGCCACCGCGCCCGGCCCCGTAACATTTTTTTTTAATTTATTTTATCTGACATTATTATGGCCACTTCAGATACTTCTGAGACTCTGTTCATTTTTCTTCATTCTTCTGTCTTTGGATTTCATAATCTCTGCTGACCTGTCTTCAAGTTCAATTTTCTCTCCTGCCAGTTCAAATCTACTGTTGAGCCTCTCTGGTGATTTTTTTTATTTCAGTTACTGAAATTTTTAACTCCACAAAATCTATTTGATTCTTTTTTATAGTTTCTACCCCTTTATTGATAGTTTCTGCATAATGAAATATTGTAATCCTATCATCTTTTACTTCCTTAAACATGGTTTCCTTACTTTGATAATGGCTACTTAGAAGTCTTTGTTAAGTCTGACATCTGTCCCTCTCACAAGTAGTTTCTGTTGACTGATTTTTATCCCGCATATAGATCACACTTTCCTGTTTCCTTGTCATTACTGTTGGAAACAAATGCTTCCGATAATATATTGTAGAAGTTCTGGATATCAGTCCCCTCCTTCTGCCACCAAGTTTGTTATTATTGTATGCCTGTTTGTACATTGTCTGGCTGGACTATTTTAGTGAAGTCTGTTTCCTTCACACTGTAAAGCCTCTGATGTTGTTTCTCTGAGGATGCAACATTGGGCATATGCACAGCCACCCTAGGATGTCAGTAATGTTATTTTAACAGGACTCTCTTCTGCTGCTTCTTCCGTTGATCACTCCCAACTCTTAGGCTTCACTAATTGTCAGCTGATTGCGCTATTGTTTATGACAATGTCCTACGACATAAATTGCTCCACAGCTAATCCAATTAAATTAAGACTTCTTTGCAAGGTACATTTTTGAGATGCATGTTTAAGGTTTGTTCTGTCCCCAGGAGGGCTCTTCTTAGCTATCCTTTTCCCTGATTCTCTTTGGTAAACTAGTTGGTCAATGGGTTAGCTTGTATCTATCATAAAGCCACCAGCTGCCTCTTAATTGCTTTCTAATGAAACTGCCATTGTTTGAGAGAACCCTTAGACTTGAGCTTTCCTACATCCTGTATCAAACTTTGTTCCTTATGGGAAGACTTTAGATTTCTTTGTTTAGAGCCTGCCTCTCCCTCTAGGAAAAATACCAGAGCCACAGTTTCAGAGCTGAGGGGTGTGGCTAGAAATGAATGGTGTGCTTCTCTCTGGGTAACAGCTCTGCTTTAGGCAAACTAATTGTTCCATCCTCTGACCTCCCCTCGCTCTGCTACTTGACTCTAAGTCCCCATTTGTCCTTGTTGTATTCGGAATTGAGCTCAGTACTGCAGTGAAGTCTCTTTCATCTGTCCTTACTGCCTCTAGTGTCCTGCTCCATTTAACACTCCTCACACTAATGTTCCAGAAGTGAAACCCACAAAACAATTTTTTGAACACTCTATGTCATATATAGTTTCTAAGCCCGTAAACCATGGAATTAAAAATGTACAAATTGTCAAATGTGTTACTTGAGTATCACGTGTATTACTAGTATACTTCTAGGGCATTACATAATGTATTACATTTCTTTTCATTTCATTCCAAATCCCCATCCTGAGTCCATCTCTCACAAAGACTTTTCCCTGTGGAAGTTTTTTGGGTTTTTTTTTGTTGTTTTTGTTTTTTGTTTGTTTGTTTGTTTTTGAGACGGAGTTTCACTCTTGTTACCCAGGCTGGAGTGCAATGGCGCGATCTCGGCTCACCGCAACATCCCCCTCCCGGGTTCAGGCAATTCTCCTGCCCCAGCCTCCTGAGTCGCTGGGATTACAGGCACACGCCACCATGCCCAGCTAATTTTTTGTATTTTTAGTAGAGACGGGGTTTCACCATGTTGACCAGGATGGTCTCGATCTCTTGACCTCGTGATCCACCCGCCTCGGCCTCCCACAGTGCTGGGATTACAGGCTTGAGCCACCGCGCCCGGCCTGTTTTTTTGTTTTTGTTTTTTTTGAGATGGAGTCCCACTCTGATGCCCAGGCTGGAGTGCAGTGGCACAATCTCAGCTCACTGCAACCTCATCTCCTAGGTTCAAGCAATTCTCTTTCCTCAGCCTCCCAAGTAGCTAGGACTACAGGTGTGCACCACCATGCCCAGCTAATATTTTGTATTTTTTTAGTAGAGACAGGGTTTCACCATGTTGGCCAGGGTAGTCTAGAATACCCAACCTTAAATGATCTGTCTGCCTCGGCCTCCCAAAGTGCTGGGATTACAGGTGTGAACCACTGTACTTGGCCATGATTTTAAAGTCTCTAGAATTTTACATGTCTGCTACTATTATCTCTAAAACTTTTCTGTGGGTTTCTTACCTGTCTTCTCAACACACTGTCAGCTACCAGAGGCATAGACATACAGTTCAACTCATGTTAGTGGCTGGCTCAGCAGCACAACAGTGTCAAGTAAATAAAAATACAGCAAATATCTGAGACTTACCAATGTGCATGGCATAATCCTGCTCAAAGGCAAGAGCCTAGACACCCTAAGTGAGCTCTGCATTCTTCAGTACATGCTAATAATCCTAGGTAGCAACAGGGAATAAAAATGGAAGCATTACCCCATATAACTCATCATAATTTTAAAAATATACAACTGTGCTTCTCCCACATATATGCAAAATGTAGGCAAAATGATTTTCAATGAAACATTATTTGATGAAGCAAAAATCGGAAATAACAAAAATGTCCATCAATAGGGAAAATATCAAATAAATTTAGTGGGGTCATATAACAGAATACTATCTATAGGGACCGATATGAGCAGACGTTCAAATCATATTGTTGAGATTACAGAACAATACTCACAGAATCATCACTATTTATTTAAAGAAGGAAGGAAGGCAAGAAAGGAGGGAGGGAGGGAGGGAGGAAGAAAGGGAGAGAAAGAAAGGGAAGGGTAGGAAGGGAGGGAGGGAGGAAGAGAGGAAGGAAGGAAGGAAAGAAGGAAGGGAGGGAGGGAGGGAAGGAGGGAGGAAGGAGGGAGGGAGGAAGAAGGGAGGGAGGGAGGGAGGGAGAAAGGGAGGGAGGGAAGGAAGGAAGGAAAGAAGGAAAAGAAAGAAAGTAAAAGAAAGAAAACAAGAGAGAGGGAGGGAGGGAAGGAAGGAAGGAAGAGAGAAAGGGAAGAAGGGAACTGTGCATGTAAAAGTATCTATCTTTATGCCTATAAATATATAGGAGGGAAATATTAACAGCAAATATTTCTCTGTGAAAAGCAAAAATGGAAGTGGAGATGCAGAGGGAAAGGGAAGGCTTTGATGCTTTATTTACTTCTATGTTGTTTGAATTTCCTATTCATTAAAAAAAGTTAAAAAAATTTTTAATAATTAAAAAAAAACAAAGTAACTAAATAGGAAAGAAAACGCACTGATATCGGGGAGATCTGAGTTGGAAATTCAGCTCTGCCACTTACTGGGTGACCCTGTACAACTCTGTCCTCTCTGCCTCAGCTTCATTGTCGCTACAGTAGAGATCAGCATCAACCTCCTACAATGCTGTGTATGAGAAGTCTTCTATCAGTCTCTGGCATCCCGTTGGTACTCAATAAATCTTCTTAGTACATGTTCTCTTCTCTTCTGAATAGATGATTGTGTATTGGGATTTGAGGAGCACTGAGAACACCTCCTCCTACCATTGGCACTACACCAAATACTACTAATCATAACAAAAACTACTATTTATTAAGTTTGCATCATATGTCTGTTACTCTTCCAAGTGCTTTATAGGCTTTCTCTCATTTAAACTACACAATAACCTTATGAGATAGGCAGCATTATTATCCCCATATTATGAATCAAAATAGTCAGAATTTATAATCAAGTTTTCTTTTTTTTGAGGCAAGTTTTCGCTCTGTCACCCAGGCTGGAGTGCACTGGTGCCATCTTGGCTCACTGCAACCTCTGCTGCCCGGGATCCAGTGATTCTCATGCCTTAGCCTCCCCAGCAGCTGGGATTATATGTGCGTCATGCCCAGCTAATTTTTGTATTTTTAGTAGAGACTGGGTTTCACCATGTTGGCCAGGCTGGTCTTGAACTCCTGACCTCAAGTGATCCATCCTCTTCGACCTCCCAAAGTGCTGGGATTATAGGCATGAGCCACTGTGCCTGGCCTATAATCAAGTTTTGATGACTCCAAAGTTTACATTCTTAACAACTATACTTAATTCATTGACATTTTTGAAGACCTTGGCTGGGCACAGTGGTTCATGCCTGTGATCCCAGAACTTTGGGAAGCAGAGGTGGAAGTTTCACTTGAGCAGCCCAGGAGTTCGAGACCAGCCTGGACAACATAGTAAGACCCTGTTTCTACAAAAAATAAAAATTAAAAAAAATTAGCTGGGCATGGTGGCTCCCACCTGTGGTCCCAGATTCAGAAGGCTGAAGCAGAAGGATTGCTTGGACCCAGGAGGCTGAAGTGGCAGTGAGACTGATTGCACCACTGCGCTCCAGCCTGGGTGACACAGCGAGACCCTCTCTCAAAAAAATTTTTAAAATTAAAATAATTTAAAAGACCTTCATATATGAGCAAATTGCTTTGCCAATTTAGACACCTCTCAGCCATGTATAAATAGCTTTTCCAACACATTATTAGACAATAGCATTGAAAAATTTCTAATTTGATAAGCCCAAAAAGTAGAAAGACTTCATTGTTTTTATTTGCTCTTATTTTATTACTGGCAAGAGTAAACACTTTTCCATATATTATTTGTTCTATAGCTTTTATTAATTATCTGTTCAAGTCTTTTGGCTATATATATGTGCATATATATATGACAAATGTATATGTATATATCAGCTTTGCATATAATGAACACATCTAATAGTTTATCATATATGCTGAAAATATTTTGCCATCTTTTAATATCTCATTTTATTTTGTTTATGTAAGTAACTTTTAAATGCCTGTGTACTCTATCTTTTCCTTCTTGATTTACTCAATCATTTAGAAGTTTGTAAGTTATAAAACTGAAAGTACAGCCACAGACTGAAAGAAAATATTTGCAAAACACTTATCTGATAAGCCAGTTGCTGTGGCTCATGTCCATAATCCTCACACTTTAAGAGGCTGAGGCAGGATGATCACTCAAGCCCTGGCATGCAAGACTAGCCTGGGCAACACAATGAGACTATAGTCCCAGCTATTCAGCAGGATATGGTGAGACAATCCTTTAAGCCCACAGGGTCAAGGCTGCACTCCAAACTGGGTGACAGAGACCATGTCTGGAAAACACCTGGCTGTAGTAGCTCACGCCTGTAATCCCAGCCAGGCCAACACGGTGAAACACCATCTCTACTACAAATACAAAAGCTAGTCAGTCGTGGTGCCTGAAATCCTAGCTTCTCAGGAGTCCGAAGCAGCAGAATTGCTTGAACGCGGAAGGCAGAGGTTGCAGTGAGCCAAGATCACACCACTGTACTCCAGCCTGGGCAACAGAGCGAGACTCCGTTTCAAAAAAAAAAAAAATCTACTTATCTGATAAAGGATTGGTATTCAAAATATGTGAAGAACTCTTAAAACTTAATAAATTTTTTAAAAATTTAAAAACGGGCAAAGATCTGAAAACTTCACCAGAGAAGGGGGCCGGGTGAGGTGGCTTAATGCTTGTAATCCCAGCACTTTGGGAGGCCAAGGCGGGTGGATCACAAGGTCAAGCGATCGAGACCATCCTGGTCAACATGGTGAAACCCCGTCTCTACTAAACATACAAAAAATTAGCTGGGCATGGTGGCACGTGCCTGTAATCCCAGCTACTCAGGAGGCTGAGGCAGGAGAATTGCTTGAATCCAGGAGGTGGAAGTTGCAGTGAGCTGAGATCGTAGTCACTACACTCTAGCCTGGGGAACAGGGCAAGACTCTGTCTCAAAATAATAATAATAATAATAATAATAATAATATTATATATATGAAGCCTAGCACAAAGGTTAACCCCCAAAATATTTGCTATTATGTATATATTCATGTCATTCCCCTATGTATGGGGTTCATGTGATTAAATGTCAATATATTCAAAGTACTTAGAAAGCTTTACACATCATTAAATGTTAGCTGTTAACATTACTGAATAAACCAGAAATATTCTTTTCTATACTATGACCTAGACTAAGCCACCATTATCCCTTGCCTAGAATCTTGCAGTTCTGGATCAACCAGTCTTTTCCTCTCCATACGCTTCTCTATAGCTAGTGATCTGACAGACTTCACTGCTTAAAACCCTTTGCCCTCAGGGTAATTTGCCAAACATTCCTTGAGGACAAAGGCCTGTGCTCACAATATGTCTATTACCAGTATAGGGCCTAGCATACAACAAAGTACTTAATAAATACATGTAGCTTTTTATTCATTCTTTCATTCAATTAAATCCCTTTATATTTCTCCTGAGCTCTGCCCAAAGATTACTCCTTTCTTTATCTCTTGAGGTTTCTGGCACACAAAAAAAACCTTGGTATCTTGTGAGGGAGTCTTTTCCCATCCTGGTTCGGAAAAGTCTATGTGTTGTCACAAGCACTACCAGACTAAACAGATGCTTCCACACAGGCATGCCACATAGTAATCTCTAAGCCCTTAACATTCACTCTTGCAAGAGTCATTCCTAAATGTCCTAATGCTTAAGCCCCTAGAACAGAGCCTGGACAAAAGAGGTCTAAGTACCCACCAAATGACTAAGGCTATCTTTCCCTAATCTAGGGTGTGGACATGTATACCACTTGCTTGATATTTTGAGTTCCCCTTGAAATCATCCCAGAAGTAGTTGGACATAATAACTGAGCAATCACATAGCTAATTATATCATATTAACATAGAAGCACCTGGTGATAAATACAATAGTAATAATACACTATGTGCCAGGTACTCCTTTAAGTGAAATTACATTCCTAATCTCTTTAAATCTTCACAATATGTAGACATTATTCTTCCCATGATGGAGGATACCAAATGCTTTAGAAATCTGTTCAAGGTCACACAGCTAAGTAGCACAGTAAGGACTTGAATTCAGGCAATCTGGTTCCACAGCCTGAATTTAGTGCTGAGTAGTTCAACATAGATGGTCATTCTGAATGATCTCAAAAATTTGAGCTAGATTTCAGAGTCACCTCAATAAAAATAAAAAATTAAAGTAAAAGGCATTTGAATAAGACAGTAGATAGCACATCTTGATCCCATATGTAATCTAAGCTTGTATCACTAGTATAGACATGCTGTAAGTACACCATAAGGGACAGAGAAATGTCTGTTGCAAATGTGTGACATTGTAATGTAGCACCAATTCAAAATTTGGATCAATGTCCCTGAGTAAGCGCTTCTTGGTGCCCAGGAAATGATGACCCAGAGATGAGCTTGAATAGCCCAATGCCTCCCCGTGACCTCTCTCACTCCAAAGCCAGTGGTACCTAAATATGAAACATCTTCGTGTCAAAGGGTAGCCTCCAGCTCTAGTCCAGCCCTACTCTGGGTCAGTTAGGATATAGAGAGGCTACTCAGACAAATAACTTTGCAATTTCATCAGCAAGATATGAAAGCATTTGTACTGACTCTTTCAGCCAGGCTGACCAACTCATATACCAGCCAGAAGATTTTTATTTAACTTTGCTTTTATGGAAATTGTCTTGGAGCTATTCCCTTTGTCCCTATTCTTGTTCTTCACTCTGCTCTTTGCTGCACACAGCTACTTCACTTGCCACATGCTATACTCCAGTGCTGATATAAAGGTGGGTTCTTCACTGCCACCTACCACCACTGCCCTGTGGGCTCAGCTTGTTCCATCAGATGCAGCACCAGTCCTAAGTTTGCCCACTCTCCTTTTGCTTTCTTCCCTCTCTACTTGTTTGAAGTTTTATGTCTTATATTCATTCTTTAATGGTTATTCCAGCTAATATTTATTAGGTTGGTGCAAAAATAATTGCAGTTTTTGCCATTTCGATGCAATTACTTCTGTATCAACCTATTTAGCTTTTCAAGTCTTATCAGTATCTTTACTTTCCTCCTGAATAGAACCTGAAAATTAGTGTTTTAATCTCTCCCTCAACTTCACATGCTATTGTTGTCCAGCATTTTCATTCTAATCTGTGTTTCTCTCCCATAAATTAAGCATTCTTCTTACAGTGAAGGCTTTACCAGTCTCTGTTCAGTGTTCCTTCTTGCATCTGATTCTCCATCTGAGATCATTTTCCTTCCACCTCAAGGACATCCTTTTGTGAGTGAAAACTCTACTTTTGCCTGAAAATGTTATTAGCTCCTTCTTTTAAAAGTGTCACTGGGGGTAAGCTTTCATGGCAAGTTCCTTTTTTTCTTAAAATCATGAAGATAAATTTCAGTTTCCTGGCTTTCATTGTTGACACAGAAGTCACCCATTTGGCTGGTTTTCTACAGGTAGTCTGTATTTTCTCTCTAGAGAAATTTTCTTTGGTTTTCTGTACCTCACCCTGATGTATTAGATAAGTTGGCTTATCTTGCTTGAGATTCACTGGGCTCCCTAAGTCTGAGGTTTGATGCCTTTCATTCAATCCTAAAAAATTTCTCTTTGAATATTGCCTCCGCCATCTCCCGATGTTCCAAATAATGTATATTAGATCTTACTTGATTGTCATCTCAACCTCTTGCCTATTTTCTATTCTCTATCTGGAATGCATTCTGTATAATTTCTTATCTTCCAATTCACAAATCCTCCTTCAATTTGTCTAATCTATTTAATCCACCTATTGACTTTTTACCTCATATATTTTTCACTTCTAATTCAAAGTCTTTTTCACTTCTAATTCAAAGGGTTCATTAATCGTTATTTCATTATAGTCTGTGCAACAATGCCAACATCTGAAGAATTTTTTAAAAATCAGCTTCTGCGTCTCCATTTTCACTCATTGTGCCTTCTTTGCTCGGCTTCTCATTTTTTAGCAAGACTACTCATTTGCCTTGAAAGTATCTATGGGAATTGTTCTGAGGCCTTAGAGGAATTGCATTTGCTTCTGGAAATCACCTGGAAGCATAAACAAAGTTTGGACTGAAAGCCCACAGAAGGCCATTTGTGGTTATGAATTGTCAGGTAGGATACTCTATACCTTCCGCACGGCACTGAGGTAGAGACAAATGGGTTCCTTGCTGCCCCCTTCTATGGAGTGTTTATTTCTTGTTCACCTTTACACCAAGGGTGTCAGCTTTATGAGGGAACCCACTAGATTTCTCATTTCCTGTTGTCCTTACTTTGTGTAATCACTAAAATAGGTTATGGTCTGCTGAATTTGGCAAAAATTCTGAGGAAAAGCTAGCTTTGGCAGTTACTTCTGAGGATCCCAGCTTTTGCTTCATTTTGAAGATCTGTAGGCTCCTTACTTTTGTGCCTTCTCAGCAATATGTTTAAAAATTTTTTTTTATAAATATATTCACCCAGAATCTTGGTTGCTTCTGCTGAAAGGACTTTTCAGAATATCTAACCCAGCATACTGCCAAAAACAGAACCCTGAATTAGTTCCAAATATGCACGCCAACACACTTCCCCTGCCCTGATTCTGCCAACAGAGTGAACTATAAGACCAACGCTAAGCCTGCCTTCAAGGTGAAAGGAAAAAATTGAGGTGAAGACAAAAAGTGGGTAACTGACTGACACATCACCACAAATATCCCATATTTCTTTCTCCTCAGGCACAAATGTTTTATGGCACTGTCCATTACCACTAGCGATAGAGGGGAAAAAGACAGCAAGGTAGTAATACCTTTGTGTCCTAAATGAAAGTGGAATAATCTGTCCATTTTCAACAATAAAGATAGAAAAGTATATGGAGATAAGTACAGCACTTTTTCTCAGATAAAATTTTTTTTAAAAAAAGCTAGTTGCCACACCAAGTGAGGTCCCAGCTTCGAACTCTGCCACGAAGTGCATCAGTGTCAAGAAACTTGTGAGATGGGGTCTTTACGGATCATTCTGTGTAACATTTCACTGTACTTAGATAAGACAGAGAGAGAAGTGTTTTTAAGATCAGAGATCTTGTCTACGGCCATACTACCCTGAATGCACCCAATCTTGTCTGATCATAGATCTTAGCTATAGAGGATTCTCATGGATTGTAATATATGAGAAAAGATCCATCTGTTTCACTCTCTAATCTAAACCTAACCTTAACACAATGCTTAGCATATAGGAGGCACTTAGCAAATATTTACTGAATGAGATAAAAACAAATGGACCAATCCGGGAGGAAGAGGGAAGAGTAGGGTTTATATCTAGCTCAATGTCAGTGAATAAAAATGTAGCAGGGAAATAAAATGTTGCTGACCAAACAGCCAGGTTTTCTACGTAGATAAAAATCATCTCAAGCTGGGCTATCAAACCTCTTTGGAAAGTAAACTCTGAATAGCTTTTTGGCTTTGTACTTCATCCTTCTAGTCTAACACTACAATTGTTAGACACAAATCAAGCTTTAAAAGGTAACAGCTAGATTTCCTGGTATCACTTACCCAAAAAAGTTTTCATACCCAAGTTCTAGTTCAATAAAACAAGACAGGACCATCATCAGGAGCAGCTATATAATTTTAATCTAAAGATTTGGGCACACAGAAAGCATTTCACATAAAATCTCTTGAGTCTTTAATTATATGACAGGACATAAGAGCCTCAGAAAAATAAGTATCTTCCCATAGATCTTAATCCTTAGTCTCTGCAGCAAAGATAGTCCCTGGTAATCCAGGTAATATGGTCTGTAAAATATTAATAAATAGGCCTATTGATTTCCGACTAAAGGACTGCATATAGCCTAAGAAGCAACATTACGGCCCAGTGATCAGTATTTATATACATGGGCCATTTGATCCTACATTTTTCTATTAGGTATTTGGGATTGGTAGTTTCTAACCTTCTAGTCCTAAGTGTAAGAGGGCTACGTATTACAGTGGGCTTTATTCAATGTTAGTTTTGTAAAATGTTGCAAAAGAATTTCAGTAAAGTAAGTCATTAATTCTTTACGCTTGTTTCCTAAGTTAGCAATAAGCTCCCATGCTCAACTTCAGCCACATTTAATTTTTAAGAATCTTCAAGAGAAAAAAAATGTTTCACATATAGTTAACAAGAATGTTGCTTCATAAGAGTTGGGGCTGAGCTCAAAATAAATCCTGGTATAACCTCCTTCTGGTTGCTCTGGAAAGAAGGACACTGATACATAAGGAAGTAACAAAGATGAAAAGCAGGGAAGAAATAACAGCTTGAAGTGAAGAAATGACACAGACCCCCCACATACACACTTTAAAAACTTTATTTATATAAAAAACTCATTTGTTTTTAAAAGCATTAACAAGAGAGAAAGAAAAGAGAAAAGGTATGGAGCAGAACACAAGCCCCTTAGTAGAGTTCGGTGGGAAGGTGGGATTTTTGGTTCTCTGGAATTGAATGTTTAGTGTTTTTATAAACAAAAGAGGAAAAAAAAGTTAAAGGTCCCCAAAAGCCCATGGCTGTTCTATTACCCACACCCCACCGAGAAAAAAGAGCACCAGGAAAAGAGCAGAAGAAGACAAGAGAAATCAAGAGTGGAGCCAGGTCTGGATGAGGCAATTTCCCCTGAGCAGTGTGCTCTTAGGGTCACGGAGAGCAAAAGGCTCCTTTTTGCCAGAAAAGGTAGATGAAAGTGGGAGGAAATGGGAAGGGGGAAAAAGGTAAATAAGGAATTTTAATGCACAAGTAAAGGGAATGGTGGGTTGTGCACTTTTCTCCTACCCCATAGCCTCAATATATAAGGGAAGGGGAAGAGAGAAATAAAGAACTCCAGTTGCATGGAACAGAGCTTTTAGATTAGATTAAGGGGAGAAGGCAAATAAGGAAAAGGATTTTAAAAATAATAATAATCAACCCGCATAGCAGCTGATTTCTCTAGCCCAACCTGCTAATTAATATATGCTAAAGTGAGAGGGGGCAATACTGGAGGGAGGGGAGAATTGGGGAGAGATCAGTTCTCCTTCAGCAATAATGGTAAATTCTGGGCACCTAAGGAGTAAGAGTCACACCACTCACTTCTCACTAACCTTACTCTGAGACTCATCAGAATAGGATTTTTGCAAAATCCCACCCATATGCTGTTGAGCAAAAGCTTGCTATGACTGAAATCACGGCTAAACCAATCCCCACCGAAGAATTTTGAGGTTCTCTAGGTCACTTCTCTTTTTTCTGCTATTTAGGGCCAATAGTAGGTAAGAAAGCAACAAAATATAATTTGCAAAATTATGAGAAATGAGACTGCAGAGGCAAAGAAAGGCACATGGAAGGGTGGGAGGAGATGCACCCCAGGCCAAAGGCACAAAGAAGAGGCAAGCCAGGGGCAATCCCCACCTTTTAAGGGTAAAAGGGACAGGAGTTATGTACATCAAGTCCTTTAGTTTGCCAACCAATCCAGGGCAGAGGCAAGGGACAGGCCTATAAGGATAGGAAAAGGAGAAACGGGAGGGGGAAGCCAGCTTTGAAGCTTCCTGCCAGTTTCAGACTAATTGCTTCATGTACACTCCTACTAGCTCTTCCTAGAGGTCTTCATCCCCAAAACACATCTTTCTGCTCCTTCTAAACCAAAAGTCTTCCTTGACATTCTCCCCTTTCTACAGCCTCTTGGAAATGGTCAGGCCAACTCAGCAGACATAACACAGGGCAGGAGAGGTGGGTTAAGGACAGCCTCTGTTAAGGGGCAGCAGCAATAGCCCAGGGTTGGCATGAGGCTTGCAGAAGAGATGATATCTGTAGGTTCTTGATGGTCCCTGCCTTGGAGATGAGGAGAGCAAGGTTTCTTAATCCCAGTTCTAGGAGACCTTCACTTACTCAAGGGTTTTTGCCAGGTGGAATGTGCCAATGTTGCCAGCCTTCTTTGCTTCAAAAATAGCCATTAGGAGTAAGGAAAGAGCTCACACTTTCCCCTCTCTAAAAGAAAATAAAAGTCCCTTCCCCACCAGGAAAAAAATCTTAAGAATCATCAGTTTATCAGACTGCTGGACATTGCATATACAGCATGTAACTTCCAATTCTTCCCATGGCTTCCAGTGAAGATTCCCATTCTCTCCCTCCCTCCCTCCACAAAATGCCAGGAGTTCCAGGGAGAACTGGCAAAAAAAGAACTAATCTGCAGCAGTTTCTCAAGATATGCAAACAACTGAATCAGGCTTCTTGGGAGAAAATGGAGGGAATGGGGAAGGGGGAGGCACTGGGGCAATTAAACTTCACCGGAAGAAGTTGGGAGCTGATGGAAGGAAGGCAGCCACTTGGGCTGTAAGGGCAGGAGGCAGCCTGGCAGTTGGCACAATAGTCCAGCGAAGAAAAAGGAAAATCATCATTTTGTCCATTTCACCACCAAAAAATAAAAGTACATATAAGCCCAGATGGAATGGAGATGGTGGTGCTAAATCTTCTGCTGTGAAGAAAAAAGAGAAAGAGAAAGATGTTAATGGGGTTAGGATTAAGGAGACCCCCCTAAAAAAAAGTTGAACAAATCTGGAGAAAGGAAAGCAGTACATAATAGAGAATCAGATCACTAGCTGCATGTCCCAGACTCTTAAGAGGTAATAATCACAAAAGCAGAACCCTCGAGCACCATGTGGCTGAGACTAGTGTGTCTCTGGCATGATCAGATCAGCGTGATTGGCAAATTGCTGGCACACAGGAACCTCCTTCCTGAAGGACAATCTTGGGGGTGACTGAAGGACATACCATGGAGGGGTAAGACACTTGGCCCCCCTCATCATCCAAAACCAACACATCCAACTCTTCCTCCAGAGATTCCTGCCCCTCGTCCTGCTGTGAACACATGCAATTTGTTAGTATGAGTAGAGACAGGAACCTCAAGAGTGTGTGCCAGACCGAGAGAAACTCTGAAAATTTGTAAACTCAAACAAAACAAGATAAAATAGTAAGAAAAGGGCAAAACATTCATAAACAGGCAGGGAGAGGAAGAAGGTAATGTTTGAAAAAAGGTCAGTTTGTGTTAGTCGTAGCAATAATACTTTTACAGACATGCTTCTTCCATTTTGACCACTTAATGGCCTAGGAAATCCCAACATAAATCAAAACTCCTACTTTTTACTAAAACCCCTACCAGAAAAGGATGCCATCTTTCTCTCTGTACTTTTTTTCGTATTTCACAAAACACATAGGCTTCAAAATAGAACTAGCCTTAGACAGATAGCAGTATATAAAGAGAATTTACCATCAAGGGTGTTCCCTTCAATGGCTCCATGTCGCCTAGATCCCCCGATCGATCCAGTGTTCTATTGTGATCTCCTCTCTCATTTAGTGTGGAATAGTTGTTATCTGGTTAAAAAAAAAAAAAACACACACACACACACACAGAAATATGACATTCCCCTCTAGTGTACAATATACATCAAGCAGATAGGTGTAATTAGGCACCATTTTTGGGAACTAAGCTTGCCAAATGCTCCAGAAAGTCACCAAAGTCTGATGGTCCCCAACTTAAAGAACTTGAATCTGACCAGGCACTGTGGTTCACACCTGTAATCCCAGCACTTTGGGAGGTTGAGGTGGGCGGATCACTTGAGGCCAGGAGTTCAACATCAGCCTAGCCAACATGGTGAAACCCTGTCTCTTAAAAATACAAAAATTAGCCAGATGTGATGGTGTACACCTGTAGTCCCAGCTACTCGGGAGGCTGAGGTATGAGAATCAGCCACTGCATTCCAGCCTGCATAACAGAGTGAGACTCTGTCTCAAAAAAATAAAAAAGGATTTGAATCTTGAATCTAAGAAGACAATATGTATAAAATACCCAGAATATGACACTATAATAAAGCTAAACAAGTGGTCTGTCTGAAAAGGGTATTGGAATTAAAAGAAGAGAGAGTGAAATAAGCTGCAATTGTTAGGAAGGACCTGACAAGGGAGAACAGGACTTAAGTTTTTGGAGATAGAGAATTTAGAAAAGCAAAAGGGAAGGACATATCAGTAAGAGGTATTACATGAACAGAATCGAAAAACTGCAGAGTGAAAAGACAGAATAGCAAGCAGAACAGTGGGGCAGAAACCGAATGTATCCATTCACTCCACAGAAGGAGACTGGGGTAGGAATATAATGGGCTATAATTTTAGGGATATGAACTGTAATATGCAGTAATGGCAGAGGTATAGAAAGATTTCTGAAAACCTTTGAGCATGTAGGAATGTGGAAAGTAGATAGATCAGATTTTATTAAATTTCCTTACATCCTTCAAAATGGAAATGATCAGCCAATGTTCTCCCAGGATGGTAAATGGTGAGGGTGTTAGGGAAAAAACTATAGAGCTAGACAGCTCTCCTTAGCCCAGTGAAATATTACTCCACATCTTTAAGCAAGTATTAATCACCTACCTAGCAATTTTGTGTTTGATCCCATATTGCTCATCTGAATTTCTTCCCGATCAGGTTTCTTATCTGTATGAAGTCAGAAAATTATCCATGTCAAAAATAACTCTTCATAATCTGTACACATCATGAAAATTGCTCTCTGGTCCTCCTTCCTTCCCTTCATTCACACTTCTACTTAGCACCAACTATGTGCACCACAATGCCTGGCTAATTTTTAAGTTTTCTGTAGACATTAGGTCTCACTATGTTGCTCAGGCTGGTCTCAAACTCCTGGGCTCAAGTGATCCTCCCATCTCAGTCTCCCAAAGTACTGGGATTATAGGTGTGAGCCAACACACCTGGCCACTACAGACTCCTTTTGTTGTTGTTGTTGTTGTTGTTGAGACACAGTCTTGCCCTGTCGCCCAGGCTGGAGTGTTAATGGCATAGTCTCGGCTCACTGCAAACTCTGCCTTCCCAGTTCAAACGATTCTCCTGCCTCAGCTTCCACCTCCCAAGTAGCAAGGACTACAGGTACGCGTCACCACCCCCAGCTACCTTTTTGTATTTTTAGTAAATATGGGGCTTCACAATGTTAGTCAGGATGGCCTTTATCTCCTGACCTTGTGATCCACCTACCTCAGCCTCCCAAAGTGCTGGGATTACAGGCATCAGCCACTGTGCCCAGCCCCCTACAGACTCTTAAATCAAAAAACAATTCCATCTAAACTAGCAGTTTTCAAATTAGTTGGTCTCATGGCCCTTTTATAGTCTTAAGAATTATGAGGATCTAAAGAAACTTCATTGGTGTGGGTTATATGTATTAACTGTTACCATACTAAGAAGTCTAAAGTATCTATTTCACTTAACAGTAAACTTATTACATGTTATCATAAATAATCTTTAATAAAATGCTTTTCATTTTTGTACATCTTTTTGAGGTTTGGCTTAGATTCTCAGATCTGCTTCTGCATTCAATCTGTTGTGATATGTTATTGTAGATAACATATATCAAGAAAATTGAGCCTCACACAGATAAAAAGTTGGAAAAGAGGGGATGACTTTAATAGTCTCTTCAGATAACTGTTTATTCTTCTTTAATAATATATTAATTAGTAGTAGTTTCTTAAAGGTTAGCAGTAATGTGGAATCTAAAACTAACAATCTGTTCATATTCTGTTTAATTAAAATCCATTGGTCCATCTTGCACTTCTAATGGATCAATTATGTATGTGCGATTGACACATGCACTGGTCACTTACAAAATATTTGGATCAATTATGTATGTGCGATTGACACATCATGCATTGGTCACTTACAAAATATTGCTAAATCAAGTTATCCAGATGTTCAAAATGTTAACACACAGCATTATATGAGATTTTGAAATCACATTCATTAATATCAAGGATTATTTCATTAGAAAAGTCTTATTTATTTACTTATTTTTAGACAGTCTCTCACTCTGTCGCCCAGGCTGGAGTACAGTAGCACAATCTCAGCCCACTGCAACCTCCACCTCCCAAGTTCATGCAATTATCCTGCCTCAGCCTCTTGAGTAGCTAGGACTATAGCTACATGCCACCACACCCAGCAAATTTATTTCATTTTTTATTTTTTGTATTTTTGTAATTTAGTAGAGATGGAGTTTCACCATGTTAGCCAGGATGGTTTCGATCTCCTGATCTCATGATCCACCCACCATGGCCTCCCAAAGTGCTGGAATTACAGGTGTGAGCCACCGCACCCAGTGTATTCATGTATTTTTTAAGTCAGGGTCTCGCTCTGTTGCCCAGGCTGGAATACAGTGGCACAATCATGGCCCACTGCAGCTTTGACCACCTGGGCTCAAGTGATCCTCCTGACTCAGCCTTCAAGTATTTGGGACTACAGGCATGTGCCACCATGACCGTCTAATTTTTTTTGTAGAGACACAGTCTCATTATGTTGCTCAGATTGGTCTCAAACTCCTGAACTCACTCGATCCTCCTGCCTCAGCCTCCCAAAGTAATGAGATTATAAATTAGCCACTGTACTCAGCCTAGAAAAGTCTTTTCAGTATTGGGAAGTTACCAGGCTTACAGTGGCAAATAAAAGTTTTTCAAAACTATAATTTCCACTTGAAATCTCAGGCAGCAAACATTGTGTTATTTTCCTCAAAATGACAAGCTTATCGCATTCATTTTTGAGAAAATGTCTGCCAAATACACACGTCTGAATAATCCCTTTGTCTACCAGACATTTTTTTTTCAAGTAAAAATGGTTTTCCATTAAAAAAGTGGTTAGTGTGGCTGGATGCAACATGTAATCCTAACACTTGGCCAAGGCAGGAGGATCACTTAAGCCCAGGAATTCAAAGACCAGCCTGGCTAATATAGGGAAACCCCATCTCAAAATAAATAAATAAATAAACAATTAAAAAGTGGCTAAACTAGTAACTGAAACAATAACATAAGTATGTTTCCTTAAGACAACCATCATGCTTTGGTTGTCTTAAGCACAGAATATTGAAAAGATACATAATTCAAGGGTAGAAAAATAATAAAATTATTTCTTTTCTTCTCCACTTAAGTGAAAATGGCTCTCTGCTTTTACCTACATGCATGGCAATGAAAAGTACAATGACTCATTCAGCTTTGTGTCACTGCCCTGGTTTGTGCTAAGTCACCAGCAGGAAGCATTACTGCTTTCTGTGCCGTCGGTACAAATGGTAACAGTTTTGGGACTCTCAGACCACACTTTAAAAACCAATAATCAAGGAAAAAGCCAAGTGTAATTAAGGTAATAATGGTCACAATATACATTTTATGTGAAAAAGAAAAAATTTATAAAACAAAATATATAATTCATCTTGGGGAAAAATGTGTCTGCTCACATGGTAAAAATGTTTAAAAAGATACAAATGGTTTTCTCTGGATAACAGAAACAAGTGATGTGATTTTTTTCTTATTTTTCTGGTTGTTTATATTTTGTAATTTTAAAATAGTAACCATCTATTACAATATTAGGTATTAAATGGAAATTTAAAAGGAGAAAAAATAGAGAAAATAGAGTAGAGTTCACTTTCCAGTGTTTTTAAGTTCACAAGCAATGGTAAGGGAATCACACCCAGTCTAATTACCTGTTTTGTTTTGATTTCTAATGCTTAGACCTACCTATTTCTGCATTACAATCCTGGAGTGAAGAATTATTCCCCTCCCCCAAAAGACCAGCTAATTCAAAAATAAATATATATCCTATTTCTTAGTTAGTAAGCCACCTAAATAACAGCAGGAGTGGCTAAAAGGAGAGGGTGTGTCTTCTGGATACTGCACCTGATTTTTGGTTCCGGTCAATGAGAGGGAGAGTACTATCATCATATGAATGACTGCTCTGGCTTCGGGAAGCATTGTTTAGATTCACCTAGAGGCAAACACAAAATGCAACAATGTCACGGAATACTGAATTCACCCATATCTTATGCTGTAATGGGCATAAGCCTCTAGGTTCCCATTTCCAAATAGAAATATGAAAAAACAACTCATATGGGTTGATAAATACCCTACATAGTGAAACAAACTAGGATATTATGGCTTCTATTTGTGTTCCAGAACAGGAGATTACAAAGGATCCGAACACTAAAACTATCAGAAGAAAACACAATTTCAGAAAACAGTAAAAACCCCCTCAAAAGGCTAGGGTAGATTTGGGCAAAAGTCAAAAAGGCCATTATTCTTCATTATCACCTGCACCTAAAGTATATTATGACATAGAGGGAGACCTGAGCTGCTGTGTTGGCAACAAATGAATTACAGACACACCATCCTTTTGAGGAGTAAACAAATTTTTTTTTTTTTTTTTTTTGAGACAGGGTCTAGCTCTGTGCCCAGGCTGGAGTGCAGCAGTGTGATCTCAGCTTACTGCAACCTCCATCTCCTGGGATCAAGAGATCCTCCCACCTCAGCCTCCTCAGTTGCTGGCACTACTGGCAAACAACACTACACCTGGCTACTTCTTTTATTTTTATTTTTGGTAGAGATGGGTTTCAACATGTTGCCCAGGCTGGTATCACACTCCTAGGCTCAAGCAATCCACCTTTCTCAGCCTCCCAAAGTGTTGAGATTACAGGTGTGAGCCAAATCTGGCCAAATAATTCCTAATTAGGAAATATGGGTCAAAAACAGATTTAACTTTGAGGCCAGGTGCAGTAGCTCACGCCTATAATCCTAGCACTTTGGGAGGCCAAGGCAGGTGGATTGCCTAAGCTCAGGAGTTTAAGACCAGCCTGGCCAACATGGTGAAACTTTGTCTCTACTAAAAATACAAAAAATTAGCTGGGCATGGTGGCATGTCCTGGCTACCAGGGAGGCTGAGGCATGAGAACCACTTGAATCTGGGAGGTGGAGGCTGCAGTGAGCCAAGATTGTACCACTTCACCCCAGTCTGGACAACAAAGCAAGACTCTGTCTCCAAAAGAGAAAAAAAAAAAAATAGATTTAACATGATGGTGAAATGGAAGAAACCAAAGACAACAGAAGCATTCATTATCCTGGGGCCAAAGGAAAAAAAAGGTAAAAGTCTTGGTCTTAAGATTTCCTATACCTGAAAGTCTGATTTCTTCCATCCTTCTTTTTCCAGTGGCTTCCGCAGTTCCTTATATCCCCAGATTGTCTGTAATACAAGTGCTGCTGCTCGAACTTCTTTTTCTGAGCGGTTCCTTTGGAGGAAAGTAACACCATAAGGAATTTGGATAGAAGACCAAGAAAGAAGCTTGGAACCTATATCCTCTAATAACATAAGACTATAAATGCCAAAATGGGTTAAATCAAGTTTTTACTAAATCCTGTATTCTATCCCAAATGGTGACACAAAAAAATGTTTGACATAAGAGTCTATTATCAATTTATGGATCAACATTAAGATAATAGATAATAGAGTGACAGCTCTTCACACTTTACATGTAAATAAGGAAAAAATTTCTCTTTTTCTTAGTAAACAAAAGAGGAAAACAACTCTCCACTCACTCAAATTCTTCTGACTGTAATTTTAGGTGGTAAGCTCACCCTGATTTGTTGATCAACACCAGCTTCTCAATACCCTGTGTCTCTCGAAGCTTTTTGGCAGCCTCCAAGTTCTCAGCGATAACCTCATTGATGGTGTTCAAAATAGAGACCACTGTGTCCTCAGAGAAATTCCAAGAGGAATTCTGCTGTCCTCCTGGCAGATTCTTTACCAAGTTAGGAATAGCATGTTTACCTAGTAAGACAGAAAGAGCATATGCAGAGAGAAAAGACCAACTCAGGTCACGAAGAGCCTTACAATATACTTAATCTCATTAATCATATCAAGTGTAGCTACTATCCATATGAATCAACTTCATTATCCTATAGATTATCATATCAAAAGGGCTAAGGACCTGAAATGTCACAGATTTACTCTTCTACATATTCCTTTATTTCTTTTCTATTTCAACCACATTGAAATTGTAAATACTGTATATTAAATAAGCTACACAGTCCTTTCAGATACTCTAAGGAAAATAATATCTTGAATATTATAATATTTAATAGAAGAGTTCAAATGAATTTAAAATATAAATAAATAACCTGGGCTCTGCTAGTAACTAGCTACATTAACTCTGGGCAAACTACTGAACTTCCATGAGTTAAGTAATTTCTTTATCCTATTAAAAAACTGGACTTTCATAAAGTGGTGAGGATTAAATAAACATAAAAGTGTTTAACAATGCCTAGTAACAAAGTAAGTGCTCAATAAATAATAGCAATTATTATTCTAAGAACCCATTAAACTAAAACCCTCACCAACTCTTGCACTCATTAACTACAAAGGAGGGGAGGGTCTTTCCCTTCAGTCATTTCAATAAATTCAGTAAATTATTAGACACCTACAAGACTACAGATACTGTACTAAATTTTAAGGTAAAAGTTAGCATTCAACTCCTTACCAATTAATTCCTTGTTGCGAGCATCTACAGCCAGATTTCTCAGTGCTCCAGATGCAGCTTTCACCACCCGTTCATGTTCATTAGTCAGGAGGTCAGCTATGGCAGAAAGAGCCTTCTCTTGTCGCAGAGCAGAGCGGATGTATCGACCATACTAGAATATCACATTGAAAGGGGTGGGACAAATTACAAATGGCAGCAAACTACTTATCTAAGTTTTCCCATCTCCAAATCCATTTTCTTTTTTCCTTTCAGTGTGGTTTTTTTTTTTTTTTTTTTTTTTT
>NW_016107568.1:2532343-2554812 GCF_001604975.1 Cebus imitator
TTGAGATGGAGTTTGGCTTTATTGCAGTAGCACGATCTCAGCTTACTGCAACCTTCACCTGCTGGATTCAAGCAATTCTCCTGACTCAGCCTCCCAAGTAGCTGGGATTACCGGTGTGCAGCACCACACTCAGGTGATTTTCATATATTTTTATGAATATATGAAGATGGGGTTTCACCATGTTGGCCATGGTTGGCCAGGCTGGTCTCGAACTCCTGACCTCAGTTGATCCACCCACCTTGGCCTCCCAAAGTGCTGAGATTACAGGCGTGAGCCACCACACCTGGCCTCCAAATCCATTTTCTAAAAGGCACTTTACCGTCCAGCGCCCAGCACACAAGTTCTGGATAGCTCCAGCTGAGGCTTCTAGGATGGCAGGAGTCTTGCTCTCCTTGAGAAGTGAGATGTATATCCGAACCACCTCTGGCTGAAATAAGAGCTCATAGCCTGCACAAAAGAGAAAAAGGCAGCAGAGGGTGCTAATCAGTACCAACAAACCAGGCTCTAGCTGGCTGGAGTCCAGACTTAGTACTCTGGGTTGATAGAGTATGCTCCTATACTAACAGGTTCCTTAAACTCTCTCACACCCTCAACAGCAAACTTAGAGGCCAAATTCCATGTCTTAAGAATAACGAATCCATGGTAAGAGTAGAACAAATATCAACTCATTATATTCAACTCCTCTCTTTCCTTCCTTCTTGCCTCTTCTCCCATAGCTTTGCCTTTGGTTCTACTATGAGAACTCAGAGGCTTCGTTTAGCTCACTGACAGCACTCAAGGTTAAAAATTCCTAATCTCAAATCAACTATTTCTAACTCAACCCAGTTATTCTTCCCACCTTTGCAATTACTAAGTAAAAGCGTTCATCACAGATTTAACATTTACAATTTTTATATCCATGGAGAGCTGTGAACTTTGGACTCCCTGTATTGATGAATACAAAGATCCAAACTTCTTAAAGTATAAAAAGTAAAAAGTACCTTTTTCTTTTTTTTTGAGACTGAGCCTCGCTCTGTTGCCCAGGCTGGAATGCAGTGGTGCAATCTTGGCTCACTGCAACCTCTACCTCCCAGGTTCAAGCGATTCTTCTGCCTCAGCCTCCAGAGCAGCTGGGATTACAGACACGTGCCACCACACCCAGCTAATTTTTGTATTTTTAGTAGAGATGGGGTTTCACCATGTTGGCCAGGCTGGTCTCAAACTCCTGATCTCAGGTGATCTGCCTGTCTTGGCCTCCCAAAGTGCTGGGATTACAGGCATGAGCCACCGTGCCCAGCCTAAAAAGTATCTTTCTAAAAAGGAGCTTCGTTTAATGGTGAGGTTTAAGTCTCAGGCCCTGTATGGCCATTTATGGTTCCTAAATTTCTGCTTTAGACTATCATCAGGGCCGGGCGCGGTGGCTCAAGCCTGTAATCCCAGCACTTTGGGAGGCCGAGGCGGGTGGATCACGAGGTCAAGAGATCGAGACCATCCTGGTCAACATGGTGAAACCCCGTCTCTACTGAAAATACAAAAAATTAGCTGGGCATGGTGGCGCGTGCCTGTAATCCCAGCGACTCAGGAGGCTGGGGCAGGAGAATTGCCTGAACCCGGGAGGCGGAGGTTGCGGTGAGCCGAAATCGCGCCATTGCACTCCAGTCTGGGTAACAAGAGCGAAATTCCGTCTCAAAAAAAAAAAAAAGACTATCATCAGGACCTTATTCTATCCTATACAGCTGTTTATACTATACAGCTTCCCAATACTTTCACAATCATTTCAAATCCATAAGTTGGAAAAGAGAGGACAATAAACATATTACATAAAGTCTTCTATTAGGTTACCAAATATCTTTGTATTATGTTTATGAGACCTTTGGAGACTGAGAAGATAACTTACCTCGAGCTGGACTTGTTCTTTTAGGGAAATCCACTGTATCATTTGCTGGATCCTCTATGGGTTTTTTCCCTATAAAAATGAAAAAGGGTTGCAGGGGAAACGGTAAGCCAGTTTAAAAAATAAAAGATTCCACCTGGCACATTTTTCATTCTTCAGTCAGAATCTTTTGATCACAGATGCACCATGAGGGGCAAAGGGCGGGTGGGGGCAACTTGTTCCAGAAGGGGACTATACAGAAACAAGGATAGAAAGCAGGCAGCAGATAGGTAAGACAAGGATGACAACTGATGATGCTGTTATCCTGAGTTCTGATAATGGGGACTGCTGTCAAGAAACAGCATGCCATGAGCCATTAGCTACTGTTTCAATGTCTTCCTCAACTGAATTTTCCTACATGCATAGACAGGGAAAAGTTAGGCAAGGATATACTAGGGACGCTAAAACCAAAACATGCAAATTAGAAGTAGATAAGCACCTTAAAAGACTCCACTCACCTCTGGAGAACCACTCATCTTCCAGTGTATCACCCAAGGTAGAAAGCAA
Organism: Cebus imitator; assembly: GCF_001604975.1. Taxonomy (NCBI): domain Eukaryota; kingdom Metazoa; phylum Chordata; class Mammalia; order Primates; family Cebidae; genus Cebus; species Cebus imitator. The sequence continues at coordinate 2,534,763 of NW_016107568.1, forward strand.
AGAAGAGAAATGAAATAAGAAAAATGCAGAAGAAAGATGTCAGCAGGATCATGGGTAAATAAGCAGGAAAGCACAGAGAAGAAAAGAAAAACACAGAAAACACAAAGGACATATGGGGAAAAAGGTCCCAGATTAATTGAGTTCTCATCCTCCACTGCCCCAGTCATTGATACCACCACCACCACCCCACCACCACCCTGAATGAAGCACACAACACAGGATAAGCAGCAAAGCAAAAAGACATCTGTAACCAGGCAGACTCCCATACTGCTTGGCAAGTATTTTGTGCCTTAAGCTAAAAGTGTTCCTTCCTTTCTCTGCCCTACATTGAAGAGTAAGAAACAGGAACCAAGACTCACCTTTGCCCTTCTTGGCCCCAAAGCAACTCGCAGCATGTGGCCCAGTATTGTTGGCAACATTGGGAGGTGCCTCTTGGTAACGCTCTGCCTGTGGGATCTCCCGGTGAACTTGATATGATAAGTTCCGAAGGAGGCACACACAGTTCTCTACAAGCTTAGGGACACAAGATAAAAGGGGTCAATGGGAAAAAAGAATGTCTATTGTGATTTCTCTGCAAGTACAGCTTTCCATGACTCAGGTATTAAAATGTTGATCTTCAAATGCATAACCCAATCCGTAACTTCTCAGGATGCCCTTTTTTTTTTTTTTTTTTTTTTTTAAATGTCAGCACAAAAACCTGAGTAACTCAGGATGCCTCTTAAGTGCTCCAGGCTTCTTGAAATCCCTGTGGCCTCAGGCTAATGGAAGGCCGACCTATGGACTTATTGGCTTCTGCCATTATTTGGTGTGTAACCAAAACTTGGATCATCATTCTTTCTACTTAGACAATGTACAGTTTTGGAAGACAGCTAATCAGCTTTAAAATATATAGGTGACAGATTTTTTTTTAAACGGCCAGGCAGGGTGGCTCACGTCTGTAAATCCCAGCACTCTGGGAGGCCGAGGCAGGCAGATCACCTGAGTTTGGGAGTTCAAGACCAGCCTGGCCAGCATGGTGAAATCCTGTCTCTACTAAAATATAAAAATTAGCCGGGCATAGTGGCAGGCACCTGTAATACCAGCTACTCAGGGGCTGAGGCAGGAGAATCCCTTGAACTCAGGACGCAGAGGTTACAGTGAACTGAGATCATACCACTGCACTACAGCCTGGGCAACACAGTCAGACTCCGTCTCAAAACAAAACGAAACAAAAAAAAACATGTTTTCTTTTAAGTTGAATACCCACTTTAAGGAGTAGGGGCTCAGCAGGGCATGGTGGCTAACACTTATAATCCCAACATTTTGGGAGGCCAAGGCAGGTGGATCATGTGAGGTTAAGAGTTTGACACCAGCCTGGTCAACATGGTGAAACCCCATCTCTACTAAAAATACAAAAATTAGCTGGGTGTGATGGCACATGCCTGTAAGCCCTACTCAGGAGGCTGGGGCACAAGAATCACTTGAAACTGGGAAGAGGAAGTTGCACTGAGCTGAGATCATGTCACACTACACCCCAGGCTGTGCAAAAGAGTGAGACTGTCTCAAAAATAAGGGGTAAGGGCCAGTACAAATATTTAACATTACTTGAAAGCCTGAGATGATAGGTCTCTGCACTAGATACGTCATAGTTGTGGTGAATGGAATTCACTCAGCCATTAAAGGTAAGCCAGCACTTACCTTACTGTCCGAATCCTTCTGCCCAATCTCAGCCTGAACAATGAAAATGAGGGCATCAACTAAACCATCACATTCCCGAAGCTTCCGGCGAGCTTCACTCCTCTCTGAGCTTACATTCCTGAGGGGAAACCAGAAGCTTCAAGATGACTCAAATCCAGAAATCCTCCCTTAAATATCCCTCAACACCTACAAGCTTCCTCAATAATTTTTCTACTCACTATAATAATGAATACCTATTATAAACAAGGTACTGCAGTTGAGAGAAAGTTGATTAATAGTCCCTGCCTTCTGAATGTTTATAACGCTGTGGGCTGGGGGTTAATGATATGTACCAGATACAATAATAAGATACAATAACCAGATACAATAATAAGATGGAATAGATTCTTCTTGTATGGAAGTATAATACATATGTAGAATGAAACAGAGCACAGAAAGGTGTATTCCAAAGAGGGAAAGATTATACAGCAGCATTTATAGGATATAAAAAGAAGAATTCAGGAAAACCTTAATAAAGGCACTTGAGTTTAGCCACAAAAAGGCAAAGAAGAAGAGAAACGTGTTCACAGAAAGAACAGACCTTCCTCACCCATAACCTAGCCTCCTAGTACTCTGTACCCCTTTTGCTGCATTTATCACAGCCTGACTTGAAATATAGATAACTAAGACAAGCGCATAGACACAGGACTAGACCACCTTACACATGGTAGATGCTGAACAAAAGCTTACCAAAGTAGATGAACAAAGTCAAAGAGGCATAAAAGTGACGAGTATGACCGGGCGCGGTGGCTCAAGCCTGTAATCCCAGCACTTTGGGAGGCCAAGGCGGGTGGATCACGAGGTCAAGAGATCGAGACCATCCTGGTCAACATGGTGAAACCCCGTCTCTACTAAAAATACAAAAAATTAGCTGGGCATGGTGGCGCGTGCCTGTAATCCCAGCTACTCAGGAGGCTGAGGCAGGAGAATTGCCTGAACCCAAGAGGCGGAGGTTGTGGTGAGCCGAGATCGTGCCATTGCACTCCAGCCTGGGTAACAAGAGCGAAACTCCATCTCAAAAAAAAAAAAAAAAAAAAAAGTGAAGAGTATGTATGGGGAACAACAAGCAAACTGATACAGGTACATGTGGTATACATGAGGGAATAGCCACAAAGGCAGAAAGACAGGCTGGAGTTATAGTATGCAATACAGACAGGAATGGAGGCTAAAGAACAGGCTGAAGAATTTTTGTTTTAAGGAAATGTAAGTCAGTCCTCAAAAATTCACCCTCATATTCTCAAAACCCCTATTGTTACCTAAGGCAGCCAGCTGTGTTGGTGAGCACTGATTCCCACTCAATATGACGTGGCTTACAGTCTTCATTAGGTTCCCGCTCCCAGCCAGAATGAGGAATGATCACTTCATCTGTCAAGGCGTGCAGTGCGTGGTCCACAATCTCCATTTTGATTGAGTCATGGGATGAGAGATTCCACAGGGTTCCTGGAAGAAACAACTCATCAGATGGCTCTTGGGCACTCAAGCAATACGTTTGAAGAACACCAAAGATAATTCCCTATTATATCATTTCTCAGTCTTCCCCAGTGACCAAATACCTCGTAGTAATATTCAAGCTTTGTTTGAGATCCTCAGCAAGAAATATATTCTACATTATGGCTCAATATAAACATACAGATCATGAAATAAAGTTTTATAAAACTATACTTAACTATAAGCAATGCTCTCCGATCTACCTATACCAGAGTTTTTCAACTTCACCATCACTGACATTTTGGGCCAGGTAATTCTTTGTTATGGGGAGCTGTCTCATCTATTGTTGGATGTTTACCAGCATCCGTGGCCTTTACTCACTAGATGCCAGTAGCACTCCCTCTCCCCGCTCCAAGTTGTAACAACCAAAAATAAATCCAACCCTGAAAATGGCCAAAAGTCCTCAGGGCAGGGCAGACAAAATGGCCCTTAACTAAGAAGCAATGGTCTAAACTACTTTTTTTTCTTTATTCCTTTCTCTTGGAATGCTGATTATGCGCCACAAAATTTTATTCACTCATGGATTACACTAATAGATCACAACCCACAATCTGAAAAACTCTAAATAAAGAAGGAACCACAAGCTCCTATGTCTATATGGGCCAACTAGGTGAGTCAAGACAGGCAGATATTTAAAAGAAATTACAAGAATGTGAAAAAATGGCAGTTGACACTCAACTCCATGTTTGGGAAACAACTTCCTAAATGGCTATAGTTGGTCAGATAATAGAATGTGTTGGAGACTAGTGTAAATTAGAAAGCATATGCTTCAATCAGTTCAGACCAAATACTGCCAGGGAAGAAAAGAGATCCATTGTTAACAACTCTTCCACATTTTTAATATAAGTTAAGAATCTGCAATTTTAAGTAAAATCTTCTGAATTTCCTTTCTTTTTTCTTTTTTTTGAGACAAGAGTCTTCCTCTGTCACCAGGCTGGAGTAAAGTGGCGCAATCTCGGCTCACTGCAACCTCCGCCTCCCAGTTCAAGCGATTCCCCTGCCTCAGCCTCCCGAGTACTTGGGACTGTAGGTGTGAGCCACCATGCCCGGCTAGCTTTTTGTATTTTAGTAGAGACAAGGTTTCACCACATTGGCCAGGATGGTCTTGATCTCCTGACCTTGTGATCCACCCGCCTCAGCCTCCCAAAGTGCTGGGATTACAGGCGTGAACCACCATGCCCGGGCAAAATCATCTGAATTTTAAACATCAGCAACCATTTCTTTAAAATTTCAAAAATGCTGTATAGTCCAAACAAACCTGTGAGATGGATTTGACCCAGAGGCCACCAGTTCACAACCTTTCATCAAAAGTAAAAGGTCTGGAAATCCCTCTAGTTCTCACTATCTCTAGAGAGTAACAGTGACTTAGCAATTTTCCTTAGGCCTAGAACTCACCGGTAATGACTTCGGTAAGGTCCATATCACGAGCCTTTCGGAGCAATCGCACAAGGGCAGGCACACCATCACAGTTTTTTATGGCAATCTTGTTATCCTGGTCACGTCCAAAAGAGATATTCTTGAGAGCTCCACAGGCTCCAAGGTGCACTTCCTTTTTGGGGTGGTCTAACAATCCCACCAGTATTGGGATGCCCTTGAGCTTCCGCACGTCAGTCTTCACCTTGTCATTGCGGTAGCATAAGTGTTGCAGGTATGCAGCTGCATTGGACTTGACAGCATCTAAGCGAAATCCAAGCATGGCGATCACCTCTGGCAGCTCTGGCTGTCTCCAATTAGGAGGTGGGGGCCCTCCTTTGCGCAGGCTATCCAAACTTGCTAAACTTCCTCGCTCATGCTGGGCCAAAGGAGCCCAATAGTACTGATCTGATGGCACCTCCTCACCAATCATGTCTTCATAGCTCCTGAGAAGTTTTGGAAGAACCAAGAGAATACATCAAGCCATAATGTCTAGTTTCCTGGACATTCCCTCATGTGCAAAGCAGGATTAACCCAAATCTCAGAGTGCTGATCTTATCTCTCCTTTGTATGAATAATATACTGATCAATTTTCCTCAATGGGTTAGGAAAAATAAAAGGTAATAATTTTAAAGGCACCTGCAATTTAATTAAAACTACATTTTTTTCCTTTGAAGTCTGCAGGCTTAGAAAGTAACAAGCATTCAGGAGAAGTTAATCAACAAGAAAGAACCAAATCCTTATTACTTATCATTTATTTGAAGGATATCTGACAGCTATTAACTTTTCTATGTAGAGATTAGGATAAACCCTGAGACAGCAGAGTTAAACAAAGCAACTGACTCAATGGCACAGAAGTCTGAGAACAGTTTCTTAACTAAACAGGAAATGAGGCATTTACACATAGGAAACAACTGGTGAGATAAGACCTTTAAATACATTTCATGTTTAAGCTTCTCCTTATCCTAGTTTGGAAATTATAAAAGATGGATTGATAGAGAAAAAATAATAAAGGACTTCTTGCTACATCACAGGAGGACCTGGCTTTGGTACTGATGAGATATAAACTTGAACAGTAATTTTCAGTCATCCCAAGATCATGTCTGCTACTCAGCAAATGTGTCAGAGGTAAGATTCCATCCTCCAATTTTTAAAGATAATACCTCCAGTTCTTTCAAAATGGAGCCTATTCACCAACATCACATTTGGGAAGCCCAGCCACTAGAAACAGACAAAGCAATAGAAGGTAAGAAAAATCAAACCAGGAGGTAATTCTTCCTGTTTCAGTACTACCAACAACCACTAGAGGGTGAGTCTGACACACTATTATTTATTCATAACTACCAGGAAGGAAGAAACCATTATCTGTGAGCTCATCTCTTTCTGGCTCCCACAGGAGAGGGTAATCTATTGTGTGGAACTCTCCAAATAAGCTGTTGTTTGTTCTACAAAACCACTCCCACTGTCACCAAATATTCAAGGTTGCCCTGAGCAGAAGGCCTTCCTCACAGGTATCAACATCAACCACACAACAGTGCCTTAGATGGACAAAGCATTTAGTAAAGCATGACCAAGATGGTCTTAATGCGGAAACAGAGACAGGCCTGGTGACTCAAGCCTGTAATCCCAACACTTTGGGAGGCCGAGGTGGGCGGGTCATCTGAGGTCAGGTGTTCGAAACCAGCCTGGCCAACATGGCAAAACCCTGTCTCTACTAAAACTACAAAAATTAGCCAGGCGTGGAACTGTAATCCCAGCTACTTGGAAGGCTGAGGCAGGAGAATCGCTTGAACCCAGGAGGCAGAGGTTACAGTGAGCCAATATCGCACCACTGCACTCCAGCCTGGGCGACAGAGGGAGACTCCATCTGGAAAAAAAAAAAAAAAACCACGGAAACAAAATGAATAGCTTAGATAGCTAAATTTTAAAAGTAGGCTATTAAGCAGTATGTTAAGATTCCATTTTAGTAGAGAGAAAATAGGATATAGTTACATGTATAAGAAACAACTCAAAGGATATGCACCAAAATGTTAACAGTGGTTCTTTATCAATAGATGGTATGCTTTTCTGGGTTTTTCAAGCTCTGTATTGAACATGTTTAACCTCTATTATTAATATAAACAATTATAAAAACAATTACCATAACCAAAATTTCCAGAGAACTCTATCTTATATCCTCTTCTGTATAGAGGCAGTGGATTGGACATTCTTTCCTCTGTTTTACAAGTAACAAAGCTGTGCCCAGAAAGATCAAATGACTTGCTTAAGCCTACTTAGCTAGTGGCAAAGGCACAATTAGAACCAAGGTCTCAGGGTTCAGTGCTTTTTCCACTAATCACTGTCTCACTGTTTAAGTTTGACCTTGTATTACTCTCCAAGCCCAGAACAGGAAGCAGCAAATGTTCTTGCTAGTCAAGCAGGTTTCCAAGTCCAATGCTACCCTGGAACAAACCCAAGAGCCAGGCACAAAACTCTATGTGAACTACCACAACTAGGGACGGCAGAGAATGACCTGGCCACCCACACCCATCTGCATCCAATCACTCTTTACTAATGAGGAAGTCAGAAAAAGCAGACTTGCAGTAGAGCCAACACCCTGGGCAGACTGCTTCAATGATGGCTGTTATCTACCACTGCTCTAAGTTGCACCAGCTGAGGTCTGGTGCTCCTACAGGAATAAAAATGAGTCACATGTGAGTTGGATTAGCTATCTAAGACACCTGAAAGGTGAGTAACTCAGTCTTAGATAATGGGGCCTCTACCCCTGGGCCCAGCCCTGTTCACTGTTAACCAAAGCTACCTAATATATGAGGAAAATGAGCACCAAGGCATTTGCTTTAAAAGGTCATGACCCTAGAAAGAGCACTTCAGCAACAGCTGCTGGGGTATCCTTACCATCAAGACAACCATAAATCTTCCCTTGTTTCTTATCATTTCTCTTTGCCTGGAAAACACTGTCTCTAATTTATTCTAAAGCAGCATTGGCAGCCCATGGGACAAATCTGTTTTTGTACACACCCAGAATTCTTTTTACATTTTTAAAGGATTGTTTGAAAAAAAGAACATAGGACAAAGATAATACATGGCCCGCAAAGGCTAAAATAGTTCTACGTGGTCCTTTTTAGGGGTCTGCAGACCCCATTCCAAAGCATTCTCTCAAGGCAACAAGGCAAACCATACACCAGTCCAAACATCAATCACTCCCTTTTTCACAACACCAAAGAATCCCCAGGGACAAGTAGTAAAGTCAGAGCAGGCAGCTGCTTAGTGACCCTTCAGAGGGTTGCTGCTATACCCCTAGACCTCCACCCAAGGATGTCACGACGATTATTTCACTTTACAATCAAATGTAAGACCCTAAGCATAGAATGGCAAGGCTCTTGTGAGGTCAAAGTTTGCTTTTAACTTTGGATTAAAAACACCACAAGAAAGTTGGGGCGGCAGGTGTGGGGGTGTGTATGTGGGGGTAGGGGTGTGTGTGTGTGTGTGTGTGTGTATCTTTAACCGTCTCTTTTGGCCCTGAATTCCTAAAATCCTCAACTCTGTTCTTAATACCAAACCAGAAGCTGAAGAAATTCCCAGGAACAAGTGAGCAAGAATTCCACGGCCCCAGACATCAGAATCCTCTGCCTAACACCAAAAGGGGGTCACAGCTTAGCCCGAAACAGCAGAAACTTCAGCACAAAAGCAAAGTTCATTCTTCAGGACATACACTAGTAACAATCACAAGTTGTTTTCTATAATTAAAATATATGGGCCAGGCGTGGTGGCTCACACCTGTAATCCCAACACTTATGGAGGCCAAGGCAGGCGGATCATCTCTAAGGTCAGGAGTTTGAGACCAGGCTGGCCAACATGGTGAAACTCCATCTCTACCAAAAATACAAAAATTAGCCAAGCATGATGGTGCTTGCCTGTAGTCCCAGCTACTAGGGAGGTTGAGGCACGAAAATCGCTTGAGGCAGAGGTTGCGGTGAGCCAAGATGGCACCACTGCACTCCAGCCTGGGTGACAGAGCAAGACAACTATCTCAAAAAAAAAAAAAAAAAAATTAGAATATATGATTTTCATTTAAATATATATGTGTGTGTATACACAGACACACACACACACACACATACACACACATATATATATGGCAAATCAACACTAAGCCAAGTAAGAAAAGGGAAAAACAGGGTACACTTTCTCCCCAAACAAAGCAGAGGGGAGGAGGCCACAAGAATCTCTGATCCCGAAAAGTTCTTAGAAGTTGAAGGAAAAGCTACCCCTTGTTCCTGGTCTTGGAAAAGGCCCTTTCATCTTCCCCCATTCTTGCCTACCTGAGGCGCCGACGAGGGTCAGAGGGTGTCCCAGTCCGACGGGCAGTGCCATAATCAGACATCATACCATAATCCAGGTCCTCATAGCCCATACTACGCTGGTCATCCTCTAGCCCATAAGGCTCTGGATGAAAGCGATGCAGATCCACGCTGCTCCCACCTACCCGAACCTGGGGTTGGGGCCCATACACATCCTGTCTACTCGGTGCCCGGTAGCCTTCCATGCTGGGCCTATACCGCTCCTCAATGCGGGTAACCCGGGACAGACTGCCATAGTTATCACTGCCACCTGGATAACCATCTTCATAGTGGCGGCTATATCCATCAGGAGGGTAGTGGAAGTTCCTGGGAAGGGTAGCAGTGCCTGCTTGCCCCACATAGGGACCAGGTCCCCCATTGCCATTCTTGCGGAAGTCACGACCCAAAGTCTGGATATAGTTGTTAGAAACTGATGAGGCATCCACAGGCAATCCATCTGGTCCCATAGGGACTGGCTGTACTGTCCGTGTGGTCACAGTCTTCACTACTTTCTTGACCTGCAAGTAAGGAACAAAAAAAAAACTAATGAAGGAAGTGAGCAATTAAATTCTAAACCACTCTAAAAGAAACAAACCCTTAGATCCCTAGGTCATTTTACCTAGAAATGCTTTAAGGTCTACCATCTATCTTTCTTGCCATCCTACAGGAAGTCCCCAAGCAGGAAAATTGCCCTGACAGTAACTATGCCTATAAGGGGAGCTGCTACAGACCTTGATATACCTTCTCTCTTCCCTGTTCCATAAGATTTTCCCATATCTCTTTATCTTTTCTATCTGGCCAGAGATCACTTTCTTTATGTGATCAGATCAATGATGGCATATCAATCCTCCATCTTAAGTGCTTAACCCGTCCCCTAACATAAACAAAAAGACCTCTTCTATCAGTTCCAGATCTTTTACACATCTTAAGTTTACCGTGGTCTCTGTGCGCCGAGTGGTCCCATCATCTGAGGTCTCCACAGAGACTACAGACATAGCTCCCTCAGGATCCTCCTGGGTGTAGGTCTCCACAATCTGCCCCGGTTCCTGCATCCTGGGGATAGTGTTATATAGAAGGTGACTGTGATCCTATATGGAAAAGAAAAGAGAGAAGAAACTACTGTTAAGCTCTGTGTATTAACAATCCATCCTAATAAGAATCATAAGTGGTAACCCTGGAGATAGGGACTCCTCATGCATCTTGTATAGGCCTCAGGATTTTTAGATGGGTGGCTGCCATCTTTTGAACTTGTACAAAAGGACAGTAGACATAATTTCTCAGTTGTAGTCATTTAACAAACATGAACTGAGTTACCTATAGCCACATCAACATCTAAGTGACAGAGACAGTAGATTTAACTTCCCAGCTGTGGTCATCTAAGTTAACATGAACTGTGTTAACTGCAGTTTCATCTATATCTGAGTGACCCCTCAGAACAGCAGCTCACCCAATTTAAAAAAGAACTTTTAATTTATTACTTGATATAGGGTCCTCACTCTGTCACCCAAGCTAGAGTACAGTGTCATGATCATAGCTCACTGCAGCCCCAATCTCCCATGCTCAAGCAATCTTCCCACTTCAGCCTCCTGAGTAGCCAAAGCTACAGGCTCACACCACCATGCCTGGCTAATTTTATTTTTTTGTAGAGACAGGGTCACACTATGCTGCCCATGCTGGTCTTGAACTGCTGGGCTTAAGAAATCCTCCAGCCTCAGCCTTCCAAAGTGCTGAGATTACAGGAATGAGCAAATCACACCTGGCCAAAATAAAAAACTTTTTTTTTTTTTTTTTTTTTGAGACAGTTTTGCTCTTGTTGCCCAGGCTGGAATGCAATTGCGTGATCTTGGCTCACCACAACCTCTGTCTCCTGGGTTCAAGCGATTCTCCTGCCTCCAAGCGATTCTCCTGTCTCAGCCTCCTAAGTAGCTGGGATTACAGGCATGCACCACCACACCCTGCTAATTTTGTATTTTTAATAGAGATGGGGTTTCTCCATGTTGGTCAGGCTGGTCTCAAACTCCCGACCTCAGGTGATCTGCCCACCTCAGCCTCCCAAAGTGCTGGGATTACAGGTGTGAGCCACCACACCTGGCCTGAAATAAAGAACTTTTAAGATAAACTTGAAAATCCCAATAAGAGCCATCTTTTGACTGGCTCTATGTCACTCTTCAGATACTATCTAAAAGGCTCAAGACCAGCCAGATTTTAGGTAGAGTTTTCTGCTGCAAAGTAGAAGCCTGCTGTCTCTAGAAAAGAAACACAGTACTTAGGGATCAAATGGGGTGGCAGTGGGGAGTAAAAATAGTCATAAAGATCAGTGGTCATTAAAATTCATTCCAAAACAAAACTACATATATACTTTGAAGCTCCATTTCTTTGTTTTTGTAAATGAAAAAAACTAACTAATGAATGTGTACAATGTGCCAGGCACTTTACAAGACACCAATATGCTCTCACAGGCTGGGAAATAAGAAAATACGAATGAAGCAACCCAGGTCTTGAGCCAAAGAATTACCTGGGGTCCGTTGAGTTTCAAATCTGAAAATTTCTGTCTCTCAAGGTCAGCATCGCCCACAAACCGGCCGTTCTGAAACACAGCCCACAAGAAGACAATTCATTTTGTGGCCTTCTTTTGCTCTATCAAACACAAATGATCTTTTTTCCAAATAGTAAAAGGGCTTTCAAGAAGGTAGGTGTGGCCTGGAGTCCTTGTGTCAGTACTCATAAAAGAACCATATCACTCGTTAGTTTAGCACTTTCCTCAAAATTGAAAATCAGGCCTGGAACTCTGGCAGACAGGGTCTCTGGAACATAAGAACGTAACCTCCATGATGGCAGAGGGTTTTTTGGGATAAGTTTAGTTTAGTGATGTATTTCCTAGTGCCTTTAGCAGTGCCTGGCACATAACAGGTGCTCAAAAACTATTTGCTGAATAAATAGCAGAGACCGAGATAAGTTCCCCTACATGCAGCCTTTTTGGAAATCCGTAAGAATGTAAGGAAAGTTGGAAAGGCTAAGTGGGGGGGGGTTTCCAAAGAGCTTCTTTATAGTCTCATGAATCTTCATACAGTACTACCACTGGAAACTCCCATTCCCAGCAGCTTTTTAAAGAAAGAAGCAAGATGGCTATCATGTCCTAATGTAAAAAAAACAGAAATTTAAAAAAAAGAGAGAGAGATATGAGTCTCCCTTTCCAAGTACAAAAACAAGTACCCCAACTCCCCTCAAGAAAACAGAAGGCTCAACATCTTTACCAACAATTATTAGAGCCACAGAATACATTCCAAAATGTCATCCAGAAGTTGCTCTGACTTAAGCAGCAGGAAATAATCTAATGACATTATACCACATAAAAATACATTTGCCTGCTCCTCTCCCAGTAGAACAGTGAGATCCAACCACCTTGGGAGACTCTTCCTCCACCCCACTCCCATTACATGGAGAGTGTAATGCTGCAGGGAGAGGAAGTTAAACATTACTTTCAGGAAGAAGGAAGGGTGTGGTTTTACTGCTAAGCAGAAGTTAAAAATAAGAGAGAAACCACATACTGAATCCTGGAATTCCCCAGCACCTCTATGCCTCAGCAATCCTGCTTTCTCCTTTCAATATAATCTCATCCCTAACTTTCTACTATAGTTCCTGTAAAAATCCTAGAAACATTGCAAACATGCTGCCTCCCTCAAATTCCTTTATCCCCCAATTGGAATTCTGTTATCTCACTCAACTACAAGGTTCCTCAGTACGAAGGACTTTCTCTATCTTAAAAAATAAATTACTCAATAAAAAGAATGAAAAGGACTATTAGGGCAAGAGCACTGTTCTGGTTCCCACCCAGAGATCTCTCATAAGATGCAGTCTATCAGGCAACGGCATGCACAAACACACACACACACACACACACACACACACACACACACACACAAAACCTCAGACAGATTACATCACAGCAAAGTCAGACTAGAAAAACCAGAGGAAACACAAGATACTTCTCATTTCCAACACCAATCTCCAGAGTCACATCACAGAGTCAATGAACCCAGAGACCACTGGCTCCTGTGGTTATTTGGGTTAAACAGCAGCATGATGCTCCTTCTCCAACTCTAACCAACAGAATTAACAATGACCCCTTCCTCCAACACATGATTTACACAGCCAACAAAAAGAGCCCACAAGGGCAATATGGAGCAGGAGTACACAATTTATGGACACTGCCACACCTGATTACAGACTGTTCCCTCAGGGAGACTGAACTAGAGCTGAGTGCACAGGATGCCCAACCACTAAGTGGGCATTTACTTTCCTGAATTTTTGATACCAAGAAAAAAAAATCAGTAAACAAAAGTAACTTGAGTATAGCTGCAAACTACACTATCTACCATTACTAGAATTGTAAACCATCCCAGAAAACCTACTCCAGCAAAACAGGAAGTCAGATGGATGCTTCTAGAGAAAGTAAGCCCATCCAACTCAGTCCAGCAGCAATATTCCTTGTCTCTTATCAGCATTTATCACCCCTGGAAAAAAAAAAAAATCCCTGGAAGAACGGGCACTGGATAGCTCATCACCAAAAGGAGAAGAGCTTCCAAAAAAGGATCATAGCCTCTCTGTGACCATGCCAAAGTCCTACCTGCAGGTCTGATGGAGAGAGGGGTTACCTGATGCCGGCGGGTGAGTGTGCCGTTGGCCACGAGTGGGTTGGCATCTTGTGGTGAGACCCGGACGCGTTCCAGCTGCGCCGAGACGTGGCGCCGTTCCTCCTCCAGCGCCCGGGTCAGCTTCTCAAACTGGGCCTCTTGTTCCTTCACAGAGGCCAAGATGCTGGCGGTCGACTCCACCTCTGAGTCGTCCATGAAGGTAAGGGGCGGAGCCGCCGCAGGGTAGGGTAAAAAGGAAGGTGAATCACAGAGGGAGGAGAAGGAGGGAGAGAGACCCCCTCACTTCACACTACCGGGAAAGGGTAAGAGAAAGGAGAGAAAAGGTCACAGGTCAGAGAAGACAGATGAATTATTAATCCCAGAGCCAAAGATGCCCTCTCGTGTTTTTACTGCAGTGCAAAAAGCAAGCCACCGCCAAGCCTGGGAGCCCATCACCAGTGTCTATTCAAGTGGAATCCTTTGCCCACTATGCTTTCGTCAACATCGCACCAGAAATCACTATTTAAAGGAAAGGTGCAATTAAATCTAAGTCTATACACTGTTCGGAGTGGGAGAATGTGGCCAGGTGCTATAGTTATGAGACTGAATTATTTTTCCCTGAAAAATATGTGCTGGTATCAACTCAATGAAATGTGTAACTCTGTGGTACAGACAAGCATTTGCTATCCTGCAGGGACAAGCCACTTCTAGAGATAATAGGGCAATACAGATCTTACTTAACCTCTCCCAAAACTAACCACTAAAACTACTTTAGTAGCAGCAAAATTTAAAAAAAAAATTACTATGCTAAATTAAAATGCCAATTAAGAAATGAAAGTAGACTGGGCACAGTAGCTCACACCTGTAATAGCATTTTAAGAGGCCAAGGTGGGTGGTCACTTGAGGTCAGGAGTTCAAGAGCAGCCTGGCCAACATGGAGAAATCCTGTCTCTACTAAAAATACAAAAATTAGCCAGACATGGTGGCAGGCACCTGTAATCCTAACTGAGGCATGAGAATTGCATGAACCTAGGAGGTGAAGGTTGCAGTGAGCAGAGATGGTGCTACTGCACTCCAGGCTGGGCAACAGAGCAAGACTCTGCCTCCAAAAAAATAATAATACATTCATAAAACGGCCTTTCTACTTCAAAAACTATACTACTATAGTTTGCTAAATATAAAACTGATGCTAAAATGCATTCCTTGACTAATGGAGACAACAGAGTGGCAGAACCACAAAAATCTCTACGTGTAAAAAAACACTATCTTCAAGAAACTTAAGCTCTTTGGGAAGTAGGAAAAGGAGTATTAGCCCCAACCTCTGAAAGTGCACCTCACAGTAGTCATATCCTAACCTCCACACATCAATGGCTGGAAGTTCCTACATCTCTATAATCCCGCAGAAAGCTCTAACTCAAGCTTTTCCAAACCAAGGCCCATGGGACGCATGCAGCCCAGGACAGCTTTCAATGCAGCCCACCACAAACTTCTTAAAACATTATGAGATTTTTTTGCAATTTTTTTTTTAGCTTATTGGCTTATCTTAGGGTATTTTATATATGGCCCAAGAATTCATCTTCCAGTGTAGCCCAGGGAAACCAAAAGATTGGATGCCCTTGCTCTAAATAAACTATCTTTTTACCCCCTTACTTGTTCCAACTCAGGATAAATATCGAAGTATCTAGAGAGTTTTGTGCGCTATCTATACAATAAAAGATAATTATATAGAAATGAACTATATAACTCCATACCATTATATGATGAACTCCATACCATCATATAAACAGGAAGTTTAAGAGGCATTAGTCATACCTTGTTGGACTCAGTGGGTTTTTTTCTCTTTTATAGCTATGACAGACTTTATGCCAGTCCAAAATATACAATGTTGAAAGACAGGTTTTGAAATAAATCTCCCCTATTCCCACCCTCTTGCCAACCCCTAAAGAAAAATGGTATTTAAAAAGATTTTTTTCTGCTATGACATGATAGGAAAATATATATTTCTTAAAAAGATTTTTTATATTTAATAAACATATTTCCATACACACCTGTTAAGAGAAGGTCGCAATTGATTGGTTTAACAGAGAACTGCCCAGTCTAGATTCAAATAATCATGGAAGAAGCATCCCAGCCACCACAGCAAGGAGGAAGCAGGAAGGAGAGAGCTGCAGAAATATTTGAAGGAAAAATGGGAATGAGAGAATAATAAAATATACCCAATACATAAAAACAAGAAGAGCAAGGGGCAATAATCGGAATGAAAGAAAGTAATTTAAAATATGACTTGGAATTGCTTAACGTGACAAGTGCCATTTGGATTCTGCTTGGATATCGTTTTCATTAAAACCTGGATTATACTGTCATGTGAGAGTTCCTCTACCTGTATTCCCACATATAACCAGGAACAGGTTATAATATGTACAAAAATACATTTACCTGGTCTCCAGCAACCAAATTAGGGAAAAAGAAAAAAACTGCTGTTGGAATGCCCTTCCCCCTCCCTTCCCACCCCTAAGGCAGAAACCTCAAAGCCCAGTCCCAGCATGCCCACAAAGACATTGAGAAACCAATGCAAAAGTTGTGTGGGGAAGACATGTGGGGACTGGCCTAGGCTGAGCCTTTTGCTTCAGTTCCCTTTCCCACGCTCCCCAGAGCCCCACCAAGCACAGATGCTTGGGCCTGTTTGTGTATATGGAATTCAGCAAACAAAAGTACCCAAAAAAAGCTGATAAATAAGTGCCCAATAAACTCCTGAATCAATCCAGTCCCTAAATTTAAAGAATGTGGTAGCCCTTCCCTAAATTCCTCCTACCCCAGCTCGGAGTTCCCACAACCACTTATCAACTCTTCTTCTTCCTTTCTGTCCAAAACCCACTGCCACTTTCTCATATTCCGACCCTACATTCCAACAGGCCATTCAAAGGTCTTTCTTTAATAAGCACCTTTATTTAAAGAAAAAAAAAAAAGTTGCTCCCCTTTCATCTTCATTTCTTATTTTTAAGTACTTGCCCTTATCCGCTATGTACAATGACCTATGAACCTTCCACGCCAAGAGGACTCTGAGCTCAAAAGAGATTCTTCCAGTTACTGAGTTTCAACGGGGTCTGAAGTGCAATTACCACTACAGCAACCTCCACCCTATAATCTTCTTTGCTAATAAAAGCCCAAATTACTGCTACCATGGGGGATACAGTGACATTCCCTGCTACAAAGAGAAAGTGTATAAATGACCATAAATGGCCCTGCAACTTAAATTAAATGAAGAATTAGGAAGGAAATCAGAAAAAATACTCAGGGCTCTAGATCAGAAAGCAGTATCTGGAGACACATTAGCTTCCACCATCTTCATGGCTTTAAAGCTGACCACCTGGCTCTAATTTGGAAAAGAAGACAGCACAATTAAGCAAAAAGATCAGATTCCCAGGTCTAAAAGCATGGGGAGATATTCTCCCTGAAAGAGGTCAGAAGCAGAGGCTGTATGGGATAGAATACAATGCAGAAGACTGGTCCCAGTTCTGGTTCTACTACTACCCAACAATGGCAGTAAGCTCTGTCATGTTCTCACTTGTAAGATGCCAAATCCATTTACCCTGTTTCCAGGAACCAAATTGGGGAAAAAGAAAAAAAGATTGCTGCTTCCCAGAAGTTAGGAAGTTAGCCCCGTCTAACTCAGAGTTGTTGTAAGGATCAGGTAAGACAATGTATGTTATATATAAATGTCAGGTATTAA
This sequence comes from Cebus imitator, assembly GCF_001604975.1. Taxonomy (NCBI): domain Eukaryota; kingdom Metazoa; phylum Chordata; class Mammalia; order Primates; family Cebidae; genus Cebus; species Cebus imitator. The sequence goes on from NW_016107568.1 coordinate 2,552,084, forward strand.
GTTGTTTCAAGAGTTAGTTTAACTCTTCCAATTACATTACTCCACAGTAATGTCTCAGCCTCAAACTATTTTGTGAACTAGTAGATGAAATCAACTGGATCAAAAACATAACTAGGTTCTAAGGAGTGAATAGGCTGGTTTTCCTACTCCAAATCTATTTACTAGGAGGTCCCACCTATATATACCAGTGTTTCTGGTACAAAGGGCACTTCTCTTGTGCTTAGAAGTCATCATAGCATTATATATCCGTCATAAGTTCTTGATTCCGTATTTGAGGCCTTAACTATTTATTACCTTGGAGAAATGGAATGTGAAACAAATTAATGATTACTGATTGCTTTACATTTATTACCTTGGCAATCCTTACAACAACCCTAAAGAAGTTTTACTGCAAATAAGATTTATGGGTGAACAAACTACCCAACGTCTCACAGTTAATAGCAAATTTTGAATTTAAATCCAGGTCTGTGTCATTCCAAAGCCTGTGTTTTTCTATGCCATACTGTCAGGTCCAAATAGAAGTGCAGTCAGTACAAGATGGATGGTCCAGATCCTCTCCTCTACAACCTTTGAGAGCTTTCTTCTGAACTATCACAGGAAAACAGGGAAAGAAAAGGGTTCTCATTTGTTTTTGTTTTTTTTTAGGCTCAAGAGTTATCCATAATATCTACATATAAATGAGAAAACAGGGAGAAAAATGGAAGGAAAAAGCAAGCATGAGTGGGGCAAGCTACAGTAAATGGTCTCATAACTTGGAAACTTAAAGAAAATAGATCCTCCCCATGCCATATACATCAAAAAGATTACACTACAAACCATCAGCTGACTTTGGCAGATAGAGCCAGAAGAGTCTTACGAGTTCAGCCCATACCAGGTTTGCCACTTACGTTTTCAATTACACTTGCTCTCACCGAAAAAAAAAAACCATCAAACAATTCCTGAAGTAAGGGTGTTGAGGAGACATAAAGTGAAACCTGTTATTCCCCCTTAAGACTAGATTTTCTGAGAATGCTTAGCTTTACTCTTAACAAGCCATAGGCCCTATATTCCTAAATCCCAGCCACACTAGAAAGATCTTCCTGCTATTACCCAGAGTCCAGAGTCCATAATAAAGATCCCTCATCCAAGCAATGATGATAAAAACTCAGTCTCTTCTGTAAGAACGCCAAATCAAAAGAAGTTAAATTGAATCAAATACCCGGAAGGATCAAACAACCAGACAATGCCAACCAGATAGGAAGACAAAAAAAAAAAAAAAAAAAAATCACTTCCACCCGCAAAAAAAAAAAAAAAAAAAAAAAAAAAAAAAAAAAAAAAAAAAAAAAAAAAAAAAAAAAAAAAAAAAAAAAAAAAAAAAAAAAAATCACTTACCAATAGCATAGTCCCTGGAATGATTTCTTCTACTGTAAATTGGCTAAAAAAATACAATTTGGAATAATTAGAGGTTAAGCGTATAGGCTTTGTTACCTGCCTGGGTTTAAGTATCAGATCTATCACTTATTAGCTATGCGGCTTTGGGCAAAGTATCAACCACTCGAAACTGCAGCTTTCTTTTCTGTAAAATGGAGGAATAAAAATACACGGGGTAGTTGTGGAGATTAAATAAGGCATTTCATGTAAAGTACTTAGAAAAATGTCTTGACACACCGAAAGCCAGTAATATTGTTACTACAGAGACTAGAGCTTGGGGTGTGGTTGGTAGAGTTTCTGAATAAACCAGCCTCCCCATGCTCCCCTCTTTCATTTGCAGCAGACCTGAAAACTACAAGAATTCTTCACTTGTAGAGGGAAAAACAAAATAAAACTCAGATTAGGAGTCAAAAGACCACTGTCCAATTCCTGGCTCTGCCAAAAACTAGCCAGGAAACCTTGGAAAAGTTATAACCCCTGTAAGTTTCCATTTCTATTACTCTTCAGGGTTTAGTTTTAATGAGCTAATATATATAAAACCATAGGCTGGGTGAACTCTAAAGTTCACCAATCTTTGGGTTTTTGGGTAAGAAATTTTATCCTCAGCAGCCAGGCCCAAAGGCAACTCTCCTCCTTTTTTCTATCCATTATAAAATCAAAACCAATGTCACAGCCTGCCATGGTGGCTCACGCCTATAATCACAGCACTTTAGGAGGCCAAGGCGGGAGGATCACTTGAGGTCAGGAGTTCAAAACCAGACTGGCCAACAAGGGGAAATCCCATCCCTACTAAAAATAAAAATTAAAAAATTAGCCAGACAAGTTGGCACACACCTGTAATCCCGGCTACTTGGGTGGCTAAGGCATGAGAGTCGCTTGAACCTGGGAGGCAGAGGTTGCAGTGAGCTGAGATCACGCCACTGCACTCTAGCCTGGGTGACAGAGCAAGACTGTCTCAAAAAACAACAACAACAACAAAAAAACAATGTCACAAATTTATGCTCTCCCTCTAAAAACGATGAATTCTAGAGTTTTTTTTTTTTTTTTAAAGACAGGGTCTCTCGTCGCCCTGGCTAGAGTACAGTGGCACAATCACGACTCACTGCAGTCTGGACCTCCTGGGCTTAAGTGATCCTCCCACCTTGGCCTCCCACTGTGCCAAAGTGCTGGGATTACCAGCATGAGCCACTGTGCCCAGTCATTCTAGGGATTGCAAATGGCTTTTTTCTTTCTTTCTTTCTTTTTTTTTTTTTTGAGATGGAGTCTAGCTGGAGTGCAGTGGTACAATCACGGCTCACTGCAGACTTGAACTCCTGAGC
>NW_016107568.1:2555127-2558347 GCF_001604975.1 Cebus imitator
AAAAAAAAATACAAAAATTAGCTGGGTGTGGTGGTGCACACTGTAGTCTCAGCTAATTAGGAGGCTGAAGTGGGAGAATTGCTTGAGTCCAGGAGGTCCAGGCTGCAGTGAGCCACGATCACACCATTACATTGCTTCCTGGGTGACAGAGTAAGACCCTATTTCAAAAACAAATAAATAACATACCGAGCCTCCTACTGCAGAAATACTAATCAACAAAATATAGTAGCTGTAACACTACAGAACTGTATTACATAACATTCTAGCCAGAAAAGCGGGAACTCCAGATACCTAAAAGACATTTACTTGCCTTAACTGGCACTTGACCCCAAACTTAAATTATTCTGGTTCAATCACAAACAAAAAAAACTGTCATTTTCTTTCTAAATCAAAGAAATGTATTTACCAAGATTTTCTATGGCTTCTTATCATTGCTTGTACCAGAGTCCAAAGTCTAAGTACCCTACCCTACCTCCACTTAATGTTCTATCTTTTTTTTTTTTTTTGAGATGGAGTCTCGCTCTGTTGCCCAGGTGCAATGGTGCGATCGCAGCTCACTGCAATCTCCACCTCCTGGGTTTAAGCAATTCTCTTGCCTCAGCCTCCCAAGTAGCTGGGGCTGTAAGTATGTGCCACTATACCTGGCTAATTTTTATATTTTTAGTAGAGATGGAGTTTCACCACATCGTCCAGGCTGTTCTCAAACTCCTGATGTCAAGCGATCCACCCACCTTGGCTTCCCAAAGTGCTGATATTACAGGTGTGAGCCACCACACCCAGCCATGTTCTACCTTCTGAAGTTCAGTCAGAACAATTCTAGCATTTCTCACTTCACTGGGAAGACTCACCTTCAGTTAACTCCAAGTCCCTGAAGCTGATTTGCATGAAGATTAAAAGGACTCTGCTCACTCCAGAATCTCAACTGAGCACTACTCAAGTCACACAACCTGTATTATTCTAGATAAGGCCTTGTCTTATTTTGATGAGGAAAAACTAGGTCTCACTGTGTACACCATGAATTTTTCTGATGAATTAAGGAAGGCTCTGGGCAAACCACCCTTCTCTTAGGAAAGAGTGATGCATTCTCTCTGATTGGAATGTCAGAGAAAATAATTTTTTTAAAAAACAAATACATAAACTCTTTTTTAATACTCCTTGTTAAAAGGAAGTTGAGCTGGTAACCTGTATACATCAAAAGGAGGGCACCATAAACTCCCTTTAGTCTTATAATCCTTACCCAAAGCTACCTGTCAAAATTTAAAGTTTTCACTGTAACTCAAAAAAATATTCACCTCCACCACCATGACCTCCTAAATTCTGAGACCGAATAAAACATTCTTCTTGCTCTCTTTTCCCTTCCCAAGTATTCTGGGAACCCCCACTAAACCATAACATACCAAAATGGCTAAGGGCTGGGCTGGCTTTGAAGCAAAGGAAGGGTGTGGCTCTCAGCTAGTGAGGGGGCCTAGGACCGAAAGGGTACAGAAAGAAACAAAACCTGCTTCTCTGTGGAGCATGCATGACGCACACACAGGACTGGTCTAACAAGTCCTGATCTCTCAGGCCAGGCCACCTCCTTCTCCTCCCCCATTATCCACATGCCTCTCCAAGGTCCTCCACTGGGAGAGATAACACTTAAGTTTTCTCTTACCCTGAGAAGAGACTGAGACACACAGAGTTACTTACCTGGATACCCTGTGCAACCTTGCCAAAGGCACCTCACCTAGCCTTAAAAGGAGAAAGCAGAGCTTTAGGGAGAGGCCGATAAAGAAACAAAGATAAGAGGGAGGGGCAAAAAAAAAAAAAAAGGGGGAGGTGTCAGACTTAAAGGAAGGGAAAGGCCAAATGCCTTTCTCCTTCCTCCAAGAGGAGAGAGGTCAGGTGCACTATGAAAAATAAGAAAAAGTCTAATTGAAATGGAAAGATATTAAGTCTCACATCATAAAAGAGTAATACTAAAATTAACTAGGACACCTTATACCCTCCCATACCCTAGGCTAGGAAAAAAAAAATACATTCATGGAGAAGCTTAACCTTAGAGTTTACTAGAGGTCACCCAACTGTTTGAGCTCATATTTCTTTTTTAAAACAGCAGCTTCTCACCAAACTTCCTGACTTTCAATCTATGGCATTCCCTCACCTCTTTGTCCATCATTTGAAAATAACTTGGAAAAGGTGGAAGCATGTAATTGAGCCATATTTACGCAGTCCCAATTCCTCAAAACCCTGAGAAGACCAACAAGGCATTCTTTTCATCAATTTTGGAGTATGTCTTCTTTTTGAGACAAGAAACAGGGAGACAGAACATGTCAATCTATGAAGAAATCAAACAGAAGTGTTAGGTCCTTTTTCAGCTATAGGCAGATAGCAGGAGGAAATGTTTCTCCCTATCTGAAAGAAGAAAATCCTACCTTGAAGAGGAAGAAAAGTTGTGTATTATTGCTCTTCCCTTAGAAGTTATCATATAATCCTTTCAACACTTGCAGAGGTAATGGCCTCTTTTTATAAATAAGTATACTACTGGCTGGGCACAGTGGCTCACACCTGTAATTCCAGCACTTTGGGAGGCTGAGGCCGGGAGTTCAAGACCAGCCTAACCAACATGGAGAAACCCCATCTCTACTAAAAAATACAAAATTAGCCGGGTGTGGCGGCACATGCCTGTAATCCCAGCTACTCTTAGGGAGGCAGAGGAAGGCGAATCACTTGAACTCAGGAGGCTGAGATCAGCCTGGGCAACAAGAGCAAAACTTTGTCTCAAAAAAAAAAAGTATACTGCCTATATATCAGAAGTATTTTGTACCTTGCCCAAGCTCATCAACTAGTAGTAAGTAGTAGCAACTCTTATTTTATTTCAACTCTATGTTCCTTCTTAATAAAGTGAAGGAGTATGAATTTTCTATGCTTCCTGTGGTTAAAAGTCATTCTTAGGGCCAGGCAAGGTGGCTCAAGCCGTAATCCCAGCACATTGGGAGGCTGAGGCAGGCAGACTGCTTGAGCTCAGGAGCTCGAGACCAGCCTGGGCAAAATGGCAAGATGCCATCTCTACAAAAAGTACAAAAAAATTAGCTGGGTTTGGTGGCATATACCTGTAGCTCCAGTTACTCAGGAGGCTGAGGTGGGAGGATCATTTGAACCTGGGAGTTCCCAGCTGCAGTTAGCTGAGACTGTGCCACTGTACTCCAGGCCTGGGTGACAGAGTTGAGACCCTGTCTCTAAA
>NW_016107568.1:2558617-2582282 GCF_001604975.1 Cebus imitator
TTTTGAGACAGAGTTTCACTTTTGTTGCCCAGGCTGGAGTGCAATGATGCGATCTCAGCTCACCACAACCTCTGCCTCCCAGGTTCAAGTGATTCTCCTGCCTCAGCCTCCCTAGTAGCTGGGATTACAGGCATGCCCCACCACACCCGACTAATTTTGTATTTTTAGTAGAGATGGGGTTTCTCCATGTTGGTCAGGCTGGTCTCAAACTCCCTGGTCTCAAACTCTGGACCTCAGGTGATCTGCCCGCCTCAGCCTCCCAAAGTGCTGGGATTACAGGCGTGACCCACAGCACCTGGCCTATCTTCCCTTTTATAAGGACCTAGTACTTGGGAGGAAAGGTGCTAAGGACAAAAGAGGCACTACTCTGTAAAAATCACCTATCCTTTCACTGGCAAGCCTGCTCTAGAAAGCTGGCTCCATGCCACATTCTCTGATCACCCCCTCAACCCTACCACAAGAAAAAAAAAATCCAATCACAAATATCCCTACTTTCATTTTTAATGTGACATCTCACTAAGCCAAAAGCAAAGATCAGAGCTGGGGTGGGAAACAGAAGGAACTAGAGGCAGTAAAGATTGTGCTAGCCAGCATAAGAACAGAGAAGAAGGATTGTTCTAGCGGTATGCTAGCAATCTGCCTCTAGGGCAGCTGTCCTCCTGGACCATCAAAGGCGAGTTTGTGTGTGTGCTCATGAACCAGCCAGCTTGCTTAAAGTTGAGGACTCAGCCACCCAATCCACAAAGAGAGAAGAGATGTCTATTTCAAAGCTGGAATGGAAGGCAGAGAAAATACAAAACAAGAGAGAAAAGAAGGAAGGAAGAGAGAGAGTATTGCAGGTGCTATTTCAGTCTAGAGCTATGGAAGAAAAATCCCAGTAAACTACCAAGCATTCCCTAGTTATGTTCAAACATTAGAGAATTACCAGTAACTCTTAATACTAAGTTTCTCTTGATCTGTATGTAGTAGGGTACCAATTGGAAGGATGAGACCTAAAATGTAAAGGACCTTAGCATTACCTGTTTCTTTCTGTCCCTTTTAAACCCAACAAGGTACCTGCAATATATACAGCAAATTAACATTTTTTAACATCTAGTTACTTCTAGAATTCGTTTCTTAATTAAATCCTAGAGATCCATAAATAATAGTAGCACAAACAAAACTCAATAGCTTCCCAATGCTAAAGAGATCAGGGCCATTTATATAACTCAAGTGCTAAACGCAAAAGGCCACAGTCAGAATTCACACTCCCTAATCCTTCAGAGTAGCTAGATGCTCCGAGACCCATTAGACACACAAAGGCTGCTCTCTTCTCAGCAAAGCTCTGCAGCAGAGCTGCTCTCCAGGGACAAAGAGATTTCACAGGAGAACCACAAAGACATCGCCCCTCTCTGTTCCCCCACTCCCAGCTTTCTCACTTCCTGTCACAGTAGCACCAGACCACAGTCTCCCAGAAACAAACAAATACAAAGTGCTGGATTCTGGGCTGCAGGCCAACCGCATTCCAGGGCATCCTGTCTACCAATCACCGGCCAGAGCCCCCACTTTGCCCTGCTCAGCTCCTTATCATGTTCAGGGAAAACAACCCTCCTCTCTGCCCCCAAGCCAACACTACATAGGACAAAGCTCAGGCCTGTTAGAATCAGCAGAAAGATACTGTGTGTGGATCTAAGAGTTTGGAGGGGTTGAAGGAATTTTTAAGATTCCTACTTGGCAAGTTTCTTCACTTTGGAGGCACTGCATTAGGGATTTTAAAGCTACTGCTGCTGTTACATTCAGATCAGCTACATGTGACACATCCCCAAGAAAGCTTCACTATGGCCATTTGATTCCGAACCTGGATTCGGCCAATGGAACATTCTCATTTGGAGAACTACTTTAGGAACTTCACCTTCCCTATCATCCCCCTCAGTTGCCAGTCTTTCAAACTTTTTCCCTACAAGCATAGAGTTGATTACTAAGACATGCTCCACAGAGAACAAACAAAGGCAACAGACTCCACCCTACAAAGAGGCAGTTTAATCAGGTGCTGGGAGCAAAGTTCCCTAGAGTAAGAGAAGACAACCACTAGGAATTGCACAGAAGCCAAATCCCTGCAGCAAAGAGGTCAAGATAGCAACATCAGCTTTTCCTGCTCACAACCCTCTGAAGTGGGTAGGGGGCTGTAAATTTGTAACCTAGTCAGAAAAGAAAGCCTCCTCTCCTAATAAGGGTCCACTGCTAATCCCAAGAATGAGATAAATGATACATTTTTCTACTATCTTATACAACCCATTGGAAATTAGCCCTAAATTCCGGAAGCAAAGAGGCAGATAGAGGTTAAACTCCATTAACTAGAGATTCTTGAAATCCAAAGAAGCAACATCCTTTGCCCAAAGGGCTCAATCCCTTTGCATGAAACATAGCATGATGCTCAGCAGAGTCCTCTAACCAGAGTGGCATACCAAGAACTAACTAGTAATATGCTATCACTTCTCATCTTTTTTCTCCCTTTATGTTTCCTAGATTCCTTTCATCTTCTTAGATCTGTTGAACCCTGGTCTAAAGTAGCACATGGTACAAAATGAACTAAGTCTAAAACAGACAACTTAAAAGTACGTAGTCCTTGGCCAGGTGTGGTGGTGGCTCATGCCTGTCATCCTAGCAATTTGGGAGGTTGAGGCAGGCAAACCACTGGAGGTCAGGAGTTCGAGACCAGCCTGGCCAACATGGTGAAACCCCATCTCTACTAAAAATATAAAAACTAGCCAGGCATGGTGGTACACACCTCTAATCCCAGCTACTCCAAGAGGCTAAGGCAGGAAAATCACTTGAACCCGGGAGGCAGAGGTTGCAGTGTGCTGAGATCACACCACTACACTCCAGCCTGGATAACAAAAAAAAAAAAAAAGAGGAAGGATTTAGTCTTTATCTGGATCTGGTACAACTACATGGAAGGGACAGGGCAATAATATACACAATAGCTATTCTAAGGTTGAACAGAAAAGAATATTGAGCAACACTATGGAACTTCAACAGCAGAGCCCAGCCATTGCAAACTCTATCACTGAGGCATCTGCAAAAAAGTTAAGAGTCTCTTATCTGGCATGGAATCAGACTAACTCTCTTTATCTCTCAAAAATACTGTATAATTCTTGGGCAAGGTGGCTCATGCCTGTAATCCCAGCACTTTGGGAGGCTGAGGCAGGCAGATCACGAGGTCAGGAGATAGAGACCATCCTGGCTCACATGGTGAAACCTAGTCTCTACGAAAAATTCAAAAAATTATTTTAAATAGCAAAAAAAAAAAAAAAAAAAAAAAAAAAATTAGTTGGGCATGATAGCACGTGCCTATAGACCCAGCTATTTGAGAGGCTGAGGCAGGACAATCGCTTGAACCCGGCAGGCGGAGTTTGCAGTGAGCCAAGATCTCACCACTGCACCCCAGCCTGGGCAACAGAGCAAGAGTACGTCTCAAAAAAAAAAAAAAGAAAAAAAAGAATACTGTATTCTTATCCAATTCTTCTTCATGCATAGCCCAGGCCAAATAAATCAGAGGTGAGATAGATATACTAAAGCAGATAAAAACAGTAGCTTCTAGTAGGGGAGAGTTTTATGAGATACCAAAAAAAAAAAGTTGTAAAAGACACACCCCAGGCGGAGAACTGAACACACCCACATCAATGCTGTTAAATCCAAAAGGATGCTTGGCAAGTTCTCTGCATCAAATTGAGCAGGTAAGACAGAAAAGGAGTGCTGACTCAGAAATATAGTAATCCTGGGGTGTGGGGGAGGGAAGAAGACAAGTATAGCCAACTGATTACAATTCAACTTAACTTCACCAGAGGTCCCAGTTCTAATTGTATCTCACGCTCTTTGCAGACATATTTAGAAAGCCCAACTAAAGGAATAATGAATGGATATGAAGAAAGCCTCTGGAGGGCCCAAGACTTAAGCTGAAACCTCAACGGGTAGGAAGGATGAATCTGTTTTGCTGTCTAACTTCCCACCCCCTCTCTCTCCAAAGCAGGCCCAGAGCTGAAAGAATTATAGGGAGGGGAGGCAGAAGAAAGAATGTGACTGGGAAAGGTTTAGCTACATTCCAACTAGCCAACATCCCACATAGCATTAAGAGTGCCTGAGAATTCAAACCCACTACATAAGAGTTGCTGAGTCTCTGCTAACACACATCCAATTCCTGTGCCACCAACCCCCACCCTCAAACACTCTGAAAAGAAGAGTAATTGAGATAGCTTGATGAAGGCACCAGCTGTTTCCACCGCCACCCTCCTTCCCTCCCTCCCCTCCTGAGACCTCAGTTAAAACTCACATCAAACACTTAATACAATTGACTGGTCAGTAGGAAGGAGAAGCCTGGACTAAAATAGCAGGAAGAGTGCCAACTGGCCCCACTTGGAATGCTTTCTTGGCTCAGTTCAAAAATAAGAAACCTCTGTCATCGACTCCCCTCTGCCCAATTATGTTCTCCTTTCCACAACATACTCCTCCATGTTAAATGAGTTTCAGTTTCTCCCCTCCAACTTCTTGGTCTATTTTCAAATGTCAGAATATACAGGGGAGGTGTATATAAGGTTGAATGTGAAAGGAACATCTGAGAGATTAGGCTTCCTAGACTGTAACATACAAACCTAGTACAGGGCTCCCATATAAGAGCAAAGAGACAGGAGCACACACAGCACCCATCTGCGTGCTTCAAGTAAGGAAAAGAGTGAAACTTAAGCAGCTAAACACAAACATTGGTGGTAATAGGATTTCCTAAAACATGGGTAGCCAGTTAAGAGTACTAACAGCCCCTCCCCACCCATAATCCAAGTTGGCCAGAGTTAACCAAGGAGGAAGGGAAGGAAGCCAGCACTTCCTTTTCAGACAGGAAGTAACATTGGCCCTTCCTGTCCAGTTTTAAACAAATTGTCCAGCTCAGTTTCAATGCTAACATCCTCTCCTGAATTTGTTCCACAATTTAAAACTGCAGATATAGTCTAAAGGTTTCCTTCCCCCCCAACAGGCGAGTCCTCCATACCATGCTAAGTGTTAGCATAACCCCTAAATCAGGAGGTAACATCTGTAATTCCAAAACAATACAGGACACAGAAGTAAATAACTCCACTTCAAATTAACAACCTTCTCATCATGTCTACTACAATAAACTCAACTTCTTTAATTCTCTTTCTTATTTTTATTTTTTGAGATGGGGTCTCCCTATATTGCCCAGGCTGGTGTGAAACTGCTGGGCTCAAGTGATCCCCCCACCTTAGCATCCTAAGTAGCTGGGACCAAAGGCACAGGCCTCCATCCCTGACACTACGTCTTATCCTAATTAAATAACCATCCTCCTGAGAAATAACATATACGTGTAGCTTAATTCAAATATTCAGGTTTTGTGATCCTTAAACAAATGATCAGAATCTCTTGGGGAGCTTTTTGAAAAAATTAAATTCCCCCTCTGCATCAGTTTCTACAGGGAAGTCTGGGTGCAGACTTTTTTTTTAAAACTTTCATGTTTTTAAAAAACCCTCATAGGCTGGGTGCAGTGGCTCACACCTGTAATCCCAACACTTTGGGAGGCTGAGGGAGGCAGATAACCTGAGGTCAGGAGTTTGAGACCAGCCTGGCCAACCCCATCTCTACTAAAAATACAAAAATTAGCCAGGTATGGTGGCACATGCCTGTAATTCCAGCTACTCAGGAGGCTGAGACACAAGAATCACTTGAACCTGGGAGGAGGAGTTTGCAGTGAGCCAAAATTGCACCACTGGACTCCAGCCTGGGCAACTGAGTGAAACTCCCATCTCAAAAAAAAAAAAAAAACCCTCATAGACTCATGGCCTGTTGTGACCCACTGTACTGGCCTACTGCTAACAACCCACTGATCTTGCCAAAAGGGCACTAGTTATCAAATACATTATTTGGGCCAGTTTTACTGCTCACCAGAAACTCAGATCATTATTCAGTCTAGATTAGAGGCTCTTTGAAAGCATGAATATAAACATGAGGATGGCTGGAATGGCACAGTCCTAACTCCTATACTCCAGACTCAGAACCTAGAAGGAAGAACTGTCTCACTTGCCAGGACCATCTTCTCTGGAATCCTGAGTTGCTACACTGTAAGATATCCTTCTGCACACTGCATATCGGACAACCCAATTATGTTCGAAACATCTTAGTTTTAAGAACCAAGAACAGGCTGCCCTTGGGGAAAGAGGATCTAGGATCCAGTTGGTGCAGCTGATGGCTTGTCCCTATGTGTACAGTTCTCAAATTATTCTTTTTATTTTTAAAAAGTTATTCTTTAAATAGATAATATAGGCATGTGGCTTAAAAGGAAACTTTAAAAGGCACAAAAGGATTTGTCTCATTTCAAATTAAAAAATACTGTATCAGCATCAAATAAACATTTATTTGTTTGAATACCATTTAAAAAGAACACACAAATGATCTTAATTTTTTCTTCAAGGAACAAAGAGCTATACCAAATTTTCAAAGACTGCTTCCATATTCTATCCCAAAAGAAGTCCGAAGTCTTAAATCTACCATTAAAGACCTTAAACAACTCTAAACCACTTGGCAAAAGAGAAAGAACCAGAAACTCTGGATTCAAGTGGTTACCTCTGACACTTAAGTAAGCCACTTTAACTTCTGGTTTGAGTAAGAGCAAGCGAGTAGCAAAAGGCCTTTAAAAGAACTAAAAAGTGAAACATTCCCACAAGTAAACATGTGTCACTGAAGGCTTAGGAAAGAAGAATGGCATTAAAAAACATAATGTCTCCCAGATCCCAGAGTCAAACAATAAAGGTACATTTAAAAAAAAAAAAAAAACTTTTTTTTTTGGAGACAGAGTTGCGCTGTCACTCAGGCTGGAGTGCAGTGATGCAATTCCAATTCAACCTCCGCCTCCCAGGTTCAAGCCATTCTCCTGCCTCAGCCTCCCAAGTAGATGGAACTACAGGTACCCGCCACCACACTCAACTAATTTTTAGATAGCTTTTAGTAGAAATGAGGTTTTGCTATGTTGGCCAGGCTGGTCTCTAACTCCTGATCCCAAGTGATCTGCCCACCTCGGCCTACCAAAGTGCTGGGATTACAGGTGTGGGCCACTGCACCCAGCCAAAAAATTTTTTAATTAAAAAACAAGGACATACTCTCAGGCTGGCCACAGTGACTCACACCTGTAATTACAGCAGTTTGGGAGGCCGAGGAAAGAGAATCACATGAGCCCAGGAGTTCAAGACCAGCCTGAGCAACATATAGAGACCATGTCTCTACAAAAAATACAAAAATTAGCCAGGTGTGGTGGGCCATGCCTGTGGTCCCAGCTACTCAGGAGACTGAGGTGGGAGGATCACTTGAGCCTGGAAGGTCAAGGCTATGGTAAGCCATGATCATGCCACTGCACTCCAGCCTGGATGACAAAGCAAGGCTCTATCTCAAAAAACTCTCAAGACAACCACAAACATCTCACATCATCTACATATGATGAAGTAATACATATCAACCAGTTGTTTAAACAATTTCAAAATTTTGGGTAATCTCTGATTGCCTGGATTATTTCCCATGCAAGATGATACTGTTACCTGACCAAAGGAGTAGGAGATGGGAAGAAAAAGTTTCTTGGTTTAGGTCATCTCCCAAGGATATTAAGTAACAGGATGACAACGAGGTAAGCATAATTAAAGGGAAGAACAAAGGGTAACCAGGTCAAGAGCCAGGGCTAAAAACTCCAAAGAGAGAGGAAGACAGGGAGAGAGGAGGGGAGGGGAGAGGAGAGAGAAAGAGAGGTGGGGGAAGGAGAGAGAGAGACAGAGACAGAAAAAGACTGACTTTCACTGAGGGACAGACCAGCTAAACCAGAAATCTTAAAAGGGAAAGTAAGAGTGGGTGATTCAAGACACAGGTAATCAATCTCAAGACACAGATACTCAATCAAACATCCTTTTACTTTCCTGTATGGGGTTGCCATAGAACATCAAATCACTAAATAGTTGGTGCTTCTTCCTCAACTCCATTAAAGCCAACTAGGTAAAGTGGCTCAGGCTGTGCTTTAATAACCTCTAATGTCTAAACAAACATGGAAAGGGAAAATGGAGACATCAGTTATTATCAGGGATAATCATCTCTCTCAATGTTCAAGACAGAAGGTACGGATATGGTGACCTATAAAGGGGTCCTCAAAGCCATGAAATCAACAATCAGGACTTGGGGAAGCAGGAGCTTTTTGGTTAAATGAGCAAAAGGAAAAGCAGCAGACAAGTGGGGCATGCCTATTTAGTCAAAAGCACATAAACCAAACCAATAAATGCTGTCCTCAAAAGAAAACTGTACAGGTCTAGGTTGTCACTTCTGCTCATAGAAAACTGACTAGGTAGATAAGAAAATGGAGAAATATACAGTATTTCTCTGGGAAAGAAAAATCTGGGGGCAGGGCATGATGTCTCATGCCTGCAATCCCAGCATTTTGGGAGGCTGAAGCAGACTGCTTGAGCTCCCAAGTTTGAGACCCTGTCTCTACAGAAAAATATAAAAATTAGCTGGGTGTGATTGTGCATGCCTATAGTCCCAGCTACTTGGGAAGCTGAGGTGGGAGGATGGCTTGAGCATGGGAGGCAGAGGCTGCACTGAGCTGAGATTGTCACACTGTATAGAGACAGACCTTGTATCAAAAAAAAAAAAAAAAAAAAAAAAAAAAAAATTTTAAAAAAAAAAAAAAAAAAAAAAAAGAAAGAAAAATTTTGATCTCACTTCCCAAAAACACACAAGCTTATTCTAAGTAGCTGCCTTATTAACATTCTCTAAGACTAGTGTAATCAACCTATGCAAAATCTGCTACTGTGCAAATTATCTGCTAACTATACTTTCATGGAGATTCCATAATGGGAGAAATATGGAGGCTGGGTCAGGTGCTGCCTCGAGTTACAAGAAAGACACAAAAATCTGGTAATAGCTGTTGTCTCTGGGGCTTGAAGTGAAAAGGAGACAATTTTTCGTTGTACAATATAGCACACAACAAGACTCTACATTACAAAACACATTCCTATTGGACCTCTCTGGACAGGTCTCTTACTTTTCCTTCCCTCCCCTCAGTCTCTCTTGTTCACTGGCAATTATCAGTCTCAGGGCCTTTCCTTTTCTTTTTTTTTTTTTGAGACGGAGTTTGCTCTTGTTACCCAGGCTGGAGTGCAATGGCGCGATCTCGGCTCACTGCAACCTCCGCCTCCTGGGTTCAGGCAATTCTCCTGCCTCAGCCTCCTGAGTAGCTGGGATTACAGGCACGCACCACCATGCCCAGCTAATTTTTTTTTTTTGTATTTTTAGTAGAGACGGGGTTTCACCATGTTGACCAGGATGGTCTCGATCTCTTGACCTCGTGATCCACCCGCCTCGGCCTCCCAAAGTGCTGGGATTACAGGCTTGAGCCACCACGCCCGGCAGGGCCTTTCCACTTTCTACTCCTCATATCTACGTGACTATATCCTTCATTTCTTTTGGTATCTCTCAAACATACCTTACACATGAGACCCTCCCTGACCGCTCTATATAAAATAACCTCACTCACGCTGGGACTTCTTATCCTCCATACTACTCATCCTGCTTTTTTTTTTTTCTCAATAACATTATCACATTCTGACACACTACATATTTAATTGCTTATCATTTGTCTCTCACAACTAGAATGTAAGCTCTTTGAGAACAGTTGGCTGGGCGCGGTGGCTCACGCCTGTAATCCCAGCACTTTGGGAGGCTGAGTGGGGTGGATCACTTGAGGTCAGGAGTTCTGACCAACATGGTGAAAACCTATCTCTAAAAATAAAAAATTAAAAAAAAAAAAAAAGAGAACAAACAGTAGGTCTATTTTGTTTATTGTTGTACTTCAGTGTATGGCATACAGCAGACTCTCAAATTTTTTTTGAATGGAGGTATTTTACTTCCTTCTTCAATGAATACAAAAAGTTAAATTTTAGAAAAAAATAAATCAACTTTGTTTTCTTTTTCCATATTTCTTTTTTTTTTTTCCAACTGTGATCTTAGGCCTACAAAGAGGCCTAGGTAGCCTTACCTGCCTATTTGGCTGACCTTCAGCACGGTAGACATCCAGGAGAACAACTGTGCCCCAGTTAACAAAGTAGTCAATGGGCAGCAGAGCAGCAAAGAGGTTATAGAGCTTCCCCCATTCCAACAAAGAAGCAGGAAAGAAATCAGATTGGCACCAATTTCTCTTTTAAAATAGACTATTTTAAAAGTGTACTGAATATACACCAGCTACTTTATTTCAATGAGATTTACTTCACTTGCAATGAAATGGGAACTACAGGTGCTTTGATAAAGGGATTGAGAAGTTGACCTAGTTTCTATAACAATGTCTTATGTCCCCAACCATTAGAATATATTTCAGTTTCTTAAAATATGAACTTCCTAAAACAAAATATTTTCCCTCCACAAAGATACCTCCTAATGTGCTACTGCACTGCACAACAGAACAACATGAAAAGCAGATATAAAACTAATAATTTACTCTGAAGAAAGTAAATTTCTTTTGCTCTACTGTCAACTGAACCAAAATGAGTAATTAAGAGATGTGGATGAAATCTGAAAATCAAAAAAAAATCTGAGGCTGGGTGTGGTGGCCTATGCCTGTAATCCCAGCACTTTGGGAGGCTAAGGTGGGTGGATCATGAGGTCAACAGATTGAGACCATCCTGGCCAACATAGTGAAACCCCATCTCTACTAAAAATACAAAAATTAGCTGGGTATGGTGGTACACGCCTGTAGTCCCAGCACTTTGGGATGACGAGGCGGGAGGATCACCTGAGGTCAGGAGTTCAAGATCAGCCTGACCAACATGGAGAAACCCCATCTCTACTAAAACTACAAAATTAGCTGGGCATGGTGCTCGGGAGGCTGAGGCAGGAGAATCGCTTGAACCCAGGAGGTGAAGGTTGTGGTGAGTGAGATCATGCCATTGCACTCCAGCCTGGGCAACAAGAGCAAAACTCCGTCTCAAAAAAAACAAAAACAAAAACAATCTGAATCACTACAAGAGGTCAGTTTCCTTGGATTGCAATTGTATTCCTAAACTAGATCTAACTAAAATAAACAGGAAGCGGTATCCTAATAGTTGTACCTTTAGCACATGGGTAATTTATTCTAGAATAAGAATCAGAAACACTTCTTTATATTAACTGTGAGGCAAAGCAATGCCCATGAGGAACTAAGGGAAAACCTAAGGGGGAAAAGGGAAACCCAGCCTAAAAGGAAAAAAAAAAGATAGGGGAGGCAAGAGGAGGTAGAAAGAGGCAACGAAGACTCCACAGAGAACAGGAAAGCAAAAGAAAAGGAGAAAATGCAGGAGAATTGGTGGAAGAAATTGCATGTAAAAAAAAAATGGATCTGACTAAGGTATTTATGGTAGGAGGCTACAGAGTCCTAACAGAAATTAGTTAGGTAAGGTGGTGTGTGCCTGTAGTTCCAGCTACTCCAGAGGCTGAGGTGGGAGGATCACGTCAGCCCTGGAGTTGGAGACAGGGCAACATACCAAGACCCTGTCTCATTTTTAAAAGAAAAATATAAAAAAAAAAATTATTGAAAGAAATTGGCTTAAGTACTATTTAGAACACTAGTTTCATGGGTTCTTCGGTATGAAGAAAAGGGAGGAAAAAAAAGAAGGAAAAATCCTAGGCTGGAAGAAATCTACAAGTTTCTAGACAAGTTTACATCTAACACATATGTATTTCTCACAGACCACAGCTTGGCTTTTCCACATATAAAAGCTGACTCCTGAGGCATAGTCTCGGCTCACCACAGCCTTGATCTAAGAGGCTCAATAAAAAAAAAAAAAAAAAAGGCCGGGCGCGGTGTCTCAAGCCTGTAATCCCAACACTTTGGGAGGCCAAGGCGGGTGGATCACGAGGTCAAGAGATCAAGACCATCCTGGTCAACATGGTGAAACCCCGTCTCTACTAAAACTACAAAAAATTAGCTGGGCATGGTGGCGCGTGCCTGTAGTCCCAGCTACTCAGGAGGCTGAGGCAGGAGAATTGCCTGAACCCAGGAGGCGGAGGTTGCGGTGAGCCGAGATCGCGCCACTGCACTCCAGCCTGGGTAACAAGAGCGAAACTCCGTCTCAAAAAAAAAAAAAAAAAAAAAAAAAAAAAGCTGACTCCTGGGGGCCGGGCATGGTGGCTCACGCCTGTAATCCCAACACTTTGGGAGGCTGAGGTAGGCGGATCACAAGGTCAGGAGTTAGAGACCAGCCTGGCCAACATGGTGAAACCCTGTGTCTACTAAAAATACAAAAATTAGCCGGGTGTGGTGGCAAGCGCCTGTAATCCCAGCTACTTGGAGGCTGAGGCAGGAAAATAACTTTAACCTGGAAGGTGGAGGTTGCAGTGAGCCGAGATCACACCATTGCACCCCAGCCTGGGCGACAGAGTAAGTAAGACTCTGCCTCAAAAAAGAAGAAAAATGCTGACTCCTTTCTTAGAAGCATACTTCTCACCGGAAACATTCACAAACTCATATCACAGTTTTGCAAATGTTCATAAATAGGGTTGCAAATACAGAATGATGTCCACAAATCATTCTATCTATCTTCCTCCTATTAACAGTTCACTTTACTAAAGTTATCCATTCTCATACTACTGTTGTTTTGAACTCCACTCACACAACTCTCCAATATTGCCTACTAAAAATAATTTTCCCCCATTTAAAAAATTTGGCCAGGCTCAGTGGCCCATGCTTGTAATCTAAGCACTTTGGGAGGCTGAGGTGGGTAGATCACAAGGTCATGAGTTCGAGACCAGCCTGATCAACATGGTGAAACACCATCTCTACTAAAAATACAAAAATTAGCCAGGTGTGGTGGTGCGCATCTGTAATCCCAGCTACTCAGAAGGCTGAGGTAGAAGAATTGCTTGAACCCAGAAGGTGGAGGTTGCAGTGAGCCAAGATCACGCCATTGCACTCCAGCCTAGGCGACAAGAGCAAGACTCCATCTCGAGAAAAAAAATTTTTTTTAAGTTAGCTTTACCCACTCAGGAAGCTCATATATTCTGTAATGCAAGCATCTACATCTACCACAGATTCTCAGGTTTTAAGAGACCCTCAAAGGCCAGCACAGTGGCTTACACCTGTAATCCCAGTACCAAGGTGAATCACGAGGTCAAGAGATCAAGACCATCCTGGCCAGGCATGGTGAAACCCTGTCTCTACTAAAAATACAAAAATTAGCTGGGCATAGTGGCACACACCTGTAGTCCCAGCTACTCAAGAGGCTGAGGCAGGAGAATCGCTTGAACTTAGGAGGCGGAGGTTGCAGTGAGCTGAGATCATGCAACTGTACTCCATCCAGCCTGGCAACAGAGTGAGACACAGTCTCAAAAAAAAAAAAAAAAAAGAGAGAGAGACCTTCAAGGGCATTGAGTTCAACAGACAAATGAAATCTGAATTCTTTAAAGCATCCATCCTAATAGCAAACACAAGGTATTACTATGAGCTGTGCATTACTCTATATTAAATAACTTCAAGCATCACGACAATCCTATAAGATGGTTAATATTATCCCCATTTTACAGACAAGGAGGCCAAGGCAGAGAGAGATTAAGCAATTTGTCCTACGTTACGTGGTTCCTGTGTGGCAGATTGGCTCCACCATCCGTGCTCTTAATCATTATGTTATGCTGCCTTGCCCCCTCATCATACTATGGAAGTCTCAGATTGGAAATCCCTTTTTGGTTAGCATATTGACCAAAAAACATAGACTAAAGCATTTGTGGCAACATGTTAACGAATGACATCTAGGCAAATGAACGGATACAGGAGTGCTAAAGCAACTTTAGTTTGAAACAAAAAGTTGAAAAGTGCTTTTGTCATCACATCATGGGACAGGTTTTCTGAAAGTCATGACCAAATTACCTATTGCTGACCAGCAGAGAAGAAAATTCTTTGACTCCTTATAATGCCCCCAATATATGCCTAATCTAAGTTGCCTACACTACATACACCAATCAAACCAAAGGGCCCACTGGAGACAAAGTGACCCTAAAAACAGGGAACACTATTCCTGAATTGAATGGTGAATTCAGGCCCCATTCTCAGTGCTTATTATTTAATAATCAATAACATGCAATTCCAAGTAGAATTAGGGAAAAAAATTACTTCCGAAAAATACATTAAACAATTAAATACAAGTCAATCCATACCTCAATTTCCCCTTTATTAGTTCTAACCAGAACAGTTGTTCTAGCCTTCTTACAACCTCCCTGCCAGGCTACATCAATGCTCTACTGGAAACCTTGGAGGCAGCTGCATAGCTTAGGCAGAACAATCCCTACTTCAGCTTTGTGTGGCATTTAACCCTTCTCTGAGGGAAGAGAACATGAAAAAATATTTGCAGTTTCAGGCAAGTACCTTGTTAATATCTTTTAAATTGCCCAAGAAGGCTGGGTGCAGTGGCTCACACCTATAATCTCAACACTTCGGGAGGCCAAGGCCGGCAAATCACCTGAGGTCGAGAGCTTGAGACCAGCCTTACCAACAGGAGAATCCCATCTCTACTAAAAATACAAAATTAGCCAGGCATAATGGCACATGCCTGTAATCCCAGCTACTCAGGAGGCTGAGGCAGGATAATTGCTTGAACCCAGAAGGCGGAGGTTGCGGTTAGCCAAGATCATGCCATTGCACTTCAGCCTGGGCAATGAGAGCGACACTGTATCTCAAAAAAAAAATTACCCAAGAAAACTGATTCCTGTTCTTAAACTCATAAGCTTCCCAATACATGAACAAAATCTAAAGTTTTGTGGCTAAAGCAATGACTTAAAAACACTGATATCCAAACATACTTTCTTGGAAACACTGATATTCAAAATTATCATCCCAAGCTCTTACTGTTTTCATTTTTATTTTTATTTTGAGACAGAGGTTTGCTCTTGTTGCCCAGGCTGGAGTACCATGGCACGATCTTGGCTCACCACAGCCTCCGCCTCCCGGGTTCAGGCGATTCTCCTGCCTCAGTCTCCAGAGTAGCTGGGACTACAGGCGCTCGCCACCATGCCTGGACAATTTTTATATTTTTCGTAGAGATGGGGTTTCACTATGTTGGCCAGGCTGGTCTCGAGCTCCTGACCATGTGATCCACCTGTCTTGGCCTCCCAAACTGCTGGAATTACAGGTGTGAGCCACCACGCCCAACCCAACTTTTATTAACAAGCATGGAAACCACTCATCTCCAACTAGGGCTGAAAGCAGTACTTTCCGCTGATGGCTTAATATACTGTGTCCCCTAAAAAACGGCTACATTTAAGGTTTTCAGTGGTTGAAGTTCATTATGAAATGAACTGACTAGGATGCGTATGTTGTTTTTTTGTTTTGTTTTGTTTTTTTGAGACAGGATTAGGCCGGGCGCGGTGCCTCATACCTGTAATCCCAACACTTTGGGAGGCTGAGGTGGGCGGATCACCTGAGGTCAGGAGTTCAAGACCAGACTGACCAATGCGGAGAAACCCCGTCTCTTAAAAAAAAAAAAGAAAAGAAAAGAAAAGAGACAGGATCTGGCTCTGCAGCCCAGTCTGGCAGGCAGTGGCGTGATCTCGGCTAGCTGCAACCTCTGTCTCCCAGGCTCAAGCTGTCCTCCCATCTCAGCCTCCCCAGTAGCTGGGACTACAGGCACAAGCCATTATGCCTGGCTAATTTTTGTACTTTTTTGTAAGACGAGTCTTCACCATGTTGCCCAGCGATCTGTGCACCTGGACCTCCCAAAGTGCTGGGATTACAGGCATGAGCCACCGCACCAGGCCAGATCCTTACTTTTTATACTATTATTTGTACATCTTGCCAAGAAAGGAACAGGATTAAATAAAAGCTAAAATTTTAAATCCTCCATTATCTCCAGAAACTTTGCTGAAAAATGTGAAGGAGGGCCAGGCATGGTGGGGCACACCTATAATCCCAGCATTTTGGGAGGCCGAGGTAGGAGGATGGCTTGAGCCCAGGAGCTTGAGAACAGCCTGGACTATACAGAGAGACCCCATTGCCACAAAAATATACAAAATTTAGCCAGGCATAGTGGTGGACACCCGTAGTCCTAGCTACTCAGAAGACTGAGATGGGGGCACCACTTGAGCCCAGAAGATTGAGGCTGCAAGTGAGCCATGATTTCACCACTACATTCCAGCCTAGGTAACAGAGCAAGACCCTGTCTCAAAAAAGAAAAATAATTTAAGGGAGGAGATGCATAAAAGGTTGGAACTATAGACTACAGTAAAAGTTGCAATAGTGCACTGCAATTTGATTAATCTATGTTGTTTTGCTTCCTTTCAAGCCTTCCCCACACATCAGTCCCTCACTGATTCTCATCAAGTGCCTTACTTAACCAAGGCTTACTGAGCACCTGTGTATGTACCAGACACTAAGACAGGTGCTAAAAAGATACAGCGATAAGATAGTACCTACACTCAAGCTGCTGCTTATAGTCTAGAGGGAAAAACAAGAATATCTGAACTATCTCCTACAAGCCTGTCCCTGCAAGTTGATATCATTTCAAACCACATATCTAAAAATTCTCTGGAAGAAGAAATCTTGCTGATAATCAAACAATGTGTGACACAATTCCAGGAAGTTTAAGAAATTAGGACAGCAATGGTGGGCATACAGAAAGATTCCCGTTCTAAAGATTAAAATAATATCCATTCTAGCACATCCACCTCCCCATGGGCTCTAAGGAAAATAGATCTTTTATATACATTATCCCTACAGGGGTGGTGGGGAGTTGGAGGGGGTTAGAAATTTAAGTGAGTACTGCCCCCGTGCCAAGATGAAGCACCACTCCACTTGCCTCCAGCAAGGGTTCATTTTGGTTCGAGCTGTTGTTTCCATTCTCTCTGGAGAATGGCAGTATATTAGTGGTTAAGTCCATGGACTTTGTAGTTTGTCAGACCAGGGTTAATTCTGGCCTCAACCATTTACAGGCAGTGAGATTTTCAGCAAACCTCAGCTTCTCTGAGGCTCAAATTCCTTAAAAACCAAAATAAAACTAAACAACAAAAAAAAACAGTTGTGGGGAAAAAAATAGCTTATGCAAAATGTTCAGTATACACTAAAATTTAAAAAAAATAAAAAAAAAAATAAGATGTGAGGGAGGTAGGGGGGAATGAGGGCCTTGTCAGTTACTAACAGGGTACCAGGAGGTACCAAAATAGAAGGCGATAAATAATGAAGCTAATCATTTTGTTATTCCAACTGATAGTGATCTATGCTTAATTTATTTGCATCCATCCTATCTCATCCATCCCAGAAGAGCAGCTACTTCATAACCTAAGGCTGGACTGTAATTACTTGGTGCTTTTCTTTTTGTTACTACCTCCAATAGTCTCAGTTTTACCCTAGCTGAGACATGCTGGAGCTTCTCTGACTGTCTACACTGGAACACTAGAACTCCAACCACCTAGAAGAGAACCGCCCCCCTACCCCCCAATCTGGAACACAGACCACTCTTACTCACATAACAAAGAAACCAACCATATATAGGAGGCAAACAAGGAAAGAAAAATCTGAACAGCTCAAACTTACCTGCCATTATTTTTTACCCCAAAATGAGGAGCAAAACAAAAAAAATTTAAAAATAAAACATTTACTTATCTGCATCCCTTATCATAATTCCTGAAAGAACCAATGGAGGTGAGGTAAAAGACAAATCTTCCATCTTATCATCCCAAAGGCTCTGCACTACACAGCCGTCAAAACAACACCTTAGTTGTGGAAATCGTCCTGGACACTAGGTTAACTAGGATGCTCGCTGCAGCTACACAAAGCCCAGTATTTAAAGCTGGACCCAAATCACCACCACTCAGTCATCCAGAACCTATTTTCAAACTGCCTTTGTACTCCTCCTTCAGATTCCCTCAACCCTCCCCCTAAAGGTTGAGTGGGAAACAGACACTCTGGCAGCAACATGACCAACACTCTCAAGATCAAGAAACCTCCCCAGGCTGAAATCAAGGCAGAGAGAACATTTGAAAGAAAATTTGAAAAATATTAGACAAGAACTACAGCCCAACAGAGTATACACATTGTATTTTTTTCCTTCTTTTTAACTATACTTGTTATAATTAAGAGATCCAGACATCAAAAATTTCCTGCAGACTTCGCCTAGATTATATTTAAAGGAGGAACAAAGTTCGGTTTCCTCCTGAAGCCACAACTTCACAAAGATGAAATCATCTTTCAAGAAATACTCTCATTCTAGAAAAGAAATTCTAGTCTTAAAAAAAAAAATTGGCGGGGTAGGGGGTGGTGGGGGTGCAAAATAGGATTATTAAAGACACATATCAGTTTAAAGCTAATGAGCAGCTTATACATTAAAGCCCATCTTGTTACAATTAGGACAGTATTCTAGCTATAATATAATTTTCAGGCTGACTCACATTTTCAAAAAGAGAATACCCTAGTTTTCAGCTACTGATGAGTTGGCTATATAATTAACTAGAATCAGTACTTTTGCAAGAATATATTTGCAAAAACAAACCAAATCTTAAGATTAAATATAAGATATGAAAGCACAGTCATGGGCCTTCAGCTCTAAGAGATTTCAGATTTCATGGTAAATTAACTAAACAATAAACTCAACTCCAACAAACAACTTTCAGGTTGATTTAAAAATAAAAACTTCCCTTTTGTTTTCTGAAATGTATTTTAAACACTAAAGTTTGTATAAATGGTTTTTCTAAACCTAATCTTATTCCACCCATGGCCCTTTCAGGGTGCAAAAAGCTGTAAATATTTTCAGATGTGTTGCCACTTTACTCAGGTGAAATAAAAAGCATGATTAGAATTTCCTTATTGCTTTAAGCAAATAAATCCAACATTATCGTATTTGCAGATTTAACAAACAACATCTCCACAAATCTTTGCTTTCAAAGGTAGTTTTAGGAGGAAGAAAGAGATGGCAATTCAGTTAACATTGTTCCATTTGTTTTCTTTTATAAGGCAAAGCAGGGAGACTACATCTAACTGGAGAATGAGGCTCCCACCCACCGCACCTGGAAAAGTAAGAGGGATCCACCCAGGAACAGAAGGGCTGAAACCGATATGGGCCGTTCAAACTCTACGGGGAAAAACAATACCATTTATGCTGCAAACCTCCCTGCAACTTTCCACTTCCACAAATACAATAATAAAAAAAAAAAAAAGTTTGAAACATGTTAAGAACCCTCTGTATAACTAGGTTCTGACACGGACAAATTCCTTTCCCAACCCACATGCAACATGCCAAAAAACCAACTTTTGATTTGGGCTCTGAAAACAGAAATACGTTAGCATAATCCAGAAAAAAAAATAAAAAATAAAATAAAATCAAAGAACACACCAAAATATAAATTTTCAAACCTGCTCTTACCCATCTGGATCTATTCAGCTTCCTGTATTAGATAAATTTGTTTCTAGGTCTTGTATATAATAAAAAAATTTAACATAATACCAAAATATCCCCCCAAAGTATTGAAAGTAGAAAGAAAAATAATAATTGCTTAAAAGTTACTCATCAGCATAACAGACTCTTTCGCGTTTTTTAATTCCCTCTGGTTACCGTAAGACACAAATGCGACTTGCTTATCTTCCTTTTCCCCATCAGTACATACATTTTCTTTAAAAGCCACACACCTCAAATGTGGAGTTCTAAAAACCAGTCCTTTAAGAAAGAAACCCAAGGCTTCGCCAATGTGCTGAGAAAGACAAATCCAGCAAGGCAGTTGCTTTTTCGCCACCTCTTCCTCCTTTCAGGATCTTTCCTGCTCTTCTTTCTCTCTCTCTCCCTCTCTCTTTTTTTTTTTCTCCCTCAGATCCAACACCTAAAATGGAAGTTGCACCCAGCCAAAGGCAAGGGAGCCTGGGTGGTGACAAACTGATCTGGCAGCCCTACCCCCTTCGCTTTCCTAAGTGATGTCAGCCCCTGTGAGCTTCCAATAGGAGCCATGTATAAATCAGGGAGCTGACCTTATCCAATGGGAAACTTTATTATAGAAAATTAAAAAAAAAGAGAGGAGGAGAGAAAGACACAGGGGGAAGTTTATACATATATTTATATTTATATATTTATATTTGAAGTGGAAATCCTGTACAATCTCTGAGGAATTACTGCAGAGCTGAGGGGGGCGGGGGAAGCAAGGGAGGCAAGGAACAAGGGCTTTTTAGAATGGCACGCCTAAGTCTCAGTTCTCTTTGATGGTGGGTTCTTGCTCCCTCTTCCGTACTATTCCGGTGGGGAACAGAAAAGAGCTGCTTTTACTTGGCTGCTGCTGTTTGGTTTGTTGCTTTCTACTCCAAAGCATTTCCCTAAAGGAAGACAGGAAAGGAAGGAGAGAGAAATCCTAGAAACAGGACTACTGTATGTTGACTTGGATGGTAGGGGATATCTGAGGTAAACCCAGTTTCACTGTTTTGGATTCAATGCATTAGAGCTAATTTTTTTTTTTTAATGCCTAAACTTGTTAACAGTTTTTAGTCTCTACACTCTGAATTAGAAGGAAGCAGAATCCACTGGGCTGTTAAAGAAAATAACTGTCTTCCTAATTTGTCCCCAAATCAAAATAATGTGGGTTTGCTGGGAAGAGGAAATGAAATCCAATAAACAAGCAATATATTTAGAGGGAATAACAGCATAGGTAAAGAAAGTAAATCTCCTGTCAAGAACATTTTATTTCTTGGTAAACTTCAAGCTTAAGATGATCTAGTTCATGCATTCTCTTTTTACATTTGACCTAAATAAAGAATTATTGGGGTATTATTTTTCTGGGTTAAGACTTTTTTTTTTTTTTTTTTTTTTTTGACGGAGTTTTGCTCTTGTTGCCCAGGCTGGAGTGCAATGGCTCTATCTCGGCTCACCACAATCACTTGCCTCCCAGCTTCAAGTGATTCTCCTGCCTCAACCTCCTGGGTAGCTGGGATTACAGGCACGCACCACCATGCCCAGCTAATTTTTTTGTATTTTTAGTAAAGATGGGATTTCTCCACGTTGATCAGGCTGGTCTGAAACTCCTGATCTCAGGTGATCCACCCGCCTCGGCTTCCCAAAGTGCTAAGATTACAGGCGTAAACTGCACTTGGCCGTTAGGACATATTTTTAATATGTCCTTAAACTCTAAGACCATGATGGACAGAGGCTAGTTTTTTTTATATGCTTGACAAAGTTTAGCAATTTATGGTTATTCCCTGATTACTAAAACAAAGACAATGATGAATCAAAAATTTCCTTCTGCCGGGTGTGGTGACTCACGCCTGTAATCCAAGCACTTTGGAAACCAAGGCGGGCAGATCACCTGAGGTCAGGAGTTCAAGACCAGCCTGACCAACATGGTGAAACCTTGTCTTTTTTTAATTTAAAAACAAAAATGAAAAAAATTCCTTCTTCTTCCTTACTAAAAATCTAAAACTTGGCCTGGCGCAGTGGCTCATGCCTGTAATCCCAGCACTTTGGGAGGCTGAGGCGGATGGATCACAAGGTCAGGAGTTTGATACCAGCCTGGCCAATATGGTGAAACCCCATCTCTACTAAAAATACAAAAATTAGCTGGCCGTGGTGGCAGGTGCCTGTAGTCCCAGCTATTCGGGAGGCTGAGGCAGAAGAATTGCTTGAACCCAGGAGGCAGAGGTTGCAGTGATCCCATATCATGCCACTGAACTCCATCCAGCCTAGGTGATAGAACAAGACTCCGTCTCAAAAAAAAATAAAATAAAATAAAATTTATCCTATAGACTGCTGCCAAATGAGCCTTCATAGAGTTTTCATAATCTAGAACAGAAATATGAAACCTTGGCTGGGCACAATGGCTCATGCCTGTGATCCCAGCACTTAGAGAAGCTGAGGCAGGCAGATTACCTGAGGTCAGGAGTTAGAAACCAGCCTGACCAACATGGCAAAAACCCATCTCTACTAAAAATACAAAAATTAGCTGGGCATGGTGGTGGGAGCCTCTAATCCCAACTACTTGGGAGGCTGAGGCACAAGAATCGCTTGAACCCGGGAGGCAGAGGTTGCAGTGAGCTGAGATTGCCCCATTGCACTCCAGCCTGGGCAACAGAGCGAGACTCCATTTCAGAAAAAGAAAGAGAAATATGATGAATTAAGACTTAGAGGACTGTTGGAGGAAAAAAAAGAAAGAAAGAAAAAGAAATACAAAACCTTAAGAGCATAGATTTTCACAAACTGCCTAGCTTCAAACTCTACCTATGTAAGTAAGCACACTTACTCAAATATAGGTACTATTATGTAACCTAGGCCCAAATTAAATAATCTGATTCTCAGTTTCCTTAACTGTAAGATGGAGATAACCATCTCTCTCTCACAAGACTGTTGTAAGAATTAAAATATACATAAAGTTCTTTGGGCCAGGCGCCATAGCTCACCCCTGTAATCCCAGCACTTTGGGAGGCCAAGATGAGCATATCACCTGAGCTCAGGAGTTCCAGATCAGCCTAGCCAACAGGGCACAATCCCGCCTCTACTAAAAATACAAAAATTAGCCAGTCGTCATGGCACGTCCTGTAGTCCCAGCTACTCGAGTGGCTGAGGTGGGAAAATCACTTGAACCTGGGAGGCAGAGGCTGCAGTGAGCTGAGCTCGTGTCACTGCACTACAGCCTGGGCAACAGAGCGAGACTCCAGCTCAAAACAAAAAAAAAAGTTATTAATGTGTGGCATATAGTATAAACTCACTAAGAATGCATTATCGTTATTTTCATTATTCAGTAACTACCCTGCCCCAAAACCTTCAGTGGTGAGCCACTACCCAATAATAGCAACCAATGATGAAGTGTCTACCATGTGAGAGGCAGTTTGAGCTCACTACCTCAAACTTCTAAAACATTACCACAGAAATAGTACTACCACCATTCTACAGATGAAGAAATCAGAAGCAGCAAAGTGAAGAAATTTGCCTGATCTCATCTGACTAGGCTAACCCCTCACCAATCTGACTTCACAGTCCATGCTCTTTCTATTACCTTACACTGTGGTCAAGATAAAGGTCAAACTCCTCATCTGCTCTCAAGGCACCACACTTATTCATTCAGTACGTTAAAGTAACACATTATTAACCATAATTTGACCTTTCTTTATTTATCTAAACTGGAATTCAACTCCTCAGCATGAATGTGCTCTTTTTAATTATGCTGATACAGTCATTATCCACTCCTTTACATAAGGTCTATCGTCTCATACACCCTCATATTTTGTCTATAGTGGCCAAAAAGGACGTCCTCAGAAGTGTTGGAAAACCAAACAAGCATTACAGCACTTTTTTGATGGGCTTTAAACAAACTACAGCTGGAAATAAATATATTATAACAAAGATATGAACAGCCTTTAAGCCCCATTACCTAAGAATCATCTCCTTTATTTTACCACATCTTCTACCTCTATTCTCCATCAATTTTTAGTTATCCATAGCAAGTTCAAAAGCCAAAGATAATTGCCAAAGGAAAACAACCAGCATAAAAATGTTTGTTGATTCATTGGTTCCATATCAGAGCCACATAATAGAATGTTATATGATTTTCTACAGACAGAGTGGTCTTGTTTGTTTCCTTCACATCACTGCTCGCAACTTGCGAATATTTTGTCTTCCTTTTCCTTTTGTTTTCGTGTGTGTATTTCTTTCTTTCTTCTTTTTTTTTTTTTTTT
>NW_016107568.1:2583018-2584338 GCF_001604975.1 Cebus imitator
CCAGCCTGGGTAACAAGAGCGAAACTCCGTCTCAAAAAAAAAAAAAAAGTAATAATAATGATAAGCTCCATGAATAGTGTCTTTCTTGTTCATGATCTATCCCCAGAGCTCAACTTTGTATCTCATATTTAACAACAGCTAAATAAGTGAATGAAGTCTCTTGGCTTACTAGTTGTATAATACTGGTCAAGCTATTTAAAATTAATAAACATTTAAAATAAGCCAGATGTGGTGGCTCACACCTGTAATCCCAGCATTTTGGGAGGCGGAGGCGGATGGATCACTTGAGGCCAGGAGTTCCAGACCAGCCTGGCCACCATGGTGAAACCCCAGCTCTATAACAAATACAAAAATTAAGGTGCTGGGCACGCCTGTAATCCTAGCACTTTGGGAGGCCAAGGCAGGAGGATCAACTGAGGTCAGGCATTCAAGACCAGCCTGACTAATATGGAAAAACCCCATCTCTACTAAAAATACAAAATTAGCAAGGCATGGTGGTGCATGCCTGTAATCCCAGCTACTCAGGAGGCTGAGGCAAGAGAATTGCTTGAACCTGGGAGGTGGAGGTTGCATTGAGCTGAGATTGCGCCATTGCACTCCAGCTTAGGCAACAAGAGTGAAACTCCATCTCAAAAAAATAAAAAATTAGCTAAGCATGGTGGCACACACCTGTAATCCAGCTATTTGGGAGGCTGAGGCAGGAGAATCACTTGAACCCAGGAGGCGGAGGTTACAGTGAGCCAAGATTGTGCCACTCACTCCAGTCTGGGCAACAGAGTGAGACTCCATCTCATAAAATAAAATAGAATAGAATTACATAGAAATCAGGCTGGGCACAGTGGCTCAGGCCTGTAATCCCAGCACTCTGGGAGCCTAAGGCGGGTAGCTCACAAGGTTAGGAGTTCAAGACCAGCCTAACCAGCATGATGAAACCCTGTCTCTACTAAAAATACAAAAATTAGCTGGGCATGGTGGCATGTGCCTGTAATCCCAGCTACTCAGGAGGCTGAGGCAGAAGAATCGTTTGAACCCAGGAGGCAGAGGTTGCACTGAGCTGAGATTGCACCATTGCACTCCAGCCTGAGCAACAGAGCGAGACTCCATCTCAAAAAATAAAAAAAAGGGCCGGGCGCGGTGGCTCAAGCCTGTAATCCCAGCACTTTGGGAGGCCGAGGCGGGTGGATCACGAGGTCAAGAGATCGAGACCGCCGGGCGCGGTGGCTCAAGCCTGTAATCCCAGCACTTTGGGAGGCCGAGGCGGGTGGATCACGAGGTCAAGAGGTCGAGACCATCCTGGTCAACATGGTGAAACCCCGTCTC
>NW_016107568.1:2584722-2586027 GCF_001604975.1 Cebus imitator
TAAAAAAAAAAAAAAGAATTATGTACAAATCAAAAAAGAGAACTTACTGGTGAAAAGATGTTAAAATTTACATTTTTCTGAAACAGGAAACCCACCTCTACAAAAAATTAAAAATTAGCCAGGTGTGGTGGCGCAAGCCTGTGTGGTTTCAGCTACTTGGGAGGCTGAGGTGGGAGGATCACCTGAGCCTGAGAGGTTGAGGCTGTGATGGGCTGTGATCATGCCATTGCATTCCATCCTGAGTGACACAGCAAGACCCTGTCTCCTCAATAAATCAATAAACTAAAATGGCTATTTCCAAATAAAGTATCACAAGCATTAATGCACACCGATTGTGGGAAAAACTGTTCACACTCAATTAATGGAAAATAAAAAGACTAGTTCCACTCGAATTATTTTGAGCACCCACTGTGAGCCAGGTGCTCCACCAGATGTCAAGGATAACAAGGTTAGACAAGTTTCCTGTTCTCATAGAGAATAGGAAAGAATCAGAGGATTAATAAACATAAGTCAGATGGACCGCTATGTAGATTTGAAACAGATTGATGGGAATGACTTGTGGCTTGCTCCAGATTGCATGTCAGGTGCAAACTCTCTGGAGAGGTGACATTTAAATTGAAATCTTTAGCCACATGTAGTGGCATGTGCCTGTAGTCCCAGCTACTCAGGAGGCTGAAGTGGGAGGATCACTTGACCTTGGGAAGTTAAGGCTGCAGTGAGCCATGATTGTACCACTGCACTCCAGCCTGGGCAACAGAGGGAGACCTTGTTTCCAGAAAGAAAAAAAGAAAAAGGAAAAAAGAAATAAAATGTTGAAATCTAAATGATAAGGAGCAGCCAAGTAAGTAAGAAGATATTAAGCCCTGAGGTATGGAGCTGAAACATACTGGACCCAGCAGAGAGCACTGGAAATTAGGAGGACGGGGGAATAGGTGAGAATCAGACTATGAAGGTTTCTATAGGTCAGAGAACGAAGTTTGTATTTTTATTCTTACGTAGAGGAAGCCCTATGGGGCTTTTAAACAGAATGACATAA
The DNA here is from genome assembly GCF_001604975.1 of Cebus imitator. Lineage (NCBI taxonomy): Eukaryota > Metazoa > Chordata > Mammalia > Primates > Cebidae > Cebus > Cebus imitator. The sequence goes on from NW_016107568.1 coordinate 2,585,759, forward strand.
TCACATTTTTAAAAGATCTGGCTGGGTGCAGTAGCTCATGCCAGTAATCCAAGCACTTTGTGAGGCTGAGGCAGGAGGATAGCTTGAGCTCAGGAGTTTAAGACCTAGCCTGGGCAACATAGCAAGACCTCATCTCTATAAAATAAAATAAAAATAATTAGCTGGGTATGGTGGCATGAGCCTGTGGTTCCAGCTACTTGGAAGGCTAAGGCGGGAGGATCACTTAATCCCAGGAGTTCCAGGCTACAGCCATAACAGAGCACAATCAT
>NW_016107568.1:2586414-2588162 GCF_001604975.1 Cebus imitator
AGACAGAGTCTCGCTTTGCTGCACAGGCTAGAGTGCAGTGGTGCAATCTCAGCTCTCCACAACCTCCACCTACTGGGTTCAGGCAATTCTCCTGCCTCAGCCTCCCAAGTAGCTGGAACTACAGGTGCAGGCCACCATGCCCAGCTAATTTTTGTATTTTTAGTAAAGATGAGGTTTCACTACGTTGGCCATGTTGGTCTCAAACTCCTGACCTTTTGACCTGCCCACCTCAGCCTCCCGAAGTACTGGGATTACAGGCGTGAGCCACCTCGCCCAGCCAAAGTTTATTGTTTTACAATCTCAGTTGATTGTAACCTCTACTTCCTGGGCTTAAGCGATTCTCCTGCCTCAGTCTCCCCAGTAGCTGGAATTACAAGCATGCACCACCACACCTGGCTAATTTTTGTATATTTAGTAGAGACTGGGTTTCGCTGTGTTGGCCAGGCTAGTCTCAAACTCCTGACCTCAAGTGATCCAATTGCCTTGGCCTCCCAAAGTGCTGCAATTACAGGCGTGAACCACCATGTCTGGCCCAAGAGGAGTTTAAAGGCTATTGTACTGGTCAAGCTGCAGTGATCGGGAGTTGGATTAGGGCTGCAGTAAAAATGGAGAGAAGTCAATAGATAGAAGATACGTTTTACACATACAGGATTGTATTATGTATTTTTTCTTTTTCTTTTTTTGTTTTGTTTTCATACATGGAATATTACACTCCATGCTCAGATTTACAATCCTCAAAGTTTAACGTCCCCATCTACATTACCACATACAAACAAAGAAAAACAAGATACCATAAAATGGTGAAAGATTAGGAAAAAGCCAAGAAAGGCAGGGAAAAAAGTGTGTTTAAAATATTAAAATTATTATATAGGGCAGAGTTCTGTGCCATGATTATTCTAGTTCTAAAACAGACTAAAACAGCCAAGTACAGTGATTGATGGCTGTAACCCCAGCATTTTGGAGGCAAAGGTGGGACGATCATTTAAACCCAGAAGTTCAAGACAAGCCAAGTTCAAGAAACACTGCAAGACCCTCATCTCTACAAAAAAACTTAAAAAAAAAAAATTAGCTGGGAATGGTGCATACCTGTGGTCCCAGCTAATTTGGGGGGCTGAGGTAGGAAGAATGCTTAAGCCCAGGAGTTCAGGGCTGCAGTTAGCTGTATTTGTGCCACTGCACTCCAGCCTAGGTGACAAAGTGACATCCTGTCTCTAAAATAAGCCTGGGGGAGGTGGCTCATGCCTATAATCCCAGCACTTTGGGAGGCTAAGGCAGGCGGATTAACTGAGGTCAGGAGTTCCAGACCAGCCTGACCAATATGGTGAAACCCTGTCTCTACTAAAAATACAAAAAGTAGCCAGGCTTGGTGGCGTGCACCTGTAGTCCCAGCTACTCAGGAATATAAAATAGAAGAATTCCTTGAACCCAGGAGGCGGAGGTTGCAGTGAGCCAAGATCATGCCTGCACTCCAGCCTGCGCAGCAGAATGAGACTCTGTCTCAAAAATAAATAAATAAATAAATAAATAATAAAAGAAAATAAACTAAAACTATAAATGCCAAGGAGAAGAAATTTTAAAAATTCAACTTCAAAAACCCTTCTGCTTGCTATCCAAATGTTACATAAAAAGGAAAAGAAAAAAAACCCCAACTGCTTATCCATAAAAAGAAAAACAAAATATTTTTACTCCTTTCTACCCTCTGGTGGTTATATATTACAATCCAAAGTTTGTCTTTTTTTTTTTTTTTG
>NW_016107568.1:2589026-2594624 GCF_001604975.1 Cebus imitator
AGTCCCAGCTACTCGGGAGGCTGAGGCAGGAGAATTGCTTGAACCCAGGAGGCAGAGGTTGCGGTGAGCCGAGATCGCGCCATTGCACTCCAGCCTGGGTAATAAGAGTGAAACTCTGTCTCAAAAAAAAAAAATAAGTCCTCTCCACTTCTTGAAAATTAATTTAATCCTGATGGCAATATATTAATGAGAAGATATACATTTATAATTACCTTACATCTCCGCAGAATCATCAATACTGGTATTCTACCTGCCCAATCAAGTCCTGATTCTATGGTAACAGATGCCATAAACAAGGGTTGTTCTGCCTTCTGTTTTCTTTGCTTGTTTACTTGTATGTGTTTGTTGTGCTGTTGTTGCTGCTGCTGCCAACATCTAAAATCTTTCCTCCTTCTGCTAATTTTTATGTCCTTTCACAAACTGCTTCTTCTTCAAAGTAAGACAGTATCAACCAAAAATGTTTTCTGTTCCTTGTTTCTTTCTCCACCTCAACACCAGAAGCCTCAATCTCGGGGAAATAGTACCTGACTTGGAAATGCATTCCCCACACCACAATTTCAGTCAACAACCTCAAATCCTTTTTGAAAAGGTGTTAGATATCAACAAGGACATTTGGGGTGACCTCAATGTTTTGTCCCTTTGCACATTGCCCTTCTCTTAGGCACCTTTCTTTCTTTCTACCTCCAGTTGGCCTCGGTGGTAGCTGGTCCACTTCAATTCACCCTACTTTGTCACCAGTGGCTTTAGATACCGCTATTCTCGTCCAGAACTGGACATCACAGAGCATCTAATGAGGGCAATAACTGAAGCCAGGGCCAGGTCCTAACACACACAGGGGAAAGAAAAAAACTGCTGTCCATAGTTATACCATGGGTTGGCATTCTCTGTAAATATTTAATCTTGAGATAATTAGGCCAGGCATGGTGGCTCACATCTGTAATCCCAGCACTTTGGGAAGCTGAGGCAGGCAGATCACCTGAGGTCAGGAGTTTGAGACCAGCCTGACCAACATGGTGAAACCCTGTCTGTACTAAAAATACAAAAATTAAAAAAATATATACAAAAATTAGCCAGACGTAGTGGCAAGTGCCTGTAATCCCAGCTTCTTGGGAGGCTGAGGCTTGAGAATCGCTTAAACCCAGGAGGCAGAGGTTGCAGTGAGCCAAGGTCATGCCACTGTACACCAGCCTGGGCAACAGAGCAACACTCTGTCTAAAAAAAAAAAAAAATCTTGAGCTAATTTAATTTTTAATATCATCCCTGAAAACAGCTAATTCCAGTCAGAAACTGGGCTAAATTGTCTCTGGGCCAGGCTCAGTGGCTCATGCCTGGAATCCCAGTACTTTGGGAGAATGAGGTGGGAGGATCAATTGAGCCCAGGGGTTTGAGGCAAGCCTGGGCAACATAGGGATACCCTATCTCTATTTTAAAAAAGAAAAGAAGAAACAAAGAGAGAATGAAAAAGAAACAAAGAAAGAAAGAGAAAGAAAGGGAGAGAAAGAAGAGAAAGAAAAAGGAAAGAAAGAAGAAAAAAGGAAAGAAAAGAGGGAAAGAGAAAGAAGAAAGAAAAAAGGAAGGAGGGAAGGAAAAAAGAGAATGAGAGAAAGGAGGGAGTGAGGAAGGGAAGAAGGAAGGAAGGAAGGAGAAGGGAAAGAGGGAGGGAGGGAAAAATGAAGAAGAAAAAGAAAATCAGGTTGGGCGGAAGAAAGGGAGGTAGGAAAAGAAAGAGAGAAGAAGAAAAAGAAAATCAGTCTGAGCGTGGTGGCTCACACCTCTAATCCCAGCACTTTGGAAGGCCAAGGTGGGTTGATCACCTGAGGTCAAGAGTTTGTGACCAGCCTGGCCAACATGGTGAAACCCCATCTCACTAAAAATACAAAAATTAGCTGGGCGTGGTGGCAGGCGCCTGTAATACCAGTTACTTGAGAGGCTAAAGCAGGAGAATCACTAGAACACAGTGGTGGAGGTTGCAGTGAGCAGAGATGATGCCACTGCACTCCAGCCTGGGTGACAAGATCCAAACTCCATCAATAAAAGAAAAGAAGAAAGAAAGAAATCAGCCAGACGTGGTGGCACTCGCTTGTAGTCCCAGCTATTCAGAAGGCTGAGATGGAAGGATTGCTGGAGCTCCAGAGGTTGAGGCTGCAGTGAGCTGAGATCGCATCACAGCCTGGGCAATATTAATTAACTGTTGTTTTTTTTTTTCCTGAGACTGAATTTTGCTCTGTCGCCCAGGCTGGAGTACAGTGGTGCGATCTCAGCTCACTGCAACCTCCGCCTCCCTGGTTCAAATGATTCTCCTGCCTCAGCCTCCCGAGTAGCTTGGCTTACAGGCGCACGCCGCCAGGCCTGGCTAATTTTTTGTATTTTTAGTAGAGATGGGGTTTCACCATGTTGGCCAGGCTGGTCTTTAACTCCAGACCTGGTGATCCACCCGCCTCCGCCTCTCAAAGTGCTGGGATTACAGGCGTCAGCCACCAGGCCCGGCCTAATTTTTTTTTTTTAATCGTCTCTGTAAGGATAATGGAGATCTTTTTTTTTTTTTTTTAATTGTCTCTGTAATGGAGATCATTACGGGGGGAATTTCTGCACAACCCCTGGGTCACTAGTTCTCCAAGATTTGGGGGTGAAGAAACTGAATTCAGATACTGTCCAAGGACCTTATTCCAGAACATCTCCGGTTATAGGAGATAGCTGGGTTAGCGACGTGGGGGATCAGGTGTTAGCAAAGCCATCCAGAGACTTCCTCCATGAAACCTGGAGGGCTCCTAGCAGGCAAGGCCATGGGCTGCCTCTTCAGTGGAAAGACAGACATGCCCCGTAACCGCATTGGTGCCTGCTTTGCTACAGCATCCCTACCCTCTTTTTCGGTGTGCTTTCATCGAGTGCTGAGGGAGACGACAGCTTCCACAAGAATTCCTCCCCAGCGGGCCTTTCCTCCTGCCTCTTGCAGCCCAGCCATCTTCCCTCAGCCCTCAAGTCCCTCGAGAGTTAGCCTCCCGCCCAAAGCGCTCCTTCTGCTCTGATTGGTTCTCCCCGAAGCCTTCGGCCAATGGGGATGACGTATTCCGGGGGACGTAGGCCCGAGGGCTCGGGAGGAGGAGGGGCATCAGGCTCCGCGACGCACCGGGAGCGAGGGTGGTGGCACGAGGTGTGTGGCGCTGGCCGCTTGGCCCCACGACCCTCGCTATCACCACCACTCGGTGCATGTGGGTGCTGAGGCCCGCAGAGATACAAGGGCACCAGGGGCCGCCTGCAAAGTCTGTGCTGTCGGAGGTGGCGGTGACGGGAAGTCCTGAATTTGGGCCTCCGGGATCCCCACGCTCCATACCCAGGATCCCTCGCGCCTAGAAGTCTTTCTTCAAAGGAGTTGAGCCAGGGCGTCCAAGCGTGCGGGGCACCCCGCTGTGCAGGGCTCTCCCTGAAGCCCTGTTTTCTCCGCCAACACCGATTCCCTTGCTTCTGGACGGGGAGGTGAAGCACTCAGCTGCTGGCCCACCTGCGCTTCTTTGCTCAGCCTTTGGACTCAACCTTGGACACTGAGAGGAAGCAAAGCAGGCAGGACAGAGGACAAGCACAGGGAGGACAACAGGAGCAAAGTAATGCAAAGCTATTCCAGGTTGGGTCTCGGGGCAAGGCCGGGCGCTTGTGGATGGGAAGCTTCCCCAGGGCCCTTGCAACAGCTGCCATCCTCCATCCGCATCTCTCTTACTGGGATGGGGATTGATTGAGCCTGGCTTCTCTTTTTTATCCACATCTGTCTTACTGGAATTGAGCCTGTGTATGTGTGTGTGAGAGACGGAGCCTCAGGCTGGAGTGCAATGGTTCTATCTCGGTTCACTGCAACCTTCGCCTTCCGGGTTCAAGCGATTCTCCTGCCTCAGCCTCCTGAGTAGCTGCAGTAACAGGCGCGTGCCACCATGTCCGGCTGATTTTTGTGTTTTTGTAGAGACGGGGTTTCACCACGTTGGTCAGGCTGGTCTTAAACTCCTAACCTCACGTGATCCGTCCGCCTCGGCCTCCCAAAGTGCTGGGATTACAGGCGTGAGCCACCGCGCCGAGCAGGAGGCTGTCTTAATTTACCTTTTCACTCTTCTTTCCTGATAGTTTTGACGTGAATTGTTCGGACCCTCAGTGCCACCTGATAGAAAACGGCATTCCAGGAAAGCAACACAGCTGTGCAGTGAGTGTGGGGGTTTCGGTGCTAAAAAGCTGTACATAAGCCTTAAGTCAGAATACTGTTTGTTTTGGAAGGGGTAAAATGCTTAACTCTCCTTGCTCCATTGTTAGCCTGGTAATTAACTATACAAACCTAAAGGCCAAATTATTTGCCCACTGCGAGGGTCAGTCAGGCTCGCTTTGGTCAATAACACGCAGCCATGTGAGAGACCTTCCGGCAGAGTCAGAGGCTTCCCTTCTTTATTGTGCACCCTCTGCTGGTGTGATAGAGTGAGCTCAGGGTGCATACGACTTACTAGACATGATTTTATACCCATTATTGTTTCCTTAAAAGTGTTAAATTGAAGATTACACCCGTGGAGCTGGGAGGTGGTGCTCAGAAAGAATACAGCATTGTAGCAGTTGAGTCTCAGTGGTAATGGAAATGAGGAAGGCTGAAGGATAATAATAGCTATACCATTTAGGACATAGTAGTTATTTTGTGCCAGGCACTTACTATGCTAAGCAATTTTACCTTCATTGACTCATTTAATGTTTAAACAACCCTACAAGTTAAGTACTATTATTCCCATTTCATGGATAGGAAAGTGAGACTCAAGAGAAATTAGGTCACCTGTGTGAGATTATACAGCCAGGCTAATAAATAGAGCCAAGACCCAAGCCTAGGCTTATCTCTGAGCTCCCACATGTAACCACTATGATAATTTTCTTTCTTGAGATATCCTTGGAACAATTTCTGGGCTGGTTTCCTCAACTATATTATAATAGATACCATTATCTCTTACTTTCAAATTTCCCCTGCCATTTAAAAGACAAAAAACAAATTAGATATAACCGTGCCTCTGAAATGTATTATCTCACCTACAGGAGTCTGATTTGTGAAAACCTAGAAGGTTTGTTAACAGTCTGCCAATATGTGCTCTCCTGCCAGTCCCAAAATCCTATACAGGAACCCCCGGTTCCTCAGGTTAGCTTTTCTGCAGCTTCATAACCAGCAGCAGAGTGGTGTGTTCTGTGATGTCCTTCTGCAGGCAGAAGGTAAGAGACTGGTGGGAATTCAACTGAAAACTCACTATAGACTAAGATAAAATGAGTTCAGGGCCAGAGGGTAAAGGACAGTATCAGCAAAATGTTACTGCCTTTGACCACTGTAAACTATTTGGTAAAGGGCTGTTTGTTTCTAGGACAATTACTACGGTTTTCAAGAGTGAAATTGTGACTGTACTTCTTTCTCTTAAATAATGAATCTAATTGTAAAGTTTTATAAGCCGATAAGATCTATATAACATGGATAATATTCTAATGGGATGGTTGTGAAGATTAACATGTTAAGTACTTAGAACATTACTTTTAATACACTTACCACAGTATGTGTTAGATGATACTATTCTGTTTTCTTTTTCTTTTTTTTTTTTTTTT
>NW_016107568.1:2595649-2606861 GCF_001604975.1 Cebus imitator
CATGGTGGCACATGCCTGTAATCCCAGCTACTCAGGAGGCTGAGGCAGGAGAATTGCCTGAACCCAGGAGGCGGAGGCTGCGGTGAGCCAAGATCATGCCATTGCACTCCAGCCTAGGTAACGAGAGCGAAACTCCGTCTCAAAAAATAAATAAATAAATAAATAAAAGTTCCTGTTCTTAAGGAAATCTTATAAGGGGGAGACAGACATTCAAGTATCCAGTGCATTCAAGTAACTGTGTGATATATTAAAAATATAACTGCGGAGGGGGCAAAAAATAAATAAAAAATATATAATTGGGTAAGTATAGGCAGACTTAGGAGTCAAAAAGAGGAACATCCTTCACAGACTTGAGAAGACTGGAGGACAAGGGTTAGGGAAGTTTTCTTGGAATAACCCTTAGGTGAGATCTGAAGGACAAACAAGTGGGAGGAAGCAGGGAAAGATTTTTCCTGGCAGAAAGCAGCATGTACACAGGTTCAGAGATGTGACCAGGAGTTTGTTCATTATTACTAGAGCACAGACTATAAGAGGTGTGTTGAACAGAGAGGAACAGAAAAATTAGTAAACATGTTAGGTCTGATGGGTCATGCAAAGGAAGTAGGTATTTTTTTAGGACACTGGGAAACGTATTGAACAGTTTTATGCAGGAGGTTATGATCTGATACCTCCTTTAGAAAGAACATTCAGGCCAGGCACGGTGGCTCAAGCCTATAATCCCAGCACTTTGGGAGGCCGAGGCAGGCAGATCACGAGGTCAAGAGATCGAGACCATCCTGACCAACATGGTGAAACCTCGTCTCTACTAAAAATACAAAAATTAGCTGGGCATGGTGGCGTGTGCCTGTAGTCCCAGCTACTTGGGAGGCTGAAGCAGAATTGCTTGAACCCAGGAGGCGGAGGTTGCAGTGAGCCGAGATTGTGCCACTGCACTCCAGCCTGGCACCTGGCGACGAAGTGAGACTCTGTCTCAAAAAAAAAAAAACAAACAACATTCAGTCACTATTGGTTCCTGCGCCTAGATAGGCAGGTATTTCGTAATCCAGGAGAGCGGGGATGGTGGCCTGAACTGAGGCACTGAGAAGAGAAAAATATGAGCTATTAAAGAGAATTTACAAAAGTTGCTTAAGTGGTTAAGGGCATAGACTCTGTAGCCAGACTGTCTGGCTCAAATTTTTTTTTTTTTTTTTTTTTTTTTAGAGACAAGTTCTCCCTGTTTCCCATGTTAGTCTTGAACTCCTGCGCTCAAGTGATCCTCCTGCCTTAGCCTCCCAAAGTGCTAGCATTACAGGTGTGAGCCATTGTGCCCGGCCTTGAATTAAAATTTTGTCCTGGCTGCTTTGCAATTGTAGGCATATTTCTTAACTGTGCTGCAGTTGGCTCGTTTATAACAACAGTAGCTACTTTACAGGGTTACATTGAAGATTAAATAAATATTGGTAAAACAATTAGAACAATGCCTGATGATACATAAGGACTCAACAAATATTAACTTTAAAAAATACCTGATATTTAATTAGAAGCTGGGCACAGTTGCTCATGCATATAATCTCAGCACTTTGCGAAGCCAAGGCAGGAGGATCACTTGAAGCAAGTTCAAGACCAGCCTAGGCAATGTAGTGAGACCTTGTCTCTAAAAAATAAAAATACCCAGGCACAGTTGCAATCCCAGCACTTTGCGGGGGCCAAGGCAGGCAGATTGCTTTTAGCCTAGGAGTTTGAGACCAGCCTGGGCAATATGGCAAAACCCTGTCTCTACTAAAAATATAAACAGTTAGCCAGCTGTGGTGGTATATGCCTGTAGTCACAGCTACTCAGGAGGCTGAGGTAGGATAATCACCTGAGCCAGGAGGTTGAGATTGTAGTGAGCTGTGATTTTGTCACTATGCTCCAGTTTGGCTGACAGCGATACCCTTTCTAAAAAAAAAAAAAAAACAAAAAACCTGATATTTAATTAGATGTGATGGTTAAGGGACGGAAAATTAAAAATGACTTATGGTGAAAACTGGGTGAATATGATGCCTTACTTTGAAGTAGAAAATGGGAGAGGTTTTTTGGGGTGGGGAATGATAAGTTCATTTTCTGGAAAAGTTCCACTGAAGTTGCTTGGAAGGCATATATGTAGATATACCAGCTGTGGTATGTTTATTCCCTCAGGAAAGAGATCTAGGTAGAGGTATGGACCTAGGAATCATCAGCAAGCCTTGTGTAATTAAAGCCATGGGAGAAATGAAGTGAGATTGCCTGGAAAGTGCCCATAAAATGAGATATTTAATAGGCACTGGCTCTTAACTCTGGTAGAGATTCTAGCCCAGAACCCAGACCACTGCCTACGAGCTCAGCAGATAATTGAACCCTGATTGTCTACCTCCAAAGCTCTTTCTGTGAGACCACAAGTTGCCTCTATAAAAGTTTTTGAACTCTTGTGTGAGTCAATAAAATTAAATTCAGCAAGAAGGATGATACTCTGTGTCAGGCACTCAATACATCTCAGTGAGAAGGACAGACATGGCTGCTGTCCTCACAGAGTTACAGCCTAGTGAAGGAGAGGGATAATTCCAATATAGATAGGTAAGAGCAATGATAGCTACAGAGTACCTCTGCCCCAGGAGCACCTAACTCAGACTTGCGGCGGGGTGGAGAAAGGCCTTTTTTTTTTTTTTTTTTTTTTGAGAGAGTCTCACTGTGTTTCCCAGGCTTGTCTCACATAAAGTGCTGGACTCAACCAATCCTCCTGCCTTAGCCTCCCTAGTAGCTGGGATTACAAGCACGTGGCACTGCATTCAACCCCAGGGGAAGGCTTTCTGAAGGAAACAAGTTAGCCAGGCAAAAGGTAATGGCAGAAGGTTCCAGACAGGCAGAAGAATAAATTTTTTCTTTTACTTGAAGTCCCCATGGAAAGAAAATAAGAGAAGGGACAGTACATTTTAGTAATGTCTATGCTTAGCCCATGAACATGCCAGTCTGCATTAGATAACAAAAGTATTTGGGTTTCCCTTCAGGTGAGGCAGTTCCAGCTCACTGCTGCATCCTGTCGGCTTGTAGCCCCTTCTTCACAGAGCGCCTGAAGCAGGAGAGGCCAGCTCAGGATCAGAAGGTGGTGCTGGAGCTGGGTGGCCTGAAGATCAGGACACTTAGGAAGCTGGTGGACTTCCTGTATACCTCAAAAATGGAAGTATCTCAAGAAGAAGCCCAGGATGTGCTATCTGCTGCCCGTCAGCTCCGTGTGTCTGAGCTGGAATCCCTTCAGCTAGAGGGTGGAAAGTTAGTGAAGGCCCCACAGGGCCGAAGACTCAACCGAGAATGCTTACAACCAACAAGTGCTGCACCCATCTCAGCCAGAGTGGTGACACCCAGCCACCACCCTCACACCGCACTGCCTGCTACTCAGACTCTTTGTCCTCTTGGGGCAGTAAGATTGAAGTCTTTGGGGAAGAAAGAGGAGCCCCAGGAGAACAACCGACAGAATTCAGACAATTTGTCTGACACTCTTCTGCTCAAGAGGAAGGCCAGAGCCTGCCCAACTCTGCAAGAAGAAAGCTCTTCATCATCAAGCCACAGTCAAGGGCCTAGAGAATGCAAAAATGACACTGCCCTTAATCCTACAGTGCTCTCCCCATCCAGCTTGTACCCCTCTGTGGACAAACACCTGTTGCCCAGAAAGATCAGGCTAAGTCGCTCAAAGCCATCGCCTGATATCTGTACATCAAAGCCTTCCAGCATTTTAAGTGGATCTAGCTCAGTGCCTGCAACCCCTGGCCGGCGTCTTTGGCGGCAGAGAAGTATAAGTAAAGAAGCACCAGAGAACAAGCCAAAACCAGGGAGAGCTAGTCCTCTAAAGAGCATCCCAAGTCCATCCGGTCTTGGAAAGACAGGTGGGAGCAAGAAGCATAGCCCTGATGTCAGGGCACCTAATGCAGAGTCTGCAGAGGAAGGGCAGGTTGGGAGAGTTAAACTTAGGAAGATTGTCAATGGAACTTGCTGGGAAGTGGTGCAAGAGCCTCCCCTCAAAAACTCTCAAAATAGTCCCCAGATCCCAGATCCCGGAGGAGACTTCCAAGAGCCTTCAGGAACTCAGCCATCCTCTGGTAATGAGCAGGAAATGTCATCTACTAGAACAGAACTGTGTCAGGACTCCCCCATATGCTCTAGGATACAAGACATTCTGGTCTCTGCTAGTGAGTCCCCAGATCACCCAGTGGTGAAGTCAGAGTTTGGGTCCAGTCCAGAACTGGTTAAGAAGGAACCTGTGTTGGCTATTGACTGCAGAGAGCCCTATACATTTGACACAGGCCTGCTGGAGCAGCCCTGTGAGGCTGAGGAGTACCGAATCACAAGTGCTGCTGCCACCAGTGAGCTGGAGGAGATCCTGGACTTCATGCTCTGTGACTCAGACATTGAACCACCTGGAGAGTCTCTGGAGAGTCCCAGGGCTGAAGGCTGCAGAACCCCTACCTACCATCTGACAGAAACAGGAAAGAACTGGATTGAAGGGGAAGAATGGTGTTTACCAGATATGGAACTCTGGTCCAAGGAGCTCACAGAATTGGAAAAGGAACCTACTGGTGAGAACAAAGAGCCAACTGAGCTCCTTAGCCCCCTTGTCATGCCCTCTGAGGTGAGTGGAGAGGTGCTTTCAGTAGGAGGCCCTTGGACACCAGACCTTGAAATTACTAGCTCCCAGCCACTGGATGGTCAAGAAGACAAACTTAACCATGTCAACTCCCTTGACCCTCCCGAGAGGTCTTATGGGGACCTCTCACCTCCCTGCTCAAACTGGGTGGAGACTGGACTGGAAGTCTCTCTGACTACAGATGAGTTATTGTACCCTTCTCCCAAGGCAGGCAAAGAGGTATCCGGTCACTCTAAACTACTAGGCTCACTTCCTGCCAGCTCTGAAGAGGAAGAGATTGATGTGGTGGATTGGACAGCAGAGGGGAAGCTGGTACCCACTAGTGTTCCCTCTGTATGGCCTGACCCTTCCTCAGAGTCAGAAACAGAGGTAGATATACTAACATAGTGGAGGGGAAGGGGGAGGGGGCAGGTTAGGGGCCCTGGGAGGGTGGGAAGGGTTAGCTAGCAAAACACTGACTGGCAGAGAAGCTGGCATATACCTTGTCCTCTTGGCATAAGAGGCAGATGTACCCCTTGCTCTTTGTAGGTCCCTTCTTCCCCTCCCTAAGCCTAGTGAGCCAGGGTGAAGCCAAGGGTACAGTAGATAGAAAACTATGAATTTGAACCTTCTTATTTCTTTGTAATCTGTTTTCCAGTTAGTGACAACTGAAACTGTGTGCTCCCCAATTCCAGTAGGTCATAGGTAAGAGCCAAGGCCAGGTCTCTCAGGTCATAAGGCATCTAGTCAATTTAGGAAAAGCTGAGAAAGAACACCCTCTGTGGTGGGGTACTGTGTAAGAAAATGTTCCAGAGGAAGGTGTGAAGCAGTGTTGGGTGGAATACCAAGTGGGTGGGAGTGATGGATACTGTCTAGCACCTAACATGGGGTTTATTCACTGCCAGTATTGAGAAGTCTAGCTAAAACCTCTGCAGGGGCCAAGAAGATGTACTTCATCATTACTTCCAAAAAGTAAGTTGAAAAAAATATAGATGCTTTTTAAAAAAATAAATTGCTTCCATAATTTTTACAAGTATTTCTCATGTTTTACTAGAGACCCTAAAAGTTCCAGATCAGGCCAGGTGCGGTGGCTCATGCATGTAACCCCAGCACTTTGGGAGGTCAAGGCAAGTGTATCACTTAAGGTCAATTTAGACCAGTCTGGCCAACATGGTGAAACTCCACCTCTACTAAAAATACAAAAAAATATTAGCCAGGTGTGGTGGTGTGCACCTATAATCCCAGCTACTCAGGAGAATGAGGCAGGAGAATCGCTTAAATGTGGGAGGCAGAGGTTACAGTGAGCCAAGAGTGCACCATTGCCCTCCAGCCTGGGTGAGGAAGTGAGACTCTGGCTCTTAAAAAATTTTTTTTTAAAAAAAGTTCCCAGTCACATGGCTATTCTGGGCTGTGAAAAACACAAGGACTACCAACACCACAAGGCTGGCTTTGTCCATCCCTTAACATAAGATTAAATTTTACTCTATTATTACTCAAATACTTTATTTCAACTTTTATTCAACCAAATCCAGTAACTTTAGCAATGCCTTACTAGAGGGCTGTCTCACAACTGAACCTTCATTTCTGGCGGGGAAGAAACCATGGCTTCAGGCACATGACTGAAGTTTGGCCATGTTCCATCATTAATGTTCCAACATCACCAGGGACATAAAGCTGCAAAAACGAGAAAGGAAATAAGGTTAGAGAAAGGATCCAGGCAATCTTATGTTCCCTAACCCTTGAACTCACAAACCCTGGAGCTCAAGGACTGCATCCTTCCTCCCAATCTCACTCAAGTGCAGAACAACACGCCAAAGCACTGTATGAAGGGCTAGAACAAAGACAAGGTCAAAATATTTGTAACCTAGTGTGATGAGACTGTAGTGCAGTGTTAACACATGGGGCAGTAACAGAACACCCTAGCAGGAAACAGAGTGGAGGGATAAGCATAAATGAACATGAATAAAACTGCAAATGGAAAACTTGTCCATACCCCCCGGGCAACAGTCAACTACATCTTCCAAAGGACGTAACATTGCACTTAGGGCACACTAGATAGAAAACAGTATTTGCAGGTCACAGTGGCTCGCGCCTCTAATCCCAGCACTTCGGGGGGCCGAGGCGGACGGATCACGAGGTAAGGAGTTCGAGACCAGCCTGACCAACGTGAAACCCCATCTCTACTAAAATACAGTACTTCACCGGGTGTGTGGTGGTGCGCGCCTGTAATCTCAGCTACTCAGGAGGCTGAGGCAGGAGAATCGCTTGAACACGGGAGGCAGAGTTTGTGGTGAGCCAAGATCACACCACTGCACTCCAGCCTGGGCGACAGAACGAGACTACTCCGTCTCAAAAAAAAAAAAAAAAAACCCTTTTTTTCAAATAGGGTCTCCCTATGTTGGTCATCCACTCCCGCATCGACCTCCCAGAGTGCTGGGATTGCAGGCAAGAGCTACCCACGCCAGGTGGGTACTTGTAGCCACACCAAGATCAATCCCTTCACTTCCTCAACAACGGTCGCCCCGCCCCCCGCTTCCCATTTCAAACCTCAGCATGAGGACTTCTACCCAAATCTCACTACGACAGGTACTTCTTCAACTCTTCGACCACCTCTTGAGGCTCAGGGAATTTGAGTTTGCGCGGGGGCCCCTTCTTAATCCCAGTCCAGAGCTCCGCACCTGCGAAAGGACAGCAGGAAGCGAAATCCTACTACAGGTACTTCGGAAGTCACGAGCACGTCTCTGAGTCAAAAGACTGCTGCTGTTTCAGAGAACAGCGCTTCCTCTCTTCGGAACCCACGCCCCTCTCCCCCACACCCGGGTCCCCACTCACTGCTGCCGTCCGGGCGCAACAGCGTCACCTCGAAGCTGCCCCTCCGGGGCTTGGCTGGGTTCACCTTTACTGGAAGTTCTGGGGCTTCCAGGCGCAGCGCCTGGCTCAGGGCCGCGGCGTTGCGCCCATAAACGCGTCAGCTAGTGCTAGGGAGAGACTGGGAGGTGAGAAACCGCCCCTGGCCCGCGGCGCTACCGTCCCCTCTCCCCCGTTCCTCTCCAGGCCCCTCACCAATGCTCAATAACAATGGTCGCCTCCTCCACTCCCTCCCCGCCGTTCGCCAGCTTCTCTCGCTTCTCGGTCGTGGCGACCACCGCGGCCTCAGCCTTCCGCTTCCTCCCGCGGGAAGCCATGGCGCCTAGGGCCGGGCTGAGAACGCAGCGGACCTGGTGGATAGGGGGCGGAGACGCGACCACTGAGCCGTAACCCGGCAGCGAAGACTCCGGCTCCGCCGCGCAGCCCGGAAGCTCAGCTCCCACAGCGGAAACCTCTCCCCAAGGAGCGGAAAGCGTGGTCCGCAGCGCCCACGTGGCCTGGAGGCGGACCTTAGGGCACAACCACTTTGCATCAAGGGAACGGGGAGGTACGGGAAGCGCCCGACGGAACCACCCACCACTTCGGGTCGAGGGGACAGGGGATGCTGGGATGGTGAACACAGCAGGAAGGGTCGGAGACTAGGTAGGTCCGACCGCAAGCCTTGCTTCACGCAGTCTTTTACCTTTACGTTCCGCTAAATGGTGTGTGTCACGATCCACCGCCAAACTCTCCTCCTTGGCATCCGGGGACCAATCCCAAACTAACCCCCCACCTAACAACGTGTGGCCCCTATTCAAGGCTTACGGAAACTAGCCTTCTTCAACTCTTGCCAATCCCGGGGATCAGTGATGCGCATTTGGTGAAACCAAATAGGATGGCCTTTGACGTTAAGATGGGCAGAGTTCCTCAGAAGTTGCCAGGCTTTTCGAATACAGAAACACACAAAGGCACAATCAAAAGGAAATCCCAATCTTTTTATTATGGAAAACCATCAACTGGGTGTGGGGAGTTGGTCAGAGTGGTTAAAGTCCAGTGGATTTCTCCTCCAAGTCCTATCCCACAAAGGAACGTCTCAAGCCTCTATTCACCCTTTCTCAATCCCCACAAAATAAGGGGATGTTCAATATTGTCTTCAATGATTAAAAACTTGTGGTTAACGGTTTCCCCTTAGGACTAGTGACAAAGTTAGGCTTATACTTTTAATGAAGGCCATAAACAAGCCAGGGTCCTTGAGGGAAAACTCTTAGTGTTCTATACCCCAGCATCTTACCTTAGGGTTGAATCTAGGTCTAACTAAGCTGTGCAGGTAGGCTAAAATGGAATAATGAAACCAGTTTCAGGGAGAAACCATGGAGATGTCTGAATCGTTGATAAAAGTTAACACACTGGCCCAAGCTTGGAGGGAAGCCATTTTCTCCTCTACCATGAGATCTCTTTCTGCTCCAGTGAAACAGTTGGCCCACAGCATGGCAGGCTTTCTTGTAGGGTGCCTGACAATTCCCTAGATGCCTCTTTAAAAATCAGAAGCAGCACCCTGCCCCACCCAGTCACAGCCAAACGGAAAACATAAATAAAAGGCTGTAGCCTCAGGCTTGTGGTTATGGAAGGAGCCTGGAATTGACAGGAAGCACTGCCAAGGTAAGGATCTTATTTGTCCTTCTTGCTTTCCCCGTCTGACACGCTGGTGGGGCTTGGGGCCACAGGCTGCTCCTCGGGGATATTGTCTCCAGCCTTTGATAGCTTCTTGGCCCGCTGGTATAGCTCATTTAAGTTAAATTCTCGGATCACATTCTCCTGCACAAAAGAGATGCACAACATCAGGATCTGGGGTTGCAAGGGAGAGTAAGGAGCCTGGGAAGTTATAGGTATTTTACACATAGTCTGGGAAAGAAAGGAGTAAGCAAAGGACAAAAATCTGCCCTAACCTTCCTCTTTTTTAGGTACCCAGAAAAGTCAACTAATAGTTAAGTACCCCTTATATGCCAATCACTGTGCCAAGAATTATACCTAAATTATTTAATGTAATCTGCAAAACAATCCTGCAAGCCAGGGGTTATTATCTCCAATTAACTGACAGGGAACCTAACACCTACAGACAATATGTGCAGGGGCCTTCGAGACTGAATCTTACCTAGAATTGTTCCCCAGTACTAGCAGGTCTGGCACATAATATATATTTGCTAAGCGAATTAATACGTGAGGTCTAGTAACTAGTCCACACCCTCAAAGCTAATGGGTAAGTGGCAGAGCTGTGAATCAAACCCAAGTAGGGCTTGAAAGCCCATCTACTGCTCTACACCCTTCATGCACCTGCCCTTTTCAGGTACCTCCGAGAAGGTCCATGAGACAGCTCGTCCTTTCTTGTCAATCTGTGGGCGCCGCATTACTTCCTTGCCACCTTGGAACAGGATCAGTGTAGGAAGTTGTTTGGTGAGGGGTGATGTGCTCACTTTGTACCTGCAGGGCCCAGAAAGTTCTTTAAATGCCCCTGTATATATCACTCAAAGTGATTCCCTACTCAGACCCTCTTCCCAGGTCCTTACATACCGTGTACTGACATCAGCATAGCGTCCAACATCCACCTTCCCAAAGTTTAGCCCTGTACAGTTGTACCTGAGAAGAAGATATTATTTAATATATTGAAAAAAAAGAATGGATCAAGGAAAATAGAAATATAGGTATTTGGGAGGTGAGGAGGAGATGCCTTTGGTTGCCATGTGTAAAAAAATCAAGGCCAAATGGGAAAAAAAAAAAAAAAAAATTAAAGCCAAAAACAGTGAAAGGGAAGGCACAGCATCTCAATTTCCATCATCGCTCCCTTTGCACTACTCACTTGAGGGACAGGTCAGCATAGATAGGAGCAAATGATTGGCAGTCATTAGACCAATTGGCAAAGAACTCCACGATCCAAGTGACCCTCTTGTCCCGTTCTAGTTCCTCCTGCCAAATACAGGGAAGAAAAGTGAGCTGGATCACACAGCCTCCTGGGAAGGTTCACAGCTTAGCATCTGATTCCTCGTCCTGCCATTCCCTCTCCCCTGGCTCTCATAATGAACCACGTGCCCCGACATCCACTTTGAAGCACTGTTGTTCCGCCTACTGAGTAGAGAGCACAACTACAAAATTACCCACAAGGGACCCAAGAAACAGAAAGGAGGAAGAGCACTCACATCAATGGTTTTATCATTGAAGTACTTGATATTCTCAGGGCCCATATATAGGGGGGGTTTGCACGTCATCAGGAACACTAAACACAGAAAGAAGACGTCAGAGGAAACATAAAAGGCCTTACACAGGGAATTTACTTTCAAACCAACTCAAGGAGTTCAGCCCCCAAAGAATACACACTTGTGGATGTATGTAGACCACCAATACATCCTCTGCCTCTAAAAATACAGTCTCTATAAACTGTTATCATCTGAGCTACATACATAATTAATTAGATACAAGATATGGAAGGAGGGTATGGAGAAGCATGTTTGGGATTGCAACTGTTGGGACTGTGGTTTCCACAATCAAGTCTATCAACACAGTCTTACAAAAAACCCAAAGAAAGGCAGTCTCCTCACCTATGCAGAGTGTGATGTAAAGCAGGCCCATGCGAATATCCAAGCGGAAGAAAAGAATTGCGTTGGCCACTTTACTAAACATGAAAATGTTGCCTATATGTTGCTCCACGGTAACTGAAACAAACACAGAGATGCCACAGGTCAAGCTGGGCTGTGCACTCCT
>NW_016107568.1:2608226-2627628 GCF_001604975.1 Cebus imitator
CCTGCTGGTGCTTTTCAACAAAGCACTTAATCCCTTAGCTTTGGTTTCCTCAACTGAACAGTATCTATTTCAAAATGCTACTGTGAGGATTAAATAATAGATTAAAAAGAGTTAGGCCAGGCGTAGTGGCTCACGCCTGTAATACAAGCACTTTGGAGGCCAAGGCGGGCAGATCACCTGAGGTCGGGAGTTCAAGATCAGCCTGACCAACATGGTGAAACCCTGTTTAAAAAAAAAAAAAAAAGAGTTGTATAAGGCATGATATGGTGTAAAATCATAAGATTATTATAATCAACTTAGTGTAGAATAAAACTTTTCTAGTAAGTTTTCTTAATAGCCCATTAATATAATATCTGGCTATCCCATGTGTTTAATTTTTTGTTTTTGAGACAGGGTCTTGCTCTGTCACCCAGGGTGGAGTGCAGTGATGCGATCTCTGCTCACTGCAACCTCCACCACCTGGGCTCAAGCAAATTCTCCTGACTCAGCCTCCCAAGTAGCAGGGACTACAGGCGCACACTACTGCACCTGGATAATTTTTATGTTTTTTGTAGAGATGGTGTCTCCCCATGTTGCCCAGGCTGGTATGGAACTCCTGAGCTCAGATGATCCGCCCGCCTCAGCCTCCTAAAGTGCTGGGATTACAGGCGTCAGCCACAGTGCCCAGCCCTCGTGTGTTTAATTTTACTTAATCATTCCTCCCTACCCAATATTCATCATGATAATCTCATGTACTTTTGATATAATTTGAGAACTGAAAGGGGCTTTCATAGCTCTCAAAAGCCCTTTCAGTACTCTTGTCTTATAGTTTTCTCACCTTCTAGAACCTTCTTGTCCAGCCTGTGGCCCACATGCAGCCCAGGATGGCTTTGAATGGGGTCCAACACAAATTCATAAACTTTCTTAAAACAAGAGATATTTTTGATTTTTTTTTTTTTTAGCTTATCAGCTATCGTTAGGGGTTAGTGTATTTTATGTGTGGCCCACGACAATTCTTTAAAAGATTGGACACCACTGCTCTAGAATGTAAGTACCAAGTGAGCAATGAGACACAATAAACATGACAAAGACACTGAGAAGTAATTAAATTCTAAGCCCTTAAGTGACTGAACAGACTCCGTCTTGGCCAAGGGGACCCCAGAGAAACCTTGAAAACTGAGTTCTTAGCCATGACAGGGCGCGAGGTCAGACACACCTCTTTATACCCCCACCTTCACTCACCACCATCAGGCTTTCTTCCTGAAGGGCTAAACAGAAAGTAGCCCTTTGAAAAGACTTGCTCCACCTGACGTCAACCAACTGCCTGAGACTGCCACCCCTTTTGCAGTTAGGACAAAACAACCAACCAGCATTGCTTCCTGATAAGAGACCAGTGACCATGCAGCAGACCTGGCCAGGCTAAGGAGAATGCAGAGAGGGTTTTTGTGTCCTCTGCTTCACCTTTTGACAGGAGAGGGCTGAAAACTCCACCCTCAGATCACGCTAACACCACCACTTTTGAACATGGGTCTTATGGATGGACATGAAGCTCAACTCAACATAACATGCTTCTTCTTTCATAAACATTCATGACTCTGTGTATCGCTTATTAAATATATATATTTGGCCACCCTGCTTAGCATAAGTTCCTGTTTCCTTTACCCCTCACTCCAAGAGTCTGTTTTTGCCTTCTGGCTTCTGAGTGGAGGCTATGCTTCCCTGCCTACCAGGATGGCCTGCAGGCTGCAACCTTTTATGAAAAATAAAGCTCTCCTTTCCAAATGTATGAGCTTTACCATTCTTCAGTTGACAACATAAACAAGATAATTTCAAAAACTAATGACTGCCCTGAAGAATCATACAGACCATTTGAGAGAAAGCATAGGGTGGGGTGAGACTAAGGATTAGATAGTCCAAGGCCTTCTGTACTCTTCTGTTTACAATACTGGGAGCCAATTCATGTCAGACAAAGCAACTGTGGTAGAACCCTGTCTCTACTAAAAAGACAAAACTTAGCCAGGCATGGTGGGAGATGGTAGATGCCTATAATCCCAGCTACTTAGGAGGCTGAGACAGGAGAACTGCTTGAACCTGGGAGGTGGAGGTTGCAGTAGCTGAGATCATGCCACTGCACTCCAGCCTGGGCAACAAAAGAGCAAAACTCCATCTCAAAAACAACATGTAAAATCGGGGTGAAGGGAGTATGACAGACTTTTGTAAATATACCCGAGGCAGAAATTAGGAAGGATTTTCATGAATGAAACTAGGTGGGTTACAATTGGGAATAAAAGTTGTGGAAAGATGAATTTTATTTGATTATTATTTTTTGAGACGGAGTCTTGCTCTGTTGCCAGACTGCAGTGCGGTGGCGCGATCTCGGCTCACCACAACCTCCGCCTCCCAGGTTCACGTGATTCTCCTGCCTCAGCCTCCTGGGTAGCTGGGACTACACGCACACACCACCACACCCAGCTAATTTTTTGTATTTTAGTAGGGACGGCGTTTCACCATATTAGCCAGGATGGTCTCGAGCTCTTGACCTCGTGATCTGCCTGCCTTGGCCTCCCAAAATGCTGGGATTACAGGTGAGAACCACTGTGCCTGGCCATTTTATTTTATTTTTTTTTTTGAGACAGAGTTTGCTCCATTGCCCAGGGTGAAGTGCAACGGCACAATTTCAGCTCACTGCAACCTCTGCCCCCCCGGATTCAAGCGATTCTCCTGTCTCAGCCTCCTGGATGGCTGGGATTACAGGCACCTGCCACCACGCTCGGCTAATTTTTATATTTTTAGTAGAGACAAGGTTTCACCATGTTGGCCAGGCTGGTCTCAAACTTCTTGGCCTCAAGTGATGCACCCGCCTTGGTCTCCCAAAGTGCTGAGATTACAGGTGTGAGCCACTGCACCCAGCTGAAAGATGAATTTTCAGAGAATTGTAGTTATCCAGGAGACCAAAGGTAGGACCAAAAGAAGCATTCTTTAAGAACAAAAAATGGGTCTATGGAGGGACTAGCTATTGCTACTGCAAACCTCATTTCCTTTTCTTGCTAGGTGTACTGCATCTAGACTTTCTCTCTGTCTCCTTGCATCCAGGTAGAACTGTGTGACTAGTACTCCAAATGGAATGTGAATGAAAGTGATTTACCACTTCTGGGCTCAGGCAGTTAAGAAGTGGTGTGCCCTTGCATTCCAGCCTTTTTTCATTTGCTGGCAGGTTGATGCTGGGATGATCCACAGTCATAGGTTGAAGACGGAATGAGCCTGGGTTCTAGAAAGGCTATATAATGCAGAGTCCCCTTGGTTGGTGTATTTAATTGTTTTTAAACTTCTTATGGATAATTTGACACATGCAGAAGAGAGGTTAATTGAATGAACCCCTATTACCTAGCTTCAGCAGTAACCAACATTTTGCCAGTGTGATTTCCAATTCATATATGCTACCTATTTTTTTTCCTTAGAGAAACTTAAAGCAAATTTCAGCTGTATCATTTCATCTGTAAATTCCTCACTGTCTCTCTCTTAAAGACTTTAAAAAACAACCACAATTATCACTGACACACTGTTGTTGTGAAATATACAGTCATGTGCCCCATCATGACATTTCGGTCAGCGACAGACCACATATACAACAGTGGTCCCATAAGATTATAATACCATATTTTTATTGTACCTTTTCTGTATTTAGATATGTTTAGATACCTAAATACTTACCATTGTGTTAAATTGCTTACAGTATTTAGTACAGTAACATGCTGTACAGGTTTGTGCCTGGGAGCAATAGGCTGCCATAAAGCCTAGGTGTGTAGTAGGCCACCTGGGTTTGTTAAATACACTCTATGATGCTCCCACAAGGCCCATAAGGCCTAAGGACACCGCATGATTAGCAGGTTAGGACTTTCAGCCCCAACCCCTACCCCACCAGGCTGAAGTTTCAGCTGATCACCAATGGCCAATGATTTAATTAATCACAACTGTGCAATGAAGTTCCATAAAAACCCAAAGGTTATGTTCCAGGAACCTCCCTGAGTTTAGCTCCTAGAACCTAGTTCCAATCACCAAGGTAAATAAGTAAACCATGAATTTTCCAGAAAACAAAAATTGGCTATTAACCCTAAGCACTTTTTAAAAAATTCTACCAGAATAACATAAAAACTTCCAGTATTTTGCATACTATACAAATAAATTAATTTTATAAAAGGTCCCCTGTACTTACTAAAAATCTTTATTCCTATACAGATAAATGAATTTTATAAAAGTTCTCCTATACTTATTAAAAATCTTTATTACTATACATTTATATTTTGGGGTCCCATTTTCTTTTCTTTTATATATATACATATATATATATATATATATATATTTTTTTTTTAAAGATGGGGTTTCACCATGTTGGTCAGGCTGGTCTTGAACTCCTGACCTCAGGTGATCTGCGCTGCCTTGGCCTCCAAAGTGGTTGAATTACAGGCGTGAACCACCATGCCCGGCCTTTGGGGTCCCATATTCATTGAAGTGGTATCAGATATTAAACGAAAGATCTTTTGGACTAGCAAAGCTGCATTTGAGCTAATTAATAATACAGTTTGGAAAAAAGAGGAACCAGGAAAGGGAAGGAGGAAAAGAATAAGGGAGTGGGTTCTGGTAAAGGTAATGACTTATTTTGGGGGCTGGAAAAAGTACAAAAATTCTGGATGATGCTCCTTCATCTGAACACAGATGTTGCTTATAGGGACACAGGTAGCTTCCCCTGCACCTTCTTAAGGTTTGCTGGAAATGAGCTGACAAAAGGCAGATTGATAGAAGAGGAAAAACGTATCAATGCACATGAAAATACTAGTAAAAAGAAAGAGACATGTTAATAAAGAGACAAAAACCACTGCTGGTCTCCTTTTCCTTTCCAAATTTAAGATTAATGGGAGAAAAACATTTTGTATGACTAGTCTTAGGTGTAGCGACTTTGATGTGTTTTTGGGATGAATATTCATATTGTCTGATTCTTTTTCTCCCAAAAAGTCTTTTTCCTGTTATATCTTCATGTATTATTTTGTCGTGGAGAGGGTACCATAAAGTAGAACATCAGAATAAAGCCCCTGTAAGCCTATTGTTCAAGCTGGCCCTCCAGACTGGCTTGGTGAGTTTTAAAATTCTCATCAGAACAGCATACAGATTGTGCTGTGGGTCCCCAAAATAAAAACCAAATGAGGTTTCCTTCTCATCTTATGTTCTTGGGAGCTTGACTTGTAACCAAGTGGGAGCTTCTTGGTCTCCACCATTGGGAGGCATTATTTTTGGGTGAAGTCCAGTGGCCAGTGATGAAGAAAAGAGTCAAGCTCTGTAAAATATTTTACGAGAGGCAAATATGAATGACCATGGCCTGTGACACAGCCCTCAGGAGGTCCTGAGAATATGTGCCCAAGGTGGGCAGGGTACAGCTTGGTTTTACATATTTTAGGGAGGCATGAGACGTCAATCAAATACATTGATTTTTTTCTCTCAAAAAAAAAAAAAAAAAGGCTGGACACATGGCTCACACTTGTAATCCAAGTACTTTGGGAGGCCGAGGTGGGCAGATCACCTGAGGTCAGGAGTTCAAGACCAGCCTGACCAGCATGGCAAAACCGGTCTCTACTAAAAATATAAAAATTATCCAGCACAGTGGCACATGCCTCTAATCCCAGCTAGTCGGGAGGCTGAGGCAAGAGAATCGTTTGAACCTGGGAGGCAGAGGTTGCAGGGGGCAGAGGTTGCAGTGAGTGGAAATCATGCCACTGCATTCCAGCCTGGGCGACAGCAAAACTCCATCTCAAAAAAAGAGAATAAAACAAAAGAGAAAAAGTGGCACTTTTAAGATATCAATCTGAAGAATGTTAAAGGAAAAACATCACAGAATTAAAAAATTTTAAAACTTCTTGCATTAAAAATAATTCAGTATTTGTAATAAAATCTTGTTTTAACCAATTTAGTTTTGTATATTTTTTTAAATATTAGATTCATCTCTAGAAAGATTATTATGATTTCCTTTCATCATAGCCAACTGAATTATACAACCCCTTTAAAAATTCCTTCTTAGTAACCTTATTACAACGTACAGAGAACAGTCATAATGGTTAGACTGTGTTTTACCCTAAGTATCTCTCTTTCTTGCACAATGTAGTTATTTTATTTCAGGGCAAAAATTCACCCAAAATTCTTGTTTTATTTTGTTTTGAGATGGAGTCTCCCTCTGTTGCCCAAGCTAGACGCAATGGCGCAATCTCGGCTCACTGCAACCTGCCCTCCCAGGTTCAAGCAATTCTCTTGCCTCAGCCTCCTGAGTAGCTGGGATTACAAGCACCCACCACTGCGCCCAGCTAATTTTGTATTTTTAGTAGAGATGGGGTTTCTCCATGTTGGCCAGGCTGGTCTCGACCTCCAGACCCCAGGTGATCCACCTACCTCAGCCTCCCAAAGTGCTGCGATTACAGGCATGAGCCACTGCACCCAGCCCACGATCTTTTTTTTTTTGAGACGGAGTTTTGCTCTTATTGCCCAGGCTGTAATGCAATGGTGTGATCTCGGATCACAACCTCTGCCTCCCAGGTTCAAACAATTCTCCTGCCTCAGCCTCCCAAGTAGCTGGGATTACAGGCATGCATCACCACACCTGGCTAATTTTTGTTTTTGTCCTTTCGTTTTTTGAGACAGTCTCACTCTGTCGCCAGGCACCACGCTGGAGTGCAGTGGCACAATCTTGGCTCACTGCAACCGGCGCCTCCCAGGTTCAAGCAATTCTCCTGCCTCAGCCTACCGAGTAGCTGGGACTACAGGCACACGCCACCACGCCCAGCTAGTTTTTGTATTTTTAGTAGAGACAGGGTTTCACCATGTTTTCCAGGATGATCTCGATCTCTTGATCTCGTGATCCGCCCACCTTGGCCTCCCAAAGTGCTGGGATTACAGGTTTGAGCCACCACGCCCGGCTGAATTTTTATATTTTTTTAATAGAGACAGGGTTTCACCATGTCAGGCTGGTTTCCATTTTATATCAACTCTGGCAAGTAGATGTGCCATAAAACCTACAGAGTGCCTGAAAAGGAGACATTCTCCTCATTTTCTCCTTATTCTTAGATTTGTTTCCCGCTTTTTTTTTTCTATAGAGGAACTGAGCTATAGCCTAGGGTTCTTGTGTGGTGGATCGATGCATGCTGCTTGTGGGTACAACTCGACAGTGTGTCACCAGTGAGTCATTTCTGCCCTCTTATGTGTCTCAGTTTTTCTCTGCATAAGTCTATGATATCTGAGAGGGCTCAAAACACTGGGTGACCAGCCCTTATATGCGCTTCCTGAATGAGCCATTTTTTAAATTAATTTTTGTTGAGGATTTCCCTGTAGGGCCACTGTACATTTCAGAGGGTCAACCCCCCAGACACTCCCACAAAGCCCTCAGTCACCCAGGGGCATATTTTGGCTGAGAGGAGCAAATGCCCTTTCCCTTCAAAGCTGAAGAGCTCAGTCTCTCATATATTTATGAAAACAATTCAGTTCCTCACACAAATGCACACAAATGAACCAAATCAAGATAAATTTTAGGAGAAAAAGCAACAGAGAATTCCCTTCACGACGCATCTCCAACTACAATTAGGATCTTTAAACAACAACTTCCTAGGAGAAAACCAGCTCAGAATAAATCAAGGACCATCAACCAAAGGGAGGTCTGGGGCTCAGGAGGACTTACCAGTTCCGCCAGAGGAGAAGCTCAAACTCAGTGGGGCTTCAATGGGCCCCTGCTTGTACCGTAGCTCTGGTTTCAGACAACTCCTTAGGGGGTCCTGAGTCTTCTCTGAGACACACGTTGGGCACCATTTTATTGTTGCCAAAAAGAGTCAAACTCTGTAAAACATTTTAAGAGATTTATTCTGAGCCAAATATGAGTGGCCATGGCCACTCACAGCCCTCAGGGGGTCCTGAGAACATGTGCCCAAGGTGATCGGGATACAGCTTGGTTTTTTATAGTTTAGGGAGGCATGGGCCAGCAATCAAATACATTTAGGAAATACACTGGTTTCGTTCAGAAAGGCAGGACAACTCAGAGCAGAGGGCTTCCGGACTAGAGGTAAATTTAAACATTGTCTGGCAGACAATTGGTTGAGTTTGTCTAAAGACCTGAGATTCATAGAAAGGAATGTTCAGGTTATGATAAAGGATTGTGGAGACCAAGTTTTATTGTGCAGAGGAAGCTCTCAGAAGACTTCACAGAGAGTAGGTTGAAAATTGTTTTTAACTGGACTTAAAAGGTGCCTAGCTCTTAGTTGATTATCTCCTGGATCTGGGAAGGAAAGAAGGAAGGAGAACAAAGGGGAGAGGGTATTCTCTATAGAATGTGGATTTTTCCCACAAGAGACGTTGCAGGGCAATTTCAAGGTATGGGAAGGAAATAGACTTTGTGGTAAAACATTTTTATTTTCTTCCTTGTTATGCCAGAGTCAGATGGAAAGTAAATCACAATCAATATACAGGGTTAAATAAAACCCATCTGATGAGAATTTATGGTTTGTAGGGCATGACCCCTCAGACCCCTCAGAAAGAAATTGAGCAACGTAAAAAAAAAATCAGAGCTTAGTCCTCAGTCCCCCATCTTGGCCAAAAAGCATTCCACAGAATATATGTGTAGGCCAACAAACACCACCAGCAGATCCCACGGTGCTGGAAAACCTCATTCATAGAGTTGTCTGGCCATCTGGCAGGGTCCCACAGTGCTGGGAAGGCTTGTTTCTAGAGTCCTTTAATTTGATGGTAATAGTTTCACATTATTAGTGATTTGGATAATGGGGAAGACATAGTCTGACCTGATGTAATAGCCAATTGTTTAAGAGGTGAAATGGAGTCAGGCTAAGTCAAAAAAAACATCCTGAACAAAAGGGAGAGGGTATTCTCTGTAAAATGTGGATTTTAAGATATTTCCTGAGCTATTATGATACAGGTCTTTAATTGTGCCTTTCCCTTTTGCTTTATCTGGCATAACATTACATGAAATGTCTAATGTTAATATGGTAATAAATGTCATAAAGAGAGTGAAGATTTGGGCATTACCCAATCAGCAAGGAAAAACCCCGAATGCATCATATTCTTTGATTAGACTTACAATGTGTTTATCCTCCTTATTAAGGGTTATTTGAACCCTGTGATAAATCTTACTTGAAAATTGTGGGACCAACATTAAATTAGAATGTAATACATTTAAGCTCTCTTCCGGCCAATTTATCTCCATAGGTATGGCATCCTGAAGAGGGTATAAATTAATTGTGAGAAACACCTGGTCCTGCTATTTAAATTGTTAACAGACTTGACAACAGTAGACAAACCTATGTTTCCTACCACTTTTGTATTGCACCATATACTGATGTTTGGGAGAGAAAGGTTTTGTCACAGAAGTCAGATAATTCTACAGTGTTATTTTTTCCTTGGCAGGACTCCCTATGGCTAAGGGCCTTAAGAGTCAAAAGACTTACAGCCAATTAATTGTTTTAGGCCATATAGGAATGGATGCGGACGGGCATTCATTACTTCTTAAAATTATTGTTTTAAGTTAAAAAAAACAACTGGCAATAAAACCAAAAAGCAAAATTACAAACTTATTTTTATTATTTTATTTTTTATGGAGATGGAGTCTCGCTCTGTCGCCCATGCTGGAGTGCAGTGGCAAGATCGCAGCTCACTGCAACCTCTGCCTCCCAGGTTCAAGCAATTCTCCTACCTCAGCCTCCCAAGTAGCTGGGATTACCAGCCCTCACCACCATGCCTGGTGGTTTTTTTTTTTTTTAAAGGGGGTTGTTTCAGAATAAATGAATGGAGAAATACAATATAGTTTGATATAGATCAAACTAAATGGATATAAAAAGTTGGGGAAAAGGCTTTTCAGACACCACTGCCGCTGCCAGAAGCCTTGTACTGTCAGCCATGGCCAACCCCATTGTGTTCTTCGACATCTCCGGCAACGGCAAGCCCTTGGGCCGCGTCTCCTTCGAGCTGTTTGCAGACAAGGTTCCAAAGACAGCAGAAAACTTTCGTGCTGTGAGCACTAGAGAGAAAGGATTTGGTTATAAGGGTTCCTGCTTTCACAGAATTATTCCAGGGTTTATGTGTCAGGGTGGTGACTTCACACGCCTTAATGGCACTAGTGGCAAGTCCATCTACAGGGAGAAATTTAATGAGAACTTCATCCTAAAGCATACAGGTCTGGGCATCTTGTCCATGGCAAATGCTGGACCCAATGCAAACAGTTCCCAGGTTTCCATCTGCACTGCCAAGACTGAGTGGTTGGATGGCAAGCGTGTGGTCTTTGGCAAGGTGGAAGAAGGCACGAGTATTGTGGAGACCATGGAGTGCTTTGGGTCTAAGAATGGCAAGACCAGCAAGAAGGTCACCATTGCTGACTGTGGACAACTCTAGTAAGTTCGACTTGTGTTTTATCTTAACCACCAGACCATTCCTTCTGTAGCTCAGGAGAGCACCCTCCACCCCACTTGCTCGCAGCGGCCTATCATCTTTGTGCTCTCACTGCAGTTCCCTTTGGGTTCCATGATTTCCTTGTTCCCTTCCATGCCTAGCTGGATTGCAGAGTTAAGTTTATGATTATGAAATAAAAACTAAATGACAACAATAAAAAAACTTGGGAAAAGAAAAGAATGAATGGAAACAAATTCCGAGAGGTTATAAAAGGTTTATGGACAGTTTTACCTTGTGTAGCCATAGCTGACCAAGATTAAACAGATTTGTTTGCAAAGTGTATTAAAATAAGCTTTAGTATTAAAAGCACATTTATATATGATACATAAGACATATAAAATATATATTATAAAATATATAACATATAATTTATATTATAATGTATAATGGATATAAAAAGTTGGGGAAAGAGGCTTTGCGGATGCTGCTGCTGTTGCCAGGAGCCCTGTACTATCAGCCATGGTCAACCCCAGTTTTATATCCATTATAATGTATATTATACGTTATATATATTATAAAATATAGAACTATTACATAATATATCATAAAGCATATTGCATATTATATATTACATAAAATATAATATATATATATATTTTTTGAGACAGAGTTTTGCAAGCTGGAGTGCAATGATGTGATGCTAGCTCACTGCAAACTCTGCCTCCCAGGTTCAAGTGATTCTCCTGCCTCAGCCTCTGGAGTAGCTGGGATTACCGGGGCCCACCACCATGCCCAGCTAATTTTTTGTACTTTTAATAGAGACAGGGTTACACCACATTGGCCAGGCTGGTCTCAAACTTCTGAGCTCAAGAAATCCACCAGCCTTGGCCTCCAAAAGTGCTGAGATTACAGATGTGAGCCACCATGCCCAGCCAAGTGTTGTATTTTCAAGGAGGCTCAAGGAAAGGATGGGAAAAATTCTGACAAATACAGGTTTCTGATAACTATGAAACTGTATCATTGGACTAGGTAAAAATTTCCAAAGTCTAATGAAAATAAAACTGGTCTTATAAAATTACTAACCTCCAGACTGTTTTCCATTTTTCACCCACTTTTCTGACTTGGAATCACTAAAAATTAAAATGGCCTTTTTTGGCTTGGTGCAGTGGCTCATGCCTGTAAATCCCAGCTCCTTAGGAAGCCAATTCAGGAGGATTCCTTGAGCCCGGGGGTTCAAGACCAGCCTGAGCAACATAAAGATACCCCGTCTCAGAAAGAAAACTAAACAAATTAACCAGGTGTGTGGTACATGCCTTTGGTCCCAGCTACTTGGGAGGATGAGGTGGCAGGGTGGCTTTGCCCAGGAGCTTAAGGCTACAATGAGACATGATCACACCACTGCACTCCAGCCTGGGTGACAGAGCAAGACCTTGTCTCAACAAAAAAAAACCAAAAACCCAAACAAAAAACCCTGCCTTTTTACTAAGGCCTTACCAGCTAAAGCTAGTCAAACTGGCTTTGAAAAAAAAAAAAAAAAAATCACCACAACAGCTTATATTTGGACAAACTTTACACACAACCTACAATCTAGGAAAATATATTATTATTAATCTTGCCAACCGACTGCCCTCCAGACTCTAAAGAAACTAGTTTATAGAGTACACCAGACATTAAGCTTCGTTTGTCTTGTTCCATTAGAAATGTCTCATTAAAGATCTGTTTGCTTACATCATATATAGAGGTCTAGCTTTGAGAACTCATCTACAATGCCATCTCCTGAAATGAGACACAACAATTTAACTGGACTGGCCAAATGAGAGACTGGTTTAATGGGATCCTTTGCCAATCAATTTCTAGCCTGATTTCTCTCTCCAAAGACACCAACTCAGCTTATAGTGAAACTTCTAAGGAAGTTTCAAACAAAGGATATAAAGGAGACCAGGGACTCACACTCCAAAATATAGCATCCTATATGTTAATTATTTTTAATTAAAGGCCCTTGGATTCCATCAGATACTGGAGACAGCTTTACTCTGATAACTACCTTATCTGCCTAAAGTCCAGGCCTGTCAAAGAAGACAACAGTTACTTCTAGTCTCTTCCCTGAGTTTTCATTATAGTACAGGAAGAAAGATTGAAACCTGTCAACACACCTGGACAGACTTTTGTCAGAAACCATTGTCTGCTCTGCAGGCTCAACAGTAATTGTCCCAGGCCACTGAATCGCCCTAAAAATCATTTACCATCCACCTTAAAATCACCCACATTTCCCCATCTCCCATATTCCTATGAAGAGGGGCTTATAAGCCTCTGTACCCCATTGGGTCATTCTCTTACAATTCCCTCATGCTATGCACGTTAAAATGTCTATTAACGTGCCCTTTGTCGGTTGATTCAACAAACCCTCAGGGAGCAAAGGGGAAGCCTTTCCTTGCCCCCCACATGCTATATGGCAGAGGGCAAAGCGCTTTAAGTTAATGCTCTGCACAGTCCCTCCACCCCTATCGAGGAAGCACAGCAAGGGGCTTGGGACAGATTTCTTTACGACGTATTTTTTTTTACAATTCCTTTACAATCGCCCAAAAATTTTATCCACTTTCACATCCTCAGGATCCAGCAGAGTGCCTAGAGTGTACACTCTAGAAATGTTTACTGAATTAAGAAACAGCTGACAGTGTGTGCAGATAGTGTGGCCAGAGGAGCAGTTTCAAGTCCCAGGCACTCATTAGTTGTGTGACCTGGGGAAAGTCGCCTAAATATACCGAGATCCTTTTCTTCACCAATGAAACAAGAATACTACTACTTCTCTTGTCTACCTTACTGGCTCCTCAGGAGGCTTTACTTAATGAGCGGCACTGCAAAACGCTGCACACGTGTATGTAGAGTTTTCATAGGGCTGTTGATTAGTCTGAATGGTGAAATGGAAAGAAACCTGGACTCAACAGTCAGAAGCTGTTGGGCCGCTCTCTGTGCAGGGGCTGCGACTAACCGGTTCCGTTTTCTCATCTTAAACACAAAGTTTAGACTTGATGGTCCAGACCCTGTACTTGTAAGTCCGCTACAGGCTCGGAACCTCAAGTGTCCTCAGAAAGGTAAACCCCGGGGTTCCCAGATGCCCCTGCAAGGGCAGGGGCAGTCAAGGTCGCGGGGTACTAAGACGTGGGACGCTCACCCAGTCAAAGTCACACGGGTTGCCGTCTTCGCGTTGGGTGGGCAGACCGTTGCAGAGCGGCGGCAGTTTCCTCACGAGTAGGAAGGCAGCAGAGAGCAGGGCCGACAGAAGGTAGTAAGGTTGAGCCAGCCATCGTGAAAGTCGCGGCACAGAATACACCAGAGCAATTAGAGGTGCCAGGATCGCCATCTTTCCGGCCGCCAGGGCCGGGGCTCATTGGCGTTGTAGATCTGGCCCCGCCTCCCCCACCATAGAGACTGCTATTGGGCCGTACCTCAAATGTACCGCCTCTAAATCCGGATGTAGCTCTCTGGACGCTGTGGTAGGTCAGAACCCAAACAAGAATTTAACATATCATTGGTTAGTCTAGTTGTCGCTTTATCCACCTAAGTCATTTTATTGGACTGTAGCAAACGAAGCTAGCCGAAGAATCTAATAAGGTTAAATAGCACTTTGTAAACGTTCTCATAAGGCGACGGAAGTAGTTACTAAAACAAGGTAGGCGGTACCTGAGGCATCCAATGACAAGCGGCTCCTTGAGAAAGAGGGCGGCACCCCTTAAAAGCATTGTCCAATGAAAATTACCAACGCCAGACACCTAGGCAGCGCCGAGGCAGAGGGGACGATGGAGAATTTTACTGCACTGTTCGGGGCTCAGGCTGACCCACCACCGCCCCCAACCGCACTCGGCTTCGGACCAGGAAAGCCTCCACCCCCGCCACCACCTCCTCCGGGCGGGGGTCCCGGCACGGCCCCGCCTCCCACCGCAGCCACGGCCCCTCCAGGGGCGGACAAGTCAGGACCTGGCTGTGGCCCTTTTTACCTAATGAGGGAACTGCCAGGTGAGTGTGCGGACTTACCAAAGACAGCCAATCAAATCTTAGAGAGGAGGTGCTGGGCGTGGTTCTCAGCAGGCTAGCGGAGATGTCAGGTAACCTAGGAAAGGCAGACCCAGACTGTGGAGCCTTAAGTCGGAAGGGTTGTTAGGATTCACAAGCAGAGGGATGACTTGAATTCAACCAAATGGCGGGGGAGAGGGACTGTGCATCTCTGTGACTATCCTTAGCGCCATGTCCAGGCTCTGTCCCTGACACTGGTTTATGTCTTCCTAAAAAGATGATCCAGGACTGGGCGCGGTGGCTCATGCCTGTAATCCCAGCACTCTGGGAGGCGGAGGCGGGCCAATCACCCAAGGTCAGGAGTTCGAGACCAGCCCGATCAACATGATGAAACCCCCTCTCTACTAAAAATACAAAAATTAGCTGGGCATGGTTGCGTATACGTTAGTCCCAGCTACTCAGGTGGCTGAGGCAGGAGAATCGTTTTAAACCCGGGAGGCGGAGGTTGCGGTGAACCTAGACTGCTCCACGGCAGCCCAGCCTGGGCGATAGAAGGAGACTCCGTCTAAAAACAAAAGATCCAGGAGATCCAGTGTTTCAGTTTGGAACTTGAGAGGCCTGATTTAATATCTTTGGGGACCCAAAGTTTTAATTTTGCTGTTGGTTTGGGGCAAGTTACCATTATTCCTTCTAAGGTTCTGGCGTTTCCTGGTCTGTTCAAAGAAGGGATAAGAATCGAGGCCGGGCGCGGTGGCTCACGCCTGTAATCCCAGCACTTTGGGAGGCCGAGGCGGGTGGATCACGAGGTCAAGAGATCGAGACCATCCTGGTCAACATGGTGAAACCCCGTCTCTACTAAAAAATACAAAAATTCAGCTGGGCATGGTGGCGTGTGCCTGTAATCCCAGCTACTCAGGAGGCTGAGGCAGGAGAATTGCCTGAACCCAGGATGCGGAGGTTGCGGTGAGCCGAGATCGGGTCATTGCACTCCAGCCTGGGTAACAAGAGTGAAACTCCGTCTCAAAAAAAAAAAAAAGAATCGAACCAAACTCTTTTCATTCAATAATGTATTTTGTTGAGTACCTATGTACCAAGCACTTTTCTAAATGCTGGAGATACAGTTATGAACAAGACTGACAAAATGCTTGCCTTTTTTGGAATGTACATGTCAGTGGAGGAGGCATTGTAAACAAGATAATATCAGAGAGTGGTTAATGCTAGGACGAGAAAACATGATAAAGAATTGAAAGGGGCCAGGCGTGTTGCTCACACCTGTAATCCCAGCACTTTGGGAGGCCCAGGCAGGAGGATCCTTTGAGTCCAGGAGTTTGAGACCAGCCTGGGCAACATGGTGAGACCCAGTCTCTACAAAACATGCAAGATTAGCCAGGCATGGTAGTGCATACCTATAGCCCCAGCTATTGGGGAGGCTAAGGGAGGAGATTCTCTTGAATTCGGGAGGTAGCGGCTGCAGTGGACCAAGATAGTGACACTGCAGTCCAGCCTGGGCAACAGATGAGACCATCTCTCAAAAGAAAAAAATGTTGAGGGGCAGAACTACTTTAGCTAGAGTGACCAGAGTTGCTCTTTCCACGTAGCTAACATTTGAACTAAAATGTAAGCATAGACAAAGGGCCAGCTATGTATGGACAGGAGGGAGAGATAATTTTAGATACAAGTAATGAGGTCAGAAACCCTGATGTGAGAAAACGCTTAGAATGTCTGAGGGACAGAAAATCAGTTAGACTCCAGTGAAGTGAACAAAAAGAAAGAGTCATAGGAGAGAGAGACAAAGGAAAGGTGGGAGAGTTAGGCAGAGGCCTTTATAAAGCAATAAAGACATTTAGATGGCAAATACCAAAGGAAGCCATTTAAAAAAAAATTTATACAGGCAAGTTCTCACTGTGTCACCCAGGCTGGACTGCAGTGGCACAATCATAGCTCACTGTAACCTTGAATTCCTGGGCTCATGCTGTCCTCCCAGCTCAGCCTCCCAGGTAGCTAGGACTACAGGCATGCGCCACCATGGTTAGCTAACTTTTAAAAATTTTCTGTAGAGACAGGGTCTTACTGTGTTGCCCAAGCTGGTCTTGAACTCCTGGCGAACAGCAATCCTGCCTTGGCCTTCCAAAGTACTGGGATTATAGACGTTAGCCACTGTGCCCAGCCAAGGAAAGCCATTTTAACACAGGAACTTGGTCAGATTTACTTATTTATAATCATTCAAGCAGCCATATGACAAATAGAAAGTGGGGAAGTCCAAAGTTACTACTCAGTAGTCCAGGAAAATGATGGTTCAAACCAGGGCATAGCAGGGCATAGAGAAGTAAATGGATACAGGGTGTTAGAGGTAGAGCTGATGGGGATGAAAAGTTGAATATAGGGCCAGGCGCTGTGGCTCACGCCAGTAATCCCAGCACTTTGGGAGGCCAAGGTGGGAGAATTGCTTGAGCCCAAAAGTTTGAGACCAGCCTGGGAAACATAATGAGACCCATCTCTGCAAAAAAATATATATATATAAATTAGCTAGGCATAGTGATGTGTGCCTGTAGCCTCAGCTACTTAGGTGGCTGAGGTGGTAGATTCACTTGAGCCCAGGAAGTTGAGGCTGCAGTGACCCATGATCGCACCACTGCACCCCAGCCTGGATAATAGGGGAAGAAGTGAAAGAGAAAGTAAAGTGAAGGAATGATGGTTTCTTAAGTTTTCACCTAGAATAATTAGGCGTATGGGTATGGAGACTTGGAAGATGAGGAAGGAACAAGTTCGAAGAGGTAGAAATCAAGTTTTCTGGACATGTTAGGTCTCCAAGATGCCTTTCATTATCTCAAGTCTTATTTCCACATCATGACTTGAGGGAAATAACAACAAATATTGTTATGGTACTCTGAAGTTCACGACACACTGATATGTAGTAGTATTTAATAGTTAGAATAGCCCTTTGAGGTAGGCATTGTTATCTACATTTTATAATTGGAAAAACAAACAGAGAAGTTGCCATCCCTTTGATTAGTCAGTGGTTGATGGCCACTAGCAGTTTCTTTTAATCTTTCTTTTGCCTTCCCTATTCTGATTGTAACTATTTATATAATAGCTATAGTCAGTCGACAGATACTGAATATCTGTTCTGGGCAAATGCAGGGTGTATGAGAAGGGTGAGAAGGAGGAAGAGACTAGTAATGCTGGTCATTGCTCTTCAAGTTTAGTTCGGAATAAGATTTGTGGTTTAAGGATAAGTGACTATATTTCTTGTCAATTCCATCTCATTATTCTGTGCTCATGCCTCACAACAGCAATTAATAATATCTTAGCCATCAATATTAAGAACTACCTAATGGTTTTCAGTGTGTTGTTATCCAAAATGACAGCAAGAATAAGATGTCATTTGACCTAGACCTTGAATAATTCATGTTGGTGAAGAAAATTTAGGAAGAATTTTCCTAAAAGGAAATAATGTGAGGGGTGTTATTTTGAAGAGATAGGGAGACCCATTTGGATGGATCAGAAATTTTGCATAGAGGAGTAGTGATTGATGAGGCCCCCAAAGCTAAGTTGGAGCAGATGTAATTAGCCTTGAGTGCCAGTCAGAGGAATTTGAGCTTTCTCCTGAGGGCGAAAGGAAACCATTAAGATTGGTGACCTGAGGAGTACTGCTTTCCAAAAATATCTGGAACATGTGGTGCCATAGATTGAAATAGAGAAGCCATGAGTAATGTGGGCAAGATTTGGAATTTTTTTTTGTTATTAAGATGGAGTCTCCCTCTATTGCTCAGGCTGGAGTGCAGTGGTGCAATCTCAGCTCACTGCAACGTCTGCCTCCTAGATTCAAGCAATTCTCCTGCCTCAGCCTCCTGGTGTGCCATACCTGGCTAGTTCTTTTTGTATTTTTAGTAGAGACCGCGTTTCACCATATTGGCTAGACTGGTCTCAAACTCCTGACCTCGTGATCCACCCACTTCAGCCTCCCAGAAGTGTTGGGATTACAGGCGTGAGCCACTGTACCCGGCCAAGATTTTGAATTTTAAAACAAAAAAAATTGTTTTGTTTTTTTAAATCTTGCTGGGTGCAGTGGCTCACGCCTGTAATCCTAGCATGTTGGGAGGCTGAGGCAGGCAGATGGCTTGAGTCTAGGAGTTCAAGGCTAGCCTGGGCAACATACCCATCTCTACAAAAAAATACAAAAACTAGCCAGGCATGGCAGTGTATGCATGTAGTCCCAGCTACCTGGGAGGCTGAGGCAGGAAAATAGTTTGAGCCCAGGATGCAGAGATTGCAGTGCGCCAAGATTGTGCTGTTGCACTCCAGCCTGGATGACAGAGCGAGACCATCTCAAAAAATAAAAAATAATCTTTGTAGAACTAATAGTCAAAACAAGAATTTGAACTCTCATGTTAGAGTTTAGAAAAAGCACAGACTGCCTTCTCATCTGAGCCTTAAGGATAACCATCTGGAGAGGTTGGTTATCCTCAAGGAGAGCTGGTAGAAAGGAGGAAATTCAGAAGATTGTAGTGGCAAGAGGCAGTGCCCAGAGTTACGAGGAGAGATGCTGTGACATTGGGTCTCCTGCCGTTACTGTTACTCAGTCTTCTGAGTTGTTTGGCAGTAAAGGGAAGGAAAAGGATGGAGTAAGGCCTAGCGATATAGAGGGAAAGTACCTTGTTGATTTAATAAATATTTTATTGAGTACCTAATGTATGTACTGTGTTGGGCAGTAGCAATACATGAATGAATAAGACATTGTCTGTGCCTCCAAGGAGCTTACAGTTCAGTACCTGAGTTTTCCCAAGTGACTGATTATAAACAAGCTATTTTTGTCATTTGTACCCTCTATGTCTATCATAATTACAAACGAAGTTATAGTTAGCCATTTCTACCTTTGCCACTGGGTCCTTAAGTTACTAATAAATGTATATTCTTGAAAAAATAGCCATGCAATATTTATGTGAATAATGTCTTGCATATATATAATACTTTTTTTTTTTTTTTTTTT
>NW_016107568.1:2628263-2634218 GCF_001604975.1 Cebus imitator
GATATGGAACTTTGCTCTGTCACTTAGGCTGGAGTGCAGTGGCGGGATCTTGGCTCACTACAATCTCCGCCTCCTGGGTTTGAGTGATTCTCCCGCTTCATCCTCCTGAGTAGCTGGTATTACAGGTGTGCACTACCACGCCTGGCTAATTTTTGTATTTTTAGTAGAGGTGGGGTTTCACCATGTTGGCCAGGCTGGTGTCGATCTCTTGACCTCCTGATCCACCAGCCTCGGCCTCTCAAGACTGACTTCTAATCAAACATTTCTTCCTGGCTGCACACAGTGGTTCATGCCTGTAATCCCAGCACTCGGGGAAGCTGCGGTGGGCAGATCACTTGGGATCAGGAGTTCACGACCAGCCTGACCAACATGGTGAAACCCTGTTCCTACTAAAAAAAATTAGCCAGGCATGTTGGCGCATGCATGTGATCCCAGCTACTTGGAAGGCTGAGGTGGGAGAAATGCTTAAACCTGGGAGGCAGAGGTTGCAGAGAGCCGAGATCGCACCTTTGCACTCCAGTCTGGTGACAGAGCAAACTCTGTCTCAATAACAAAAAAAATTTCTTCGTTTTAGGCAAGGCATCGTACTCAGTATCATGAGGAAGAATAAAGATGTTGGTAACAAAAGTTAGGCAGTGGTAGCTAGAAAAATCTCCTGGTTCTTTTCTTATGTAAAGGTGATTAGTGTTTCTTGCTAGTACAAAAAAAATGTCCTTGACAAGACCCTTAAGTCACTGGGTCATAACTGGCCCCGTTAGCATGGTTGTTGCTGAGCTGTGAGGTAGTATTTTCCTGGCTATGCCATATAAGTTGTCACTAGTACATTTTGTGAGGAGCACTCAGAACAGCATTTACCATGAAGTAAGCATCATGTAA
This sequence comes from Cebus imitator, assembly GCF_001604975.1. Taxonomy (NCBI): domain Eukaryota; kingdom Metazoa; phylum Chordata; class Mammalia; order Primates; family Cebidae; genus Cebus; species Cebus imitator. Next base: position 2,629,140 of record NW_016107568.1, read on the forward strand.
ATCAACTCTAATCTAAGGAGAATGCAATGTCTCCTTCATTGGGCGAGCAGTTTCTGTCTCTGCCCTATTGGATTTTTGCCTATTTTTCCCCCTTTCCATTGGACCCTATCACTGTGTTGTATTATATTTTGTCATATTTATGATTTATTTACTTCTGCTCTGTTTCTTTAAATTTTAAAATGTTCACCTAAAAGATTCTTTAGGTTAATATATAGTCCTTCACTCTCTGGGCCTACTTTGGGGACTGATCTTTTTTATTTTTATTCTGCGTTGTCTAGGTAGCACAGAGCTCACAGGCAGCACGAATCTGATCACACATTACAACTTGGAACAAGCCTATAATAAATTCTGTGGGAAGAAGGTGAAGGAGAAGCTAAGTAACTTCCTGCCTGACCTGCCAGGGATGATTGATCTGCCTGGTTCCCATGATAACAGCAGCCTCCGCTCCCTCATTGAGAAGCCCCCTATTCTCAGCAGCTCTTTTAATCCTATCACAGGGACCATGCTGGCCGGCTTCCGCCTCCACACCGGCCCGGTGAGTCCCCTTGGAGGAGGAAGGCGAATGGGGAGGCCTAAACATGGAGATGGTTTTTCTGTCCCAGTCTGTTCCTTCATAACGGAGCAGAACAGATGATGGGAACAGGGGATTTCCTTCCACTACTCACCTGGACCTTCCTTTGGTTCCTTCAGTTGCCAGAGCAGTGTCGTCTGATGCATATTCAGCCTCCCAAGAAGAAGAATAAGCACAAGCACAAACAGAGCCGTACTCAGGATCCTGTCCCCCCAGGTAAGAAGTACAGTAGTTCTACTCAAAGCTAAAAAAAACCCTGATATTCCGAATCTGGTTTGGCCTTCCATAGGTAAACCCAGTTAAGTTCCACATGGAGCCCTGGACTCCTAAATTCCCCGAAGAAACCAGTGTACTGGGGTCTCTTGGGACTTATCACAGGCACTCTAGCAGCACTTCTGTATCCTTTCTGACCATTTGGACAAAAGCAGTTGCCCCTGACTTGGGATTTTCCTGTCGTCTGCAGTGTTCCTAACAGGAGAGGATTTTGAGCTCTACAGGTGATAGGTACCTAATGTCTCCTACAGAAACACCATCTGATTCAGATCACAAGAAGAAGAAAAAGAAAAAAGAAGAGGATCCTGAAAGGAAAAGGAAGAAGAAAGAGAAGAAGAAAAAGAAGGTAGAGTAGAGGCCTATTGCCACAACCCAGTGAGTTTCCCCATATCTCACCTCTGTCCTAAATAGAGTTCTTTCCCTCCAGTTGGACCCAAGATCGAAAACCCAGGGCAGGCTGCAGGTTTCTCCTGTTCAGCCTGATCAAAGCCAAGGCTAGTTCCTAGTTGTTCTTACCTCTCCTCCTTTCTCCCCCAGAACCGACATAGTCCAGACCACCCCAGTATGGGTAGCTCCCAGGCCAGCAGCAGCAGCAGCCTACGCTAACAGGACCACTGGACTCTTTGCCAGAATGGCCTTTCCTGCTATATTGAACCCGCTGACAAAAGCTGCCTTCCAGCCTCTTGGACACTGCCTTGGGAGCATCCTGCAGCTGGGACAGAGGCCAGCTCTGTTGGTCTCAGTTGAGATTAAGTACATTATGAGAGAGAGGGACATGCTTTTGTAGGCTCATCCCTGTTGGCTTTCTCATGGATATCTCTTCCTCTTCAGGAAGCTTACGATTTTCTTCTCTCTCTTTTGTGCAATTTATCTGATTTAGGACTTGTGTGTTTTTTCTTAAAAAAAAAAAAAATTACATTTATCAAACTGGCTGAAGTGTGACTACTTAAAAGGTATGTGCCTTTCTGTGAGTCAGGATTTAAGACAAGACTTTGCTAAGACAAGGGGATTTGGGTCATGTCATTACATTATCTCACTAGCAGGCAGGGAAACAATCAAAATGAAAAGTGAGCCAAGCTTATTAATACTCCACAGCAGACACATAACACTCTGCCCGTTACATTGAGAACCAAGTGCCTAGGTGATCTCAGGCTCTATCTGAAGAGATAAGGCTCAACAGTGTGTTCTAGGTCAATTTTGTGTTGAAACAGAATAGTCAACCGAAAACACGTGGACAGTCACCAGTGTACTTCAACAAGATTGGTTCTTAGGTCAGAAGCCTGTGATATTTTGTAATGAACTTCTGGCAAGCAAAGGTAAATGCTTCTCTTCTCTTTATAAGAACTTTTGACCTGCCTCATTCCTAAGTTAAGACACTAAAGTTACTAGCTGATGTTAAAACATTTCTAAAACAGTAACAAAAGGTAGCCTAACTATCAAAATGTAAACAAAACAACCAAAAAAGACTTTAGTTTTTGCAGCTGGTTAGGTAACTAAACATTCATGAGAAAACCTGAATTAACGTAATCTGACCTTAAATTTAAATCTGTTGCCGTGAAAGCCAAAGTTGTTCCTGAATCAGTGGGTGGAAAACCACTCATTCCGTTAGTTTTAATCCAGGATTTCAGAATAAGAGTTTGGTTTGTTTTTTTTTGAGATGGAATCTCAGTCACCCAGAAGTGCAGTGGCATGATCTCGGCTCACTGCAACCTCTGTCTCCTGGGTTCAAGTGATTCTCGTGCCTCAGCCTCGCAAGTAGCTGGGACAAGTCTGTGCCACCACACCCACCTAACTTTATTTTGGAGATGGTGTCTCACTCTGTCACCCACACAGGAGTGTAGTAGTGCAGTCTCAGCTCACTGCAACCTCCGCCTCCTGGATTCAAGTGATTCTTCTGCCTCAGACTCACAAATAGCTGGGATTACAGGCACCTATGACCAATGCCCAGCTAATTTTTGTATTTTTAGTACAGATGGGGTTTCACCACGTTGGCCACTGTTAAACTCATGACCTCAGGTTATCTGCCCACCCCAGCCTCCCAAAGTAATGGGATTACAGGCATGAGCCACTGCACCCAAATAAGAGTATATATTCTTAAATTTTGAGTAATTAAAGAGTTCTGGTTAACTGCTTGAAATTTAGTGTCTAAGGGTACCTATTTAAAATTAGAACACAGCTTTTGTCCAATAGAAGGCAATGTATCTAACTGAACTGACATCCATATTTAGTTAACCTTTCACCAGGCTTTCACACCTGTTACTCTCTCATCTTTGGCTGATTCCAAAATTAGCTTTACTTTCCAGAGACTAAATTCTATATTAAGAAACAATTGTTGCTGGATACAGTGGCTCATGCCTGTAATCCCAATGCTTTGGGAGGCCAAGGCAGAAGAATTGCTCAAGGCCAGGAGTTCGAGACCAGCCTAGGTAAAATTGGTAGAGAGACTATCTCTACAAAAAAAAAAAAAAAAAAAAATTAGTTAGGCATGGTGGCATGCAGCTGTAGTCCTAGCTTCTCAAAAGGCCAAGGTGGCAAGATCCCTTGAGCTCAGGAGTTTGAGAGTATAGTGAGCTGACTGTGCCACTGCCCTCCAGCCTGGGCAACCAGAGTGAGACCCTCTCTTAACAAAAAAAGAAGAGACAACTTTAAGAGTTCTCTAAGCTTTCAAATAACAAGCACCTTTGGTGGTTTCAAGAGACTTTTTTCAGGAATTTTTGAATTAAATCACCCAAATAAAAACAGGACCTGTTTGTTTTTAGAGATAAGAGTCTCTGTGTTGCCCAGGCTGATCTGGGATTGCTGGGCTAAAGTGATTCTCCTGCCTCAGCCTCCCCCAGTGCTGGGACTACCGCAGGTGTAGTCCCAGGTGTAAGCCACCGCACCAGGTCTCTTTATTTTTTTAGTTGTTGTTTTAAGTGGCTATTTTCATTATAGTCTTGCCTAGAGATGGGCTGGGACCAGAGAAGCTTATGAGGTTGTCACTCTGATAACTTTCCCCCAGAGATCGTTCACCCTGTCTCAACCAGACAAAATAACACAACTCAGGGGGCGCTGGTTAGATCAGGATTTCTTTTTATTCCTTGTTGGTTTAAAATGGCTAATCAGAATAAAAACTAAAAGGGCCTCTTTGTGGAGGCTGGGATCTCCCCTATTTAGAGGTTAGAACCCAGGTATCCCCTCTACCCAGCACCATAGTGAGGTGGGCTGAGGGGTAACCCCCAAGGGACAATTGGAGGGGCCTAGGCCTGCCACTCCTTCTCTCTATCCCATTTTTGGCATGTGATGAAAAATATTGCTTTTTGGATTCTTCTCTCCTGGCCTTGGATTTTAAAATCAAGTTAACTGTGTAAGCTAGGGGAGGCTCCAAGGGGCTAGCAGAAGGAGCCCACTCTAATCCCTCTCTCTCAAGGAGGGGATTATCCAATATTGTTTGAGCTAGGCCAAGTTATTTTCCTGATCTTCCCCGACCACCACCAGTGTCTTGAAGTTTTGACCCCTTTCGTAGGGAAACTAAATGCCAGTGAGCCTAGAAAACTAACTCTCCTCTCCAAGTCCTTCCCTCTTGTGACCAAAATTCCAGACTCCCCTCTCCCCAGGCTTCTTCCTAATCACACTTAGCACCAACAGAGGATGCTATTTCCTTAGTAACTGGGACAAATGAGAGGGAACCACAGGGAAAAGACCGATGTCTCCCCTCTTTTTCTGCTGGTCTGAGGAATGGGAAGAATAAGATCCCCCTCCATATATGTATCCCTCCCTCACTTTCCCATCCCAGGATAGATATATAATTTCTTTGATATTTATAATATATATATATATATTATATGTACACACACACCTGGTAACGCAGAAGAGGAAAAAAATAGAATCCGTAACAATAATAAAAAAAATTATTTCTGGTTTAAAAATGATCTGGTTCCCTCCAGGGCGAGCAATTGCACAAATGTCCACTGAGTCTGGTCCAGGGATCAAGGAAGGGAAGGTCTTGAAAGAGAAAAGGGGGGTTGCTACCCCAGTCTCAGGGCCCCAACTCTCCAACTCCCCAAGCCCACTGCATTTTAGAAAACACTCCTCATCCTCTTGGAATCGGTGGTTTAAAAAATGTCCATGCAGGGGAGGGGAGCCCCTTGAGGGAAGGAAGGTGGCCACCTGGGGCCCTTTGGTGTAGGCGCAGAGGCGATGGGGAGGGGAGGCGCCGAAGGCTCACACCGAAATCTCATAGGTGGTACCACCAA
>NW_016107568.1:2634848-2638934 GCF_001604975.1 Cebus imitator
GCCACTTCTTCTGTCTCAGAGACACCAGGATGGGCTTTTTGGCTGCTGTATGACATCGATCGGCCCAGGTATGGAGCCGTTGGGCCTGGTTCAGGGGACCCTACTCCCCGGCCCCTTAGCGCATCTGGCTTGCCAAAACGGGGGGCAGCTGGGCGTCCCAGTGGAGTCTTGCCCAAAGGTGATCTCTTTGAATCGTCTGAGGAGGAACTTGTACGAGGGGCATGGCCTGAGCCTGGTGTTGACTGAATGCCTGAGTCCCCCAAGCCTGGTTCTTCCTCACGGCCTGGGAGTGGGGGTGACTGGCGCAGCAACTTCTCTCGTTCCTGGAGGGAGGCCACAATGTGGCGCGACAGATTGTCGTAACGAACTGGTGAGGGCTCTCGGTGTGCTGGGCCAGTAGGCACCAAACGTGGGTGCCTCTCAGCTTCCCGTTGCTGGGCCAGCCTGGCTGACAGGAAGGGAGAGGTATAGCCTAAAGGTGGGTCTGGCTCAGGCCCTGCCTGCACTGACTCAAAATCAGGGCTGTCTGAAGGTGTGAGCAAGCTGTCATAAGATAGGCTTCCATTGCGTGTCTGGTTGGCCAGGCTCTTATAGGAAGTGGAGGTGGTGCCCTCTGAACGAATGGACTGCAGTTGGCCCAGCTCAAAGCCTGTGCCCTGCGCTGACTTGAGGCTGGAGGAGCGTGAACCACTGGATAGTGGATCGAAGTGAAAACTTTTGCCAAAGGTAGGAGAACGGAAGCTCTCTGGTTCCAAGCTGGGCTCTGAGCGGTAGCTGGGTTGACGGCTGCTCTCTGCAATTGAGGTTGGCTCCTTCAAGCTGTCCCCACGACTCAACTGAGGAAGAAAGTAAAGCAGACTCTTAGTGCTCCTCTTGTGACAGAAGCTAGACCCCAGAGTCCAAGGAGTTGGTCAAAAACAGTATTTATTCTGTGTCAATACTATGCTTAGAACTCTTACATGCATTATCTAGGTTAATCCCTAAAGAAAAACTGAGTTTAAACAAATTTCATCTCATTTTCAGATGCAGAGAACAAGGCTTAGAAAAGCTGAGTATCTTGCTCGTGGGCCGAACTGAGTTGTAAACTCAGATCAAACACAACTCTATTATGCTATATATCCCAGTCTGATAAAAGACGTACTATCGAGGCAATTCAGTTCCACAAATGCCAACAGTCAAATATCCTTTGTTTTCTTCTCTTCCATTCTGCCTTTTCCTCCCCCAATCTTGTTTTTCCCCAGAACAGTTGGCATATTTTTGTTTTTTGTTTTTTTTTCTGAGATGGAGTCTTGCTCTGTTGCCAGGCCGGAGTGCAGCGGCGTGATCTCGGCTCACTGCAACCTCTGGCTCCCAGATTCAAGCGATTCTCCCGCCTCAGCCTCCTGAGTAGCTGGGACTACAGGTACCTGCCACCACGCCCAGCTAATTTTTATATTTTTAGTAGAGACGGGGTTTCACCTTGTTGGCCAGGATGGTCTCAATTTCTTGACCTCATGATTCTCCTGCCTCGGCCTCCCAAAGTACTGGGATTACAGGTGTAAGCCATCGTGCCTGGCCAGTTGTCATGTTATTGCCCACCTCTTTAAGACTACTCATTACCTTGGCGCTGGAGGAATGCGGCATGGCAGCTGATGTACTGCTGCTACTGTAACCCGGCCGATACTTGTACATGGTAGGTGTCGGGGGGCTGTCCTTGCCCAATAAGCTGCTATCTGCAAGAAAAAAGGCCAGGGCAGCACTACTTTACAAGAGGTTTTTTTGGTTTAAGAGACAGGGTCTCACTCTACTACCAATGCTGGAGTGCAGTGGCATGACTATAGCTCAATGGAGCCTTAAACTCCTGGGAGCCTACCTAAGTCTCCTGAGTAGCTGGGACTTCGCATCTGCCACCATGCCCAGCTAATTTTTTTTTTTCTTTTGTAAAGGCAGGGTCTTGCTACATTGCCTGGGGTGGTCTTGAACTTCTGGGTTCAAGCGATCCTTCTGCATTGGCCTCCCAAAGTGCTGAGATCACAGGTGTGAGCCACTACATCTAGCCTATGAGTTGTTCACTTTACTGCCTAGGTTTCTTTAAGTACAGGGAGAAGACAAGGCAGGCACAGATATACCCTTTGCTGAAATCAAGACTAAAGACTCACACCAGCCCAGAACTCAGGGTAGGTAAATGCGCCAAAAAGGTCCTGTGATGTTCTCTGCTCTGCCTAGAGGCTGACCATTTCCCCAGCAAAAGTCCCATTTACTGCCAATAGCTAAATGGCATCTCTTCTTTTCCAGCTGCAGAGTGGCACAAGTACCAACTGTAAGGTGTTTTTCCACAACACGAGTGTTATCTCCCAGCCCTGGCATGTCCTCTACAGCTAATAAGTAACCTCAATCCTGCCTCTAGTTCTAGTATCTTGCAAATCAAGGCAGCCCTTACCCTCATTAGTGGCCAGGCCAAGATGTGTTCGCAGCCCCGTGTAACGGCTCAGGTCTGGCTTAGGAGGAGGTGGAGGTTCAGCATCTGCAGACTGGCTCTCTGTTATCTCCAGGCTTCCCTTAGACTGGATTGATGAGGGTAAGAAAAATCAGATTTGGAGATTTAGCATTATGACAACTCAAAGTATTAAACTGGTATAAGAGAAAGGTATGTGGGAGTCAATTCTCATGTATTTCTTTTTTTTTTTTTGAAATAAGGTCTCAAGCTGTTGCCCAGGCTGGAGTACAGTGGCACACACAATCATGGCTCACTGCAGCCTGCAACTCCTAAGTTCAAGTGCTCCTCCCACCTCAGCCTCAGAAATAGTTAGGATTACAGGCACATGCCACCACACCCAGTTAATTTATTTTGTAGAGATGGGGGGGGTCTTGCCATGTTGTCCAAGCTGGCCTCAAACAATCCCCCCTCCTTGGCCATCCAAAGTGTGGGATTATAGACATGAGTCACTGCCTAGATTTCTAAATGAGACTGGAAGACAAGATACAAGAATCAGTTTGGGTGCAGTATTAGATGAAAAAAAAAATTTTTTTTTTTTAAATGGAGTCTAGCTCTGTCACCCAGGCTGCAGCACAGTGGCATGATCTCGGCTCATTGCAACCTCTGCCTCCCAGGTTCAAGCGATTCCTGTGCCTCAGCCTCCCAAGCAGTTGAGATTACAGGGGTGTGTCACCACGCCTGGCTAATTTTTTTTTTTGTATTTTTAGTAGAGATGGGGTTTCACCATGTTGGCCAGGCTGGTCTCAAATTCCTGACCTCAAGTGATCCATCCGCCTGGCCTCCCAGAGTGCTGGGATGACAGGCGTGAGCCACTGCACTCAGCCAAAAAAGTTTTCCATTTTTAAATTTTAGGTTTTTTTAGAGATGGAGTCTCACTATGTTGTCCAGGCTGGTCTTGAACTCCTGGACTCAAGCAATCTTCCCACCTCAGCCTCGCAAAGTGCTGGGATTATAGCCATGAGCTACCGTACCCGGCAGAAGGAGATTTTTAAAAAGCTTTAATTCTGTCACTTATTTGCCCATTTCAACCAACAACTACTTGTTGAACTCCTCCCATCTACCTGTAAGCTGCTATGTTAAGTCCTATGAAGACATGGAAATGAATGGATTCATTTTCTATTGTTAAAATCTAATTAGATCTAAACTTAAAATCTAATGTAGAGCCAAGTACAGTGGCTCATGACTGTAATCCCAGCACTTTGGAAGGCTGAGGCGGGTGAATCACTTGAGCTCAGGAGTTCGAGACCAGGCTGGCCAACATGGGAAAACCGTGCCTCAACTAAAAATACAAAAATTAGCCAGATGTGGTGGCACATGCCTGTAGTTCCAGCTACTCAGGTGGCTAAGGCACAAGAATTGATTGAACCTGGGAGGCAGAGATTGCATGCAGTGAGCTGAGATTGCACCACTGCCATCCAGCCTGGGCAACGGAGCAAGACTCCATCTCAAAAAAAATCTAATGTAGAAAACATGATTTGTATTTAAGTAGTTTAACACAAAGCAGTAAGCAATAAGCACTATAAGAAATGGGCCAGGCATGGTGGCTCACGCCTGTAATCCTAGCACTTTGGGAAGCCAAGGTGGGCAGGATCACCTGCAGTCAGGAGTTT
>NW_016107568.1:2639201-2643469 GCF_001604975.1 Cebus imitator
AAAAAAAAAAAAAAAAATTGCTAACTGTAGATGAGAAGGCAAATAATGTCTTTATCAGTGGGTTTCTGATAGCTGAAAGTTGAGAGAAAGGGCATTCATTTATGCTTGTGCAACAAATACTACTAAAATATGTATATATATAGAAAATTGATTTAAAATCAATCAAATAATACTAAAATATGTATATATAGAAAAAATCAATTTTCTATATATATATACATAGTAGTAGTTGTTGCACAAGCATAAATGTCCTTTTATGCTTGTGCAACAAGAGAAGACATTTTAGAGGAAGTTTTTTTTTTTTTTTTTTAAGAGCAATTTTTATTTTTATTTATTTATTTTTTTTTTAAAGATTAAGTCTCACTCTGTTGCAGTGGTGTGATCTTGGAGTGCAGTGGCATGATCTCAGCTCACTGCAGCCTCTGCCTCCTGGTTTCATGCAATTCTCTTGCCTCAGTCTCCTGAGTAGCTGGGACTGTAGGCACGTGCCACCATGGCTGGCCAATTTTTGTGTTTTTAGTAGAGACGAGGTTTTACTATGTTGTCCAGGCTGGTTTTGAACTCCTGAGCTAAGGCAATCTGTCCTCCTTGGCCTCCCAAAGTGCTGGGATTATAGGCATGAGCAATGACGCCTGGCTGGGCAAAGGCTTTGTGCCTGGAAAGAAAGGTTGATGTTAGTGTCTCTCTTGGATTGCTATAGTTCACTCATGTAAATGTAGATACTGAACTCAGGCAAACTCATTATGTATGTGCTTTGATATATAAACTATTTCTTTAAAATTTATTCATCATACTTAAACCAGATACACCAGCACATGCATGAGGGCTACCTCCTGAGTCATTTTATCTTGAACCTCACTTCCCAATGCAGAATAAATTGCTTCCTCATCAGTGTTCCCATAGTGTTGTATAAAGACCTGACCTCACAGTATTACAGTTCCTAGTTCCTAGTCTCTCACTCATTAGACTGTGAATTCCTCAAAGGCAGAAGCTGTCTTTAAACATCACTGCATCTCTAGCACTTACTACCGTTTTGGCATAGTTGTTTTTAACTGACTCTATAGCTGAGGATGACGACAAGGAAGATGATTTCCAAGCTCCCCTTTGCAAAACAGTGTAATTACATGTCTGGCTAATTTTTCTATTTTTAGTAGAGATGGGGTTTCACCATCTCTATGTTGGCCAGGCTGGACTCAATCTTCTGACCTCAAGTGATCCACCTACCTCGGCCTCCCAAAGTGCTGGGATTACAGGCATGAGCCACTGCGCCCAGCCATGAAAATCTAATGGCTGATGATCTGAGATACAACAGTTTCATCCCGAAACCACCCACCCCAGCCTCCATCTGTGGGTAAACTGTCTCATGAAACTGGTCCCTGCTGCCAAAAAGGTTGGGGACCACAGCACTAAAGAATGGGCATGTCTCTCCCCTGAAGGTACTTACCATTCTAAGATAGAGAACCCTTCCTAAAGGCTGTCTCCTACCAGGCCCCTCCTTTACCAGAACAAGCCCAAAGAAGATAAAAGTTCTGACCAATGGTAAACACTAGACCAAAAAGATAGGTGTACCTGGGTGCTGGAGAACTGCAGAGAACACGGCTGACATTGTTACAGCAGCCATTGGTGAAGGGGTTCACACCTCCCCGGAATTTACCCGTAACCTAGAGGGAGGAAGAAAATACCAGGTCAGAAGATGAGACCTTGACTTCCAAAGGCCAAAATACAAATCTATTACCAATTATTGTGCACTCACTATCGGAGGCATACAGAAATGAGTAAAACACAAGCAGCTTATATATGTGATGGTTAAGAGCAGGGAATCTACAGTCAGGGTCCTTAGTTCAAATCCTAGGTCTACGTCATGGCTGCTGATCCAAAACCTCAGTTTCCTCATGTAAAATGGAATAAGCCGCTTTCCAAATATTGAAAACTAAGATAATATACATAAGAATAAGCAATTAAGGGCCAGGCGTGGTGGCTCACACCTGTCATCCCAGCACTTTTGGGAGGCTGAGGCAGGTGGATCACCTGAGGTCAGGAGTTCGAGACCAACCTGGCCAACACGGCAAAACCCCATCTCTACTAGAAAAAAGAAATACATAAAAATTAGCCGGGTGTGGTTGGCAGGCACCTGCAATCCCAGCTACTTGGATGGCTAAGGCAAGAGAATTGCTTGAAGCCAGGAGGTGGAGGTTGCAGTGAGCTGAGATCGTGCCACTGCGCTCCAGCCTGGGTGACAGAGCAATACTCTGTCTCAAAAAAGAAAAAAAAAAGCAATTAAGGTTAGCTACTATTACATGCACAGAAATCACTGCTTTCCTGTAAGCAGCACTCTAAGTTTCTTGAGGGCTAGCCCAAGTCTTCTGTTGTTTCTATAAACTCAGAGCCTAAATTCTCCAGCACACGGTGGGCATATAGCAAATGCCTGTTAACTAAAAAATGGCCTCAATTCTTACATGGCCTCTATGCTTACATGAGCAACTAAGACTGCCTCACTCCCTACCATTAATCTCTACATAATCATGAGAAGTATTCATTAAGCTTCTATTTGTGAAAGCACTACATTGTACACTAATCAAAAAGCTTAAGAGACATGCCCTGCTCTTCAGGGGTCTCTCATCACTTCTCCCCATACCTGTTCATTGGTTGTGCGTCCCCTGGCCACCAGCACCACGTGAAATCCCGTGAGGCCAGCTACAGGGATGAAGAATAAGCCAGCCACACACATTACTGCCATTCTGATGACAAACAATCAAGGAGAACAGAGCGACATGATCTCACTTTCCCCAGCCCCTATTGCAGCCATTTTCCCTTTGGCCCTCATTCCTCCCCCTTCCAATCCCACAACTTAAAAGGCCTTGAAGGATACGTGACAGCCGTGCGGACCCCTGAGAGTTCCTCTATGTGGTAGAGGACATAAAGGAGGCCAAAGCCAAACACACCCATAATGTGGGCTGTCAGGGAAAGGAGGAAGAGGAAGAAATAACGGTAGTTCCGGCGACCAATACAGTTGTTCACCCACGGGCAGTGATGATCAAATTCCTAGGGACAAAAGAGACAGATGAGAGCCATCCCTGGATTACAGCATTAGATTACTTTGGTCAAGAAGAAAAGCAAATGGCAGCTAAGTTTTGCTTTTAGTAATTTATGATCATGCTCAACAATTAGTTAAAAACTAAATCTAGTTTATTTTGTTCTATAAATCTGCAAGGGAGGCCTTCCAGAGGTTGGTCAAAGGCCAAGGCCAAACCAGGCATAGTGGTACACACTTGTAGTCCCAGCTACTTGGGAGGCTGAGGTTTCAGCCCAGGAATTCAAGGCTCGAGTGAACTATGATGGCTGTGCCTGTTAATAGCCACTGCACTGGGCAACATGGCAAGACCCATCTCTAAAAAAATGAAAAGGTCGGCCGGGTGCAGTGGCTCACTCCTGTAATCCCAGCACTTTGGGAGGCCAAGGTGGGCGGATCACGAGGTAAGGAGTTCAAGACCAGACTGGCCAACATGGTGAAACCCTGTCTCAAAAAAAAAAGAAAAAATGAAAAGGCCAAGGCCGGCTCTCAAAGTGTATCCTATGTGACCAAGGAACTCTAAAAGTGACAAATGTCAGAGGGTTTGCAAAAACATCAAGATTGATGAGAAAAGAGGATTGGAAGGAAGATTTTTGCTTACGGCTATGTGAAAATGGAATGGAAAAAGGACAAGGGATGCAGAAGGACAGGCAGGAAGAGAATTACAACAGACACAACGGCATGATTTTGTGGAAGAGAAAACACAAATCCAGGACAAACAACCAAAAATGAGCCAATGGACAGAGGCTAGAACTATAAATCTTGCTGTCAAGAGAGCCTATGCTCTGCCGGTGCAATGGCTCGTGCCTGTAATCCTAGTACTCTGGGAGGCCAGGGCATGAGGATGACTGGAAGCCAGGAGTTTGAGACCAGCCCAGGCAACACAGTGAGCCCTCATCACTACAAAAAGTAAAAATAAATAAAAAAGAAAGCCTATGCCCACATGGAATTAAAACTTCTCAGGCCGGGCGCGGTGGCTCAAGCCTGTAATCCCAGCACTTTGGGAGGCCGAGGCGGGTGGATCACGAGGTCAAGAGATCGAGACCATCCTGGTCAACATGATGAAACCCCGTCTCTACTAAAAATACAAAAACATTAGCTGGGCATGGTGGCGCGTGCCTGTAATCCCAGCTACTGAGGAGGTTTAGGCAGGAGAATTGCCTGAACCCAGGAGGCGGAGGTTGCGGTGAGCCGAGAT
>NW_016107568.1:2644863-2654446 GCF_001604975.1 Cebus imitator
TCTTGCTCTGTCGCCCAGGCTGGAGTGCAATGGCAGAATCTTGGCTCCCTGCAACCTCTGCCTCCCAGGTTCAAGCGATTCTCCTGTCTCAGCCTCCTGAGTAGCCAGGACTACAGGCACGCACCACCATGCCCGGCTGATTTTTTATATTGTTAGTAGACATGGGGTTTCACCATATTCCTCAGGCTGGTCTCGAACTCTTGAGCTCAGGCAACCCACCTGCCTTGGCCTCCCAAAGTGCTAGGATTACAGGCATGAGCCACCACACCCAGTGCAATTTTTATTTTTTATTAACCTAGAAAAAAAAAATACATGTGGGAAGGAAAAATTAAAATAAATGATAGTGTGGGATTAAACATTTTCAGCCCAGGCACAATGGCTCACGCCTGTAATCCCAGCACTCTGGGAAGCCGAGGAGGGCAGATCATCTGAGGTCAGGAGTTCGAAACCAGCCTGGCTAACGTGGTCAAACTAAAAATACTAAAAATACAAAAAAATTAGCTGGGTGAGGTGGCAGGCACCTCTAATCCCATCTACTCAGGCGGCTGAAGCAGGAGAAACGCTTGAAACTGGGAGGCGGAGGTTGCAGTGAGTTGAGATCACGCTACTGCACTCTAGCCTGGGCAACAAGAGCAAAACTCTCTCTCAAAAAATAATAATAAAAATTAATTTTTCAAATTTTACTGATTTCTTTACCTAGCATTTTTTCATATTTACATTGCAAGAAATGTTAAGTAAAAAACTATACAGCCAGGTACAGTGGCTCATGCCTGTAATTCCAGCACTTTGGAAGACCAAGGAGGACAGATCACTTGAGGCCAGGAGTTCAAGACCAGCCTGCCCAAAATGGCTAAACCCTGTCTCTACAAAAAAAAATTAACCAGAGGTGTTGGCACATGCCTGTAATTCCAGCTACTTGGGAGGCTGAAACAGGAAAATGGCTTGAACCCAGGAGGTGGAGGTTGCAGTGAGCCGAGGTTTATGCCACTGCACTCCATCCTGGGTAACAGAGTGAGACCCCGTCTCACAAAAACAAGCAAACAAACAAACAAACAAAACCACACACACACAAATATATGCTGCACATACATGGTATACATAAATATATACATTTTTTTAAGTCTTCAAAATATTGCAAGGATATATACCACAATATAATAGTAGTTAGCTCTCGTCTGTGAAATTATAGGTAATGTTTTGTCTTTTTTATACTTTGTACATAATGAATGTGCACTACTTATTAAAATCTTTAAATAAAAGATTTTTTCATTTGGCTGGGCACAGGATCTCATGCCTGTAATCCCAGCTCTTTGAGAAGCCGAGGCAGGTGGATCACCTTGAGGTAAGGAGCTACGGAAAAGCTTGGCCAACATGGTGAGACCCTGTCTCTACTAAAAATACAAAAATTAGCCGGGTGTGGTGGTGAGCTCTTATAATAGGAGGCTGAGGTAGAAGAATCACTTGAATCTGAAAAGCAGAGGCTGCAGTGAGCCAAGATGGCTGCCTTCCAAACCCTTCTAAACTCCAGCCCAGGCAACAGAGTGAGAATCCATCTGTAAAAATATATTTCTTTTTCTTTTAAAAAGAAAAAATTCAAATGCTATTTTTTTTTAAAAGAGGGTCTTGCTCTATCACCCAGGCTGGAGTACAGTGCTGCCAACACAGCTCACTGCAACCTTGAACTCCTGGGCTCAATTGATTCTCCAACCTCAGCCTCCCAAGTAGCTAGAACTGCAAGTGGGCGCCAGCATGCCCAGTTGTAATGTTCCTTATTTTGAAATGTCTGATCCTTCCACATCATCATATCTACCAGAAGTGATCCCTTTGATTACTTTCACAACTTATCACAGTGTATTTATTTATAGAGGTGCCTTCCCTACCTTCCTTTCTAGACTGAGCTATTTGAAAGGAATGGTCTTTTATTTTTTAAGATGGAGTTTCACTCTTGTCTCCCAGGCTGAAGTGCAAGGGCATGATCTTGGCTCACTGCAACCTCCACCTCCCGGGTTCAAGCAATTCTCCTGCCTCAGCCCCACGAGTAACTGGGATTACAGGCATGTACACCACTATGCCTGGCTAATTTTTGTATTTTTAGTAGAGAGGGGTTTCACCATGTTGGCGAGGCTGATCTTGAACTCCTGACCTTGAGTGATCTGCCCCGGCCTCCCAAAGTGCTGGGATTACAGGCATAAGCCACCACATCCAGCCAGCAATGACCTTTTTAAAAGCATCACCCCAAAAGACCATGATAGTGCCTTCCATATTACATCAATAAATATTTGATGAATGAACATTAAAGTCTCATTAAAATAGCCTTCCTTGGCTTTAGGGACACAAAGTTCCTTTCCCTCACTTAATCTTTGTAAGAGAAGTCACAAATGAAGAACAATGATGTAGGCTTTGGGAGCACAGTGAATTTTTTTTTTTTTTTTTGAGATGGAGTCTTCCTCTGTCGCCCAGGCTGGAGTGCAATGGTGCAATCTCGGCTTACTGCAACTTCCACCTCCCAAGTTCAAGCAATTCTCCTGCCTCAGCCTCCCGAATAGCTGGGATCACAGGTGCCCGCCACCATGCCCAGCTAATTTTTGTATTTTTTAGTAGACAAAGTTTGGTCAGGCTGGCCTGGAAATCCCGACCTCAGGTGATCCACATGCCTTACCCTCCCAAAGTGCTGGGATTACGGGTGTGAGCCACTGCACCTGGCCTACAATGAATTTCAGAAAAACTTCATCTCACCAGAGTTGCTAGCCCAAAACTACCTGCCTTACTCTTGAAAAATAACTTCACATTCGAGAGGAAAACTACATGTCATCAGTAACAAACTTCATCAACTTATCTTCTTTCCACCTTTTAGTCTACTGATAATGGTTCTCTCCCCTCCTATTCCAGAAAGAGCCTACTACTTCTACAAGCATAACCTTCAGATAGGCACTGGAAAGCATCTCCTTCCTCTAAAAGTCCAATTTCAATTATCACCTTTCTTCAACCTCAGCTTCTCTCCCCTCTGGTTCCATCTCTTCATGCTACCAACAAGCAAAATTCTAAAAAACTCTCTCCTTCTCCCATAAGATATTACTCCAACTTCTGCCTTCATGGCTTACTTCTTAAAAGAGTAATTTTGATACTCATTGTCTGTTTCCTCATTTCTCATTCCCTGCCTTCCAAACCCTTACAGTTTAGTAATTTAGCAGTATCTCTTCGTCATACACACATAAAACTATGTTTGTTATAATAATTTATTTCACGCTGGGCACGGTTGCTCATGCCTGTAATCCTAGCACTTTGGGAGGCTGATTCGAGTGGATCATTTGAGGCTGGGAGTTTGAGACCAGCCTGGGCAACATGGCAAAACCCCATCTCTACCAAAAATATGTATCGAAAAATCAGCCCGGTTTGGTGGCTTGCACCTGTAGTCACAGCAATTCCAGACGCTAAGGTGGATCACCTGAGCCCAGGGGGTCAAGGCTGCAGTGAGCCGTGACTGCGCCACTGCATTCCAGCCTAGGCAACAGAGAGAGACTTTAAAAAAAAAAAAAAATCAATTATTTCTTAGTTACCAAAAAAATGGGAAATTTGGGTTTCCATACTATTGGAGCTCTCTAATTTCTAATACTGCCAACCATCAGCTACTTGATGAACTTTCCTTAGTTCCCACTTGTCCCATTTCTCCTCCTACTAACTCTTACTCAATCTCTCTTCTATGGCTGTCTCTCCTCCTCTGATCATTACAAAAACGTCAGTGCTGATCAGGTCTAACCTCAGTTCTTTCATAATCTTACAGTATTTTCTCTGGACAATCTTA
The DNA here is from genome assembly GCF_001604975.1 of Cebus imitator. Classification (NCBI taxonomy): domain Eukaryota; kingdom Metazoa; phylum Chordata; class Mammalia; order Primates; family Cebidae; genus Cebus; species Cebus imitator. The sequence continues at coordinate 2,648,666 of NW_016107568.1, forward strand.
CTCCTGTTGCTCAAATACCACATGGATGAAGATTATTAAATAAGCAAGGTATTCACTACTGACTATTCAACTGCCCACTGTGTAACTCTACCTGGCTAATTCAAGTGTATCAAGTTCAACATGTTTAAGAGTATTTATTTTGTCTTCCCTCCAGACCTGTTTGACATTCTTGTATCTCGTATTTTGGCTTATAAAAATCAGTATCTAACTTATCTCCCAGTTATGAACCTTGACATTACTCTAGACAATTCCTCCAATCTCTCTCTCTCGCCAAATAAAATCATGAAAAAAATCATGAAAAACTGTCAACTCAGCTGAATGCAGTGGCTCACACCTGTAACTCCAGCAGTTTGAGAGGCCAAGGCAGACAGATCACAAGGTCAAGAGATCGAGTCCATCTCGGCCAACATCATGAAACTCCATCTCTACTAAAAATATAAAACTCAGCTGGGCGTGGTGGTGCATGCCTGTAATCCCAGCTATTCGGGAGGCTGAGGCAGGATAATCGCTTCAACCATGGTGTCGGAGGTTGCAGTAAACTGAGATTGTACCACTGCACTCCAGCCTAGCAACAGAGTAAGACTACATCTCAAAAAAAAAAAAAAAAAAAAAATTGTTGAGTCTACTACTAAAAAATCTGTAAATCCAGCCTTGAATTCAAGTTCTCATCTGGTTTGTTTTATTGTCACAGCCTCCCAAAAGGTAGCTGTAATTCTTATAAGAATTACTTTTCTGAAAGGAATTCTGATGTTGAGTCCTCCAATTAAAGACCTCTTCCTATCCAAAGGAAAAAGTATGATCTATTTAACTTAGCATATAAAGTCCTTCACAATTTGGCTCTCTGTTTACCTCCCATCCCTCTGGTCACACCATGCATAACATCATGTAGCCCCACTAGGTTTGCCATCTCATGGCTACAAGCTTCTGCATGTGCTGCTTCCTCTGCCTAAAAATGTCCTTCCCTCCTATAGTCTACTTGGTAAAGTCCTTCCCACCTATTTTCAGCAGCACTTCCCCCAATTTATTTGGGCAAAATATGTTCTCATATTTGTTTTCAACTTTTTGTATTCTCACAGAACCTTGCTTGCTCATGCCTCCATTATAGTCTGCATCACACTGTTAAACTGTCTTAATTCACTGTGGGTATTACTGTACCTAGAAATAGCATCCAACCCATATGCTTTAAATAAATTTCTGCTGAATGAATAACCAAAACTCAAAGATTTGACCCAAAGTGAATCACAGGACTAGAAGTTATAACATATATTCCTGAAGACCCTGACCTGATTTTCATCATCAGAAAATGACAGAAGTATCCCAAAATCCCAGGACTCTTAAGGCCCAAGATCACCAAATCATTATTCTTCAAAGACAGTGTAAGGTGCTTCTAAGAAAGAAGCAGATCTTACCTCGGGGGAAAATCCCTGGGTCCATGAAGGTGGCCATGCTGAAGTTGGCCAACACAAAGAGAAACATAATTGCATTGTAGATGGGCACTGCAGGTGACACATACAGGCTTAGTCCTGGACACCTGCATAGACAATAAACAAAATGAGGTGTTGCTTCTAACATTTTGGACATAAACCATACATACAAAAATCTATAAAGATTTAGCCCCCCCTGCCTACAGATAAATCTTGTGTGGTTTACCTTTGCATCCTTAATAATTATCTTTATCTTTCCCACCAATTCAGTCTAGTTAAGTACAAGACTCAGAATCTCTCCTATTTTAACCCCTTGCACTAAGGTCTGTGTTCTTCCGATTCAGTCTTACCCTGTGGATGTTGCCACATGTTTTGAGATCTGTCATTATCCCCTTTCTAACCAGACATGAGAACTAGATACTGACTGTGTAACTGATACCAGCTACATTCCCTTCTCTGGAGCAGCCTAAGGTTTCTGGATCCCAGCCATGTCCCACTGACCTGCACATTGGCCCAAAACATGGGATACCATCTACCTCTCTAGCCCCATCTCCCCTTTGCCAGCTGACTTTGAACCACTCAAGTGCCTAAAGTTTCCTCATTGCATTGGATACACCTGAGAGTTTATTCAACTAGAGGCCAGTTCTCAAGTTGGAAATTCTTTAAAAACACACAGATGAGAATGGATATCAAGACACAGAACTAAACCCTTTGATGTCTAAAAAAGAAGCAGGAATTGGGGAGGAAATAGAGTATCAGATAAAAGTCCTCGATTTTGTAGGAAAAAGAAGTTAGCCAAACATACCCAGTATTGCACAGCATTCAACTCAAGAAACACGCTTTGTTAACATTTCTTGACCAAAAAGCAATTCTCTAGTCCAGGATTAAACTCAGTTTCTTTCAGGATACGAATCTATGTAGGAATGCTTCAAGAGCTCTTCCTTTCTCTGCTGATTTCCTGGGAGCTGGAAGTTTTGGAAGAACACGATGTGCTGCCTGCTTTGTCAGTAGTATCAAACACACTCTTCTCATCTCAGCTCTGGGAAAACTTCCCACTACCAAGACAGTGGCTAAATACTCTAATCTACTTTGTGGCTGATAACTTAATCTCCAGAATGAGGACAGCATCTGTCCTTGTCCCCTTTATCTGGACCAGTCAAAGGAAAGGAAGAGCTCACTGGAGGAAAGGAAGAGGACAGGAGAACAAGACAGCATATGATTCTGAAAAATTAATCCACAGCAGTCCTGGAGTCTGTGAAGAAAAGATACCTGCACCCACCAAAACAAAAAGCACAGCCCTGAGAATAACTCAGAGCAGTTTGGAGAAACTCAGCTCCTTAACTACATATAAGTAAACCAAAGATAAGAGACAAAACTGTCACAAAGCATCTCATAATTTTTTTGAGACAGAGTTTCACTCTTGATGCCCAGGCTAGAGTCAAATGGCACGATCTCCACTCACTGAAACCTCCACCTCATGTGATTCTCCTGCCTCAGCCTCCCAAGTAGTGGGGATTATAGGCATATGCCACAGTGCCCAACTAATTTTTGATAGAGACACGGTTTCTCTTTTTTGGTATATTTGGTATTTTGGGGTTTCTCTTATTTGGTAGAGATGGGGTTTCAATTTTTGGTACTTTTGGTAGAGACAGGGTTTCACCATGTTGGCCAGGCTGGTCTTGAACTCCTGACCTCAGGTGATCCACTGGCCTCGGCCTCCCAACGTGCTAGGATTACAGGCATGAGCCACCCTGCTGGGTCAGTATCTCACAAATCTTTACCATTACCATCTATTTATTCAAATTCCATTCAGCCATTCATTTAAAAAAGCTTTTAATATTATATGCCAAACTTTATAGATAGTAAATATCAATTAGCTGTTTGCTTCTCTTGATAGGTCAGTAAATAACTGGAAGACAAAATAATGACGTTGGAGTGAGGGCATCAATTTTAGGAACAAAACAGACCCTTAGTTACAGTTCTGTACTATCCTCAAAGAAAGCCCCCATGGAAACTTCTTCCTCTGAGTTCTTTGGTTCAGAAAAGATGTCCCCATACCTTGGCAGAGTTTGGAGAGGAATATAAGCAAAAAGGAGAGTTCCTGCACCGCCTCACCCCAAAACCTGACCTCCTATGTTCCTTAAGAGGGAGGGAGAGAAACTGAAAACCAGTCATCCAGGTCAGAGCCCCTCCCTAGTGCTAAGTTGTCACTTCAATTTCCGCCTGGGGAAGAAGAGAAAGGGTGACTCACTTGACTCCTACAGCCTGGGAAGAAAATTAGAAGGGAAAAAGAAATTAAATCTTCAGAACACTGAGGTGTCCATGATTTAAAAGTCTCATTCCTACAATTGGCCACTGTGGCCTCTTGAGCTTCTGAACGAAATATTCACCCTAGTTTCCATCCCTGAGGGAAACATTATAATGAGAATAAGAACAAGATATAAAACCTCTTGCAGGCCCATGTCAATCTTTCTGACTCCACTCTTTCTTCAGTTTTGTTTTTTGAGACAGGGTCTTGCTCTCTTGCCCAGGCTGGAGTGCAGTGGTGAGACCACAGCTCACTGCAACCTCAAACTCCTGAGCTCAAGTGATCCTCCCACCCCACCCTCCTGAGTAGCTGGGACTACAAACGCACACCACCATGCCCTACTAATTTTTTGTAGAGATGGGGCTTCACCATGTTGCCTGGGCTGGTCTCAACTCCTGAGCTCAAAATGATTTGCCCACCTCGGCCTCCCAAAATGCTGACATTACAGGCATGAGCTGCCATGCCCAGTCAGTTTCATTTTCAAGCAACACAACTCAACTCAGTTTCTTGAGGATCCTGGCAACCTACCCCTGGATAATGAACTTTACCCCTATAACCTTCTGGACATCAACCTGTTCCAGATAAGGTGGGTAATCCTGGAATGGAATTCCAGTATCTGTTGCCAAAATGAAGTCTGCCCCCACAGTGCCACAATCTAGAAATTATGCAAATCACTCAACTTCATGGGCAATATTTGCTCCTACATTCAGAGAACCACTGCTTCCAATCTTAGCACTGTAAGGGAACACCCCACAAAGGAGAGGCATGTGTGAACAGAGCCCGTTCTTGACATATCCCAAATTCTGCTTGATTTAAGGAGAGGCTTTCCGTTGCTATGGTACTTTGCCAGATTCCTAGGTGACCACCCCAAGTGGCCTGTCTGAATCTGTTGCCTTTGATGGCAGATGAGACCAGAGCTTAGAATAGGAGTTGTCAGGGCTCGTCCTCAGACTATGGCAATAATCATAAAGCTCCAGAAGCTTACGGAGTGGCCACAGCCCAGAAGGCTGGCTGACTCATTGACAGGACTACCAGACCTCACCCATCCCAGGTAGAACAGGTTCTTCTACCTACCCAATCAGCACTCCTGTTTTCAAGACCAAACAAAATTGGGAGAATGGGGCCAGGCGCAGTGGCTCACGCCTATAACCCTAGCACTTTAGGAGGCCAAGATGGGTGTATTGCCCGAGGTCACGAGTTCAAGACCAGCCTGGCCAACATGGCAAAACCCCATCGCTACTAAAAATACAAAAATTAGCAGAGCGAGGTGGTGGGAGCCTGTAATTCCAGCTACTTGGGAGGGTGAGGTAGGAGAATCACTTGAACCCCGGGGGTGGAGGTTGAAGTGAGCTGAGATTGCGCCACCTCACTCTAGCCTGGGTGTAAAAGTGAAACTTTGTCTCGGAAAAAAAAAATGAAATAAGATAAAAAAAAATAAAAAAAACAAATAAAACTGGGAAAATGGGTTCCAATATCAACACTCCTGAAACCTTGTTTCCTAGCACTCCCTAACACTTCCTATTAAAAAAAATGGTTAAGTTCTCAGAAAGACGCACAAAGTATGGGTAAAGGATCCTTGGATTAGGCTGGGCATGGTGGCTCACACCTATAATCCCAGCACTTCGGGAGGCTGAGGAAGGCGGATCACGAGGTCAGGATGTCGAGACCATACTGGCTAACATCATGAAACCCCATCTCTACTAAAAATACAAAAAATTAGCTGGGTGTAGTGGCACACACCTGTAGTCTCAGCTACTGGGGAGGCTGAAGCAGGAGAATCGCTTGAACCCAGGAGGTGGGAGTTGCATTGAGCCAAGATTACACCACTGCACTCCAGCCTGGGCAACAGAGCAAGACTCCATCTCAAAAAAAAAGAATCTTGGCCGGGCACGGTGGCTCAAGCCTGTAATCCCAGCACTGTGGGAGGCCGAGGCGGGTGGATCATGAGGTCAAGAGATCGAGACCATCCTGGTCAACATGGTGAAACCCCGTCTCTACTAAAAATACATAAAATTAGCTGGGCATGGTGGCGCGTGCCTGTAATCCCAG
>NW_016107568.1:2655205-2656620 GCF_001604975.1 Cebus imitator
GGCGGGTGGATCACAAGGTCAAGAGATCGAGACCATCCTGGTCAACATGGTGAAACCCCGTCTCTACTAAAAATACAAAAAATTAGCTGGGCATGGTGGCGCCTGCCTGTAATCCCAGCTGCTGGGGAGGCTGAGGCAGGAGAATTGCCTGAACCCAGGAGGCGGAGGTTGCGGTGAGCCGAGATCGCACCATTGCACTCCAGTCTGGGTAACAAGAGCGAAACTCCATCTCGGGGAAAAAAAAAAAAAGAGATGGGGTTTCTCCATGTTAGTCAGGCTGGTCTGAAACTCCAGACCTCAGGTGATCCTCCTGCCTTGGCTTCCCAAAGTGCTGGGATTACAGGCTTGAGCCACCGCGCTCAGCCTTAGAATTCTTTTTAAACTAGCTGGATTGATACTGAGCATTCACTGGACAGAAGACAAAAGGAAACATTAACTAACAACATCATCATCTCATCAATTATTCCAGCTCTACCTTCCCCTATCTGAAATACTAGGGATTCAAGAACACGTTTACAACAGAAACACTAAGCTCCTAAAGAACAGATCTATGCATTCCACCCATGCTTAGCATATTGTGTGAGCATATGACTAGTGTTCCTTGTTGATGAGAGGAGGCTGAAATGAATGTTCCACTTCCTGCCCCTGGGGATCCTCATTTAGAAATGCTTTCCTCAAGATTCCATGAGAAAACAATTTCTCCCTTTACAGGTAGGTAACCCAGTTTCTCTGAAAACACCTGATTTGTGGTATCTCTGTAACGCAGACTTTCAACCAGCTGAATGTTAGATGTAGGACCTGGGTAAGAAAACAGGTCTTATTCCTGGATAAGAGAACAATGTGGGAAGGAAAAGGAACAACCACTGCTCCATTAATGTGCTAAATCACCAGGCTGCTCCCACTCAAATCAGGTGCTAGTACCTTTGCAGTTATGGGGGAAAAAAGACCATGGAGAAGTCCATGGAGTTTGCCCAACTCCCTGTGGGTAAAGCTGTTGGGAGAGGATAGAGGCAGAAACTAAAAAGCAGCAAGCTATATCATGGATGGGAGCCTGAAATGAAAAGACCATCAAAGATTTCCAGGCAACTCTGACTTTCATCCTTCCCTTAGAAGACTATACGAAGTGGCCGGGCAAGGTGGCTCACGCTTGTAATCCCAGCACTTTGGGAGGCCGAGGTGGGCGGATCACCTGATGTCAGGAGTTTGAGACCAGCCTGGTCATTATGGTGAAACCCTGTCTCTACTTAAAATAGAAAAACTAGTTGGGTGCAGTGGCGGGCACCTGTAATTCTAGCTACTCAGGAGGCTGGGGCAGGAGAATCGCTAGAACTTGGGGGGCTGGGGTTGCAGTGAGCTGAGATTGTGCCACTGCACTCCAGCCTGGGTAACAGAGTAAGACTTCATCTCAAAAAAAA
>NW_016107568.1:2656720-2663685 GCF_001604975.1 Cebus imitator
CACGTGAAGCAGAGATCTGGCCCCTGCCCCCTCCCCACCAGCTTTAGAAACCGGACAAAATAAGACCTTAACTGGACTAATTCACAGTTTGATGAGACTTTAAGCAAGATACAATTCAAAGTGATTCCAAATGGTGTTACCAGGAGCACTAGGTCTCAGGGGACCCTAACAGGTAAAGAGGCAATATCAAGGGGCTAGGCCTCTAAATGCCAGCCTCATTTGAACCAGAGCAGCCCTACTTTTATGGTTTTTTGTATATAAGATTTCATTTGAAAAAGGGTCATGTTGCTTAAGCATACTGCTCTAGGTCAACTTTCTAATTATAGAGAGGAAGGACTTAGGTCCACAAAGGTTAACAGACTTTAGCAAAATCAATCTCCTGACCTTCCCAAAACAGTGCTTATCCCACTTACCTAGCACTGCCCCTCTGACAGTCAAAAAAGGAGATTAAACTAAGATAGATAAGCATCCAGGTAGTTATCCTAAATGAAGTCTAGTCCCTAACTGGGAGGTGGAGGATTACTTCAGCAGACAATCTCCCTTCCAAATAGTGAAAAGGAAAAATAATTAAGATAGGATCCCCATAATTTCTGCTTAGTTTCGGTACTGAACAAATTCAGGGAATGAGAGCGATTAGGGTTCTGGGAGGAAGGCCTCAACTGTTCTGTTGAAGATTCTCTGGAGCAGAACATCACTATTTCTTTGAAGCAAACCCAACTGGTAATTTCTGCTCATAGCTTTCCCTACGTAACAAAGAAACATGGAACGTAAATTGTTCCTAATTAGTTGAAGCCTACATGCCTCCACTAATTATGTCTGTTACCTGAAAGGGACTCTCCCTTCTACTCACAGTCCTCTAGATCCCAAAGTAATTCTCACCTAGGGCTTCTAGTAATGTACCTAGTTGTAGTCTAGTGAAGAGAACAGGAGGATGACAGAGTAGTTATAGATTTACAGCCCCACATAGGTGCTAGTTCAGACAGCTTTCCTCTTGCCTCTCCATTTGAAACCATAAACTCTTTTTTAGGTTGTATATGTTTTAAACAGGGGATTCTCCAAGGAACTGAACCTCAAAAGAGGCAGAATACATGAGAGGACAGTTTTTAAGAACACTGGTGCCTCAGCCCAGCTATATGCTTATAGAAGAAATACTCTAGTCAGATGGAGAAGAGGAGTTGAGAATTTCAGAATTACCAGAGCTAGGTGCTACAGTAAGATAAACAAGGTGTTTATGCCCCAACAAGGTGAAGAGGGGAGACACTGAGGAAAAGAGGGAGCCCAGAAATTGGTCCTGTGGAAACTGATAGTGGCGGTAACTCCAGCCATGATTCAGAGCTCTTCTAACTTTGAATGAGAGGCAGTAATTCCAAATAGGGTCAATATTGTCCACCAAAATCATTTCTCCTAGGACTAAGAGACCATGGAATAAGGAGGGATCCTACTTTACCTGCACCAGGGAATGAGAAAGTAGGTTAAACAGCTTCAACTATCAGTTGAGAAAATGCCTATGTCAGGACAACTCTTTGTAGGCAAACTGGTATAACCAGCCAAACACTTCAATGGTTCCAGATTAGCAAATTAAAAACAAGGATTCTGCTTCTCCTTTCTCAAGAACAGGTAGCCTGCAAGACAGAAATCACTTAGTCCCCTCTATTTCCTGCTCCAAAGGCTTTGCCTCTTAAAGGAAAATAGACCCTCCCTAATTGAGCAGAGCTAAGGGTATCAAACTGGTCTTGTACATACCCCTCTTGACCCAGAACCAAAACTGCTACAAGGATACTAAAACATAAATGTCCCTTGGTTAAAATTTTGAATCTACTCACCGGCCATATTAGCAAAAACCAAAACAAGTTCTGACACCAAAAACTCACCCCTTTCTGGTAGTAAATGCATGAAGAAAGACAGAACACTGAACATGTTGAGTTTAGGCAAGAGAAAAAGATTATGAAGAAAAGATTAAGTCAGAGAAGAGCAGGACTGTCTCTAGACCCTTAAGGGACTCCAGCAGGTATGTTCAGACTCACAGCTGGGGGCCAAAAAATCTATGACTTCTCCACTTCAGAGAAGGTGAGAAGTAGGACAGTGTTCATGCCTTACATAGTGATTCTTTACTTCCTTGTTTAAAAACTAGAGAGAAATATATCAGTATTACTTTGCTGACTCTTTAGACAATGTGACCCACATTTTTCAGAATTTCTTTTGGCTTCTAAAGCTCAATATGGGGGTTTTTCCTTCCCTCCTACCTCAGATTTAACTTCCGTGTATAACTGCCTCAACCCCAATGATCTCTACTTCAATGAGCCCAAGTGCTTTTATTCTCAACCACTTCAATTCACTTTCTTCCTCTTTCCAGCAACCTCATGTTGCTCTGAATAGCACTTCACAATTAGGTTTGGGCCTGAACCATGACAAAGTAACTTCCCAGAAGATCCAGCATGCTCTGATGATTCCAAGAGATGCAACTAGAGCACTAAATCAATGACTCAACATTATAAGGCTCAGAAGCCTGGTACATGTTAATTTATAAACAGTTAACAGCAAGGATGCTTTTCAGATGGTCAAGAGCTTAAAAAAAAAAAAAACTAACGAAAAAGGGAAGGGTAAATCACTCAGTCTCCTCCAATAACAAGTAAATGAACAAAGTCTGAAGATCAAAGTGAGAATGATGATGATCCTAGATCCTAAATGGGAAATTTTTTCAGATCAACTTCTTTTCTCAACGGAACCAAGTAATGGGAGAATTACTGTCATTCCCTCAACAGAAACTATAATAAAAGGACCTTTTAGGACTCTCTTCCCAAATAAAACTTACCCTTTCCTTTCTCAGTAGCCTTCACTTCTCCAGGCTTCTGCTCTTAAGAGTAAAAAGAAAACCATCTGGATAACACTAAAAGCCAAAACTGTCTCATTGGTGTATCCTATAAATCAGAAATTTTCCAGTACTCTCACTTTGCACAATCTCAAACCTAAGCTTCAAACATCCTGGGAAAAAGCCATTAGCATTTAAAAAGCCTTTAGTCGGTGGGCACGGAGGCTTATGCCTATAATCCCAGCACTCTGGAAGGCTGAGGCAGGGGAATCACTTGAGGTCAGGAGTTTGAGACCTACCTAGCCAATATGGTGAAACCCCATCTCTACTGAAAATACAAAATTTAGCCAGGCGTGGTGGTGGGCGCTTGTAATCCCAGCTACTTGGGAGGCTGAGGCAAGAGAATTGCTTGAACTCGGGAGACAGAGGTTGCAGTGAGCCGGGACTATGCCATTGCACTCCAGCCTGAGTGACAGAGAGAGACTCCGTCTCAAAAAATAAATAAATAAAAATAAAAATGCCTTTAGTCTAGTCTAGTTCTCTTTCTCTCATAGAACTGACTGCTTAAACTGCTTCAAGCCTCTCTGGTGGTTTCCTCCCACTTCCTTCCTAGTTTAGGATCATCTAATGATGGAGCTGGGTAGAAAAATATGAAGACAACTATGATTCCAAAATACAAGAGGAAAGGGAAAGTAGAAGATTCAGTGAAGTAAAACTTACAACAAGGCTGAAAGGACAGGCTTTTTCTCACTTTTCTTAAATATCTCTGGAATTTGCATTTACCTGTACCAGACACTGAGCCCTCTCAGTCACTTGGCTTTGCAAAACTCAAGAGAAAGCACACCTCCTCACTTCCCATGGAGTATCCACCCACCCAAACACCCCTGCTGGGAGAAAACTCACGTAAAGGCAAAGAAGAGTGTCGTAGCTCCTACTAGGAAGATGGCGGCTGCAGAGACCGGGACATACTTGCTGGGTTTGAATCTCTTTCCAGACTCTGCGGGCATGTTGCAGCTCTGATGGGAAATCTGCCCTGCCGCATAGCCCAGGCCCACACAGCGGCAGAACAGACAAGAAAATGGGAGGAGGGAAGCAACAGAGAGAAGTACAGAAAGAAACCAGGAAAACAGAAAACTTATCACCCTTCCCCCTCCCAAAACAAAGCCAAAGGTCAAAAGATCTCAAATGAAGAAAAGCACATGGGAGGGGGAAAGGTGACTCCAAACGCTGAATAACCACCTCCCCAGAACAAGGCAGAAGGGGATATTAAGAAACACAACTTGTACAGTTTAAAAACTGGAGACCAACAGTAAGCTGTACACATGCAAATGGTTGCAGGCGGAAAACATGGACAGTCATACAGATCAAGATACAGCTCATGGATGGAGGCAGGTCTTCAAAAGGGGAGACTATCAGGGTATGGCAGCAAACTTTGGGCAAAAAAAATTCTTCTGAGGAGATACTATAGTACCTCCACGACTACACTTCCACAAAATGTGAGCTGCACCTAAAAGAGGTGTGCCTTGTGTTTCTAATTTAATCCCAAAAGGAAACTAAGGCCCCTTCCAACTTTAAAGAGAAGCTGTGTTTACTGCAGTCTTTGTCTCTGTTCGGCAGTCTTCTCAATGCCACCACTCCCACACCCTGACTTCACCAGGGAATGTAGTCTGGCAATGGTGGTTTAATTTATTTCTCTCTTGATGGTTAAAGCTGGACCACAGCTGTTGTAAGTTTGAGTTGTAAATCCTTTTCTTTGAAGGGGCAGGAAAACAGAGAAAAGAGGGCAAGCTTGTCTGTCTTCAATCTCTTCTTGTTATTCCCAAGCCCTTCAAGGGCTCTGTTTCCTACAGAGTTCACGTAAAACTAAAGGGAAACTTAAAATCCTTGAAGCCATGTTCTTCCCAGTAAAGCAGAATAAAATGAAGAAATCAATTCCACTTGATGACACTTTAAAAATTTACTGTGGATGACACGAAGTTTCCAAAGATGTCCCTGTTTCCAGACTAGGCAATGTCTCTTATCTTTCTTCAATCTTCAGCTTTCCAGATGCAGAGTTCAACCGGGTTATGGTGCCTCACCTGGAGAAAAACAAGTATCTTTATCAGAAAATTCTTTCAGGGTACTTCTTAGACACCAAGGCTAAAATTCCACAGGCTGCTGTTAAAAAGTACTATCTGGCGCCGGGCGCGGTGGCTCAAGCCTGTAATCCCAGCACTTTGGGAGGCCGAGGCGGGTGGATCGCGAGGTCAAGAGATCAAGACCATCCTGGTCAATACGGTGAAACCCCGTCTCTACTAAAAATACAAAAAATTAGCTGGGCATGGTAGCGCGTGCCTGTAATCCCAGCTACTCAGGAGGCTGAGACAGGAGAATTGCCTGAACCCAGTAGGCGGAGGTTGCGGTGAGCCGAGATCGCGCCATTGCACTCCAGCCTGGGTAACAAGAGTGAAACTCCGTCCCAAAAAAAAAAAAAAAAAGGTACTATCTGAAAGAAAGACTGTTTTCCATTTCACTTACATGTATGTGGGTAGGAAAGGACTCTGAATTGGGAGGAAAACTGATTCAAAATCCTTCACCCTGTTCAGCTTGGAAGGAGAACATGGCTTTACCGGGCCTAAGGTCATCAAAGGACTAGCTCTTGTAAGGGGCCCATCTCACCTGACACAGATGGTAGTAACAAATACCAAGAATATCAAAATCACAAACAAGGGCACAGCAGTGAAGGGCAGTCCTAGAACAAAGATTACTCTTTGGACAAAGAGAATGTTTATTGCTACAATGAAAAAAGAAAAAAATTAACCTCAAAATTAGGACAGCAAGTCTCATTTTTTTTCTCTGTGTGTTTCTCTCTCTTGATCCTCTATGCTTTTTAGTTACAAGAGGCAGAAGCTGAATTTTTGGTCTTCTGGAATCACCCATTAGAACATTGGGTAAGAACTGTTCTTGCACAGAAAGGCATGATGCCCTCTATGAGAAACTGAACCTAGCACGGGGTTGGTCCTTTCTTCCCAATTCAACAGTTTATTATTTCTATATTGGCCTAAGGTAACTGAGCCCCGCCTGCTCCAATATGACTAAGAGTAACAATTATTTCTGTTGATGACAGCAGCAAACTAACACCAGCACCTTGAGGTTTTATAGGATGCTTTTCATCTGGTGATCTCAAAGCACTTTACTCACATTATCTGGTGACACAGTCCCTTATCCCACTCTTTAAAATTGAAGGCTACAGAAAGCCCAAGGACATTCTACTGAATCACTTGAGGTTCAGAACCCAAGAGTTCACATGACCCTTTGGTGACACAAACACTTTTTTTTTTTTCTTTTAAGATGGAGTCTTGCTCTGTCACCCAGGCTGGATCGCAGTGGCACGATCTGGCTCACTGCAACCCCTGCCTCCCAGGTTCAAGGGATTCTACTGCCTCAGCCTCCCTAGTAGCTGAGATGACAGGCACCCGCCACCACACCTGGCTAATTTTTTGCATTCTTAGTAGAGACAGGGTTTCACTGTGTTAGCCAGGATGGTCTCAATCTTCTGACCTTGTGATCCACCCGCCTCAGCCTCCCAAAGTACTGGGATTACAGGTGTGAGCCACCACACCCAGATGACAGGAACCCTTTCTACCTTCCACAGAGATAACCTGGAATCTGCAAGCCAAAAATTCTACTTCAGTTAGAATTTTAAAAGAAAGTAGTTTTATTCCCTTCGCTACTAAAAATACAAAAATTAGACAGGTGTGGTGGTGGGCGACTGTAGTCTCAGCTACTCGGGAGGCTGAGGCAGAAGAATCACTTGAACCCGGGAGGTAGAGGTTGCAGTGAGTCAAGATTGTGCCACTGCACTCCAGCCTAGGTGACAGGAGCGAGACTCTGTCTCAAAAAAAAAGGCAGAGGAGGGAGGGAAAAAAAAATCAGAAAATTCAGATAACAAAATATAAACGAGCCCTAAAATTTACCACTTCCTGTCTTACCTGTGGCATGGAAGGCAAAGATGCCTTCCATTATGATTCATTTCTTCTTAAAATTAGGGTTTCAGACCGGGCATGGTGGCGCATGCGTGTAATCCCAGCACTTTGGGAGGCTGAGACAGGAGGATCACAAGGTCAGGAGTTTGAGAACAGCCTAGCCAACATAGTGAAACCCTGTCTCTACTAAA
>NW_016107568.1:2664112-2688691 GCF_001604975.1 Cebus imitator
AAAAAAAAAAAAAAAAATTAAAAACTAAATAAATAAAATTAGGGTTTCAGAAAGCCAAACAGAAGTATTAGAATAAAGTGATCGCCCGGAGTCTAAGAAATAGTTATGGTCCTCGAAAACATAAATCCTCTCTAGTCTCTGATTTAATGATTATTTAACTGTCACTTTCCTACAGGAATCAAAGCCTAACATTTGGAATTTAGGCCTCAGTACAGGTAACTCTGTTAACAAAAGCAAATTCTTGGTTCGTAGACAATATCTACTTTTTCTGTGTGTGGAAACAGTTTCCTTCTGCCACCCAGGCTGAAGTGCATGGTGTGATCTCGGCTCACTGCAACCTACACCTCCCAGATTCAAGCAATTCTCCTGCCTCAGCCTCCCGAGCAGCTGGGATTACAGGAGTGCACCACCACACCCAGCTAATTTTGTATTTTTAGTAGAGATGAGGTTTCACCATATTGACCAGACTAATCTCTAACTCTTGACCTCCTGGTGATCCGCCCACCTTACCCTCCCAAAGTGCAGGGATTACAGGTGTGAGCCACCGCTCCTGGCCAATATGTACTATTAAACCAAACTTTTCCCCCAAAATCCCAAAGATTAGAGAAGAGGGAAAATTATGCTACTTAAATTTTATCTAGAGTAGGATATCATTTAGATACCATATATTATTTCAGATCATATTTTCCACAAGAAAAAATGTCACATGGACTAATATTACAATAGTAATGCAGAGTCATGAAAAGCTATGCAATTTTGGGAGTATAATACTGGGAATACACAAGAGATCAGCATCTGAGATGCTTGGGGGCTACACAATAGAGGGACAACATAAGACCTAAGAATTTCTAACCAGAAGGATGTGCCACATATAGTAAGATGAAACCACAAGGATGAGTGTGGTTCATCAGAGTCAACAGTCTGAATCTATACTAGCATCACAAAAGTATACAAGAATATGTATGCCGGGCAGGCATAGTGGCTCATGCCTGTAATCCCAGAACTTTGGGAGGCCAAGGCAGGTGGATCATTTGAGGTCAGGAGTTCGAGACCAGCCTGGCCAACAAGGCAAAACCCTGTCTCTACTAAAAATATAAACAAATGAGCAGGATGCAGTGGCACTCGCCTATAATTCCAGCTACTCAAGAGGCCAAGGCACGAGACTCGCTTGAACCCGGGAGGCAGAGGTTGCAGAGAGCCAAGATCGCAGCAGCCTGGGCAACAGGGCCAGGCTCCGTATCAAAAATAAAAAAATAAAATAAGAATAAAGAATATGTATGCCATAGTAAGGCAGAGAGTACACTATGAAATGGAAATATGTATATGTAAACCAAACAATACAGGATACGTGTTTTGAAGGCTTTAATAAGGTTTAATACAGTTATCTCCTTAAATAGGTGGACACCAGCAGTACCAAGGACAACACAACTATTTTTTGTTGAAGTAAGTGGTGTAACAGTACAATAGAGTAAATCTAAATACACAGTAATGGAATAATCCACACGTCAAGGTATGGGAGAAAAAGCCAAGAAGTTTAACGTGGGTGTTATCATTATATACCGAGGTAGCAAAATACATGGCAACATAATTTAGTAAACACTATTTAAGTTTATAGAATGGGTGATAATGAGTATTCTGCAGATACTAAATCCAGGACAGAGGGATACTGAAATAAAAAGGTAGGCAAATGTAAGATCAACTTGGTCAAGATGGCATTAACCAGGAAGTGAAGAATCCAAGGCAGAAAAATAGTCTAGAGTATAACATATTGTGATCCTACAACTGCCTTCACAACTTTTAGCAACTTTCTTACTTATTTCAGTGTTTCATTCGGCCAAGTGGGCAAAACACTTTGCACCTCCCTGCCCCAAAAAGAAATTTATATAGGTAAAATACGGGCAAACGCATTCGCGCTCCACTTATAAAAACTACAAAGTACTAAAAGCATGGAGCACTCGGCTGGTGGCGGTAGGACGAGGAAGCGGACGGGTGGGAGAGAACAGGTAACAGGATGAGGCTTGAGCCAAAATAAGTATCGGCAGAGTGGAGCGAGGGACTCGAACGGCAGAGCGGTAAAAGAGAAACAGCACCCGGTCCCCACCACCTGGCAGGGGCAAGGAGATCACCCGTTGGGGCAGGGCTGACGACCGCTGAAACCGAGAAGAAGGAATCCACGGCGGCCAGGCCCACCGAGGTTGAGGGAGCGGGCTGCAGAGACCGCAGAACCCGGGGGCGCAGGGCCGGGGGCGGAAGGGGCGGCGGCTGGGCGCCAAATCGCCGAGGACCTTGGTCTGGAGCTGAGTGGCCGGCTACAACCCATTCCGAACCCTGGCGGTCGTGGATACTCGGCCTCTACTAGTCGTCCGTTTCCGGGGCCCACGGGTCCCGCCGCAGTTGAAAGACTCAGCCCGGAGGAGAAACGGGGCCTTAACCCCCTCCCAGTCGTCGGTCCCCCTTCCCTAGAGGTCACCCTCCCCTCCCACCTCACTGGTCCAGCACTTCCGGTTCCGCAGGGACCGGCGTCCTCGGCACTCACCCCAGAGCTCGGTGCCCGTCACCACAGCCGTCGTTGTCACCGCCGCCTCCCTGCAGTGCCGTCCGGCCTCTGAGAAGCAGCGCGCGGCCCCCGCACGCTCCACGCCCGCTCCGCTGCCGCGCGCCCCCGGCAGGCGACGCTCGTCTTGGAGCCGGAGCGCGGCCGTTGCCCTCAGTGTCGGGTCTCGAACCCTTCCAGCATTCCCATTGGCTCCCTGGTCCGGGCTCGCGCGACGTCTCGCGCGGCGCACGTTTCTCTCATTCATGCGGCTCGCGCCGCCGCGCCCACCCCCGCTCACTCTCCCATTCACCCATAGCCCCCACCCGCAAGCCGATCTCGGGCGTGCGCGCGAACCCCCGCGACCGCGGCGACCTCGCGGTCTGATTGGCTGCAGCAACACAGCGTGGTACGCACGCGAGAAGACCAGAGCGCGCACGTAAGGCCGTGGTGTTGCGAAGACGACGAGGAGAGGAGGATTGGCCTACTGCGCAGGAGTCAGGAATGAGGAAATGGCCAGGCGAGTCTTCCCTTCTCCTGTGTCCTGGTGTATTCCTTCTGATTCAAGCAAAAACCCTCGGAAATAAGAAAAGAATTATGTGTATGTACTGGAAGTACTTAAAAGCAAGCAGGTACCCTCTCGAATTCAGCAACCCCTTTCGCCATGAGGTGGTACAGTCCAGACAGGCTTCCAGCGCAGCCAATTACCGACGAATCTCACCGCTTCCTGCTTCAGCCCCTTCGCGGATTGGCCAATCGTTTGGTGACTAGGCCTCCTTTCCTACTTCCTTTTTTTTTTTTTTTTTTTTTTTTAATGGCGAAAACTTTATTTAAGCAATTTTGCTGGAGAAATGTTCAGTCTATTGAGTCCCGCTGGTCCCGGCAGAATACTGGGTGATGGAATGGTCTGGGCTGTGGCTCCCACAGAAGGAGACGCCTGGACTTGAAGAGCCAGTGTGGGGCGAGACTCCTGCCAAGTGCCGGGGAGGGACACAAAGAAGAGCCGTAGCTCTAACCGTGAGAGGGAAGCCTTAGGAACGCGCGACCTGAGGCGGTGGCGACCCCTCCACCCCCGGAGTGCGAGCTGAGAAGAGCTGGGAAGTGGATTCCCTTCATTCCATTAGTTTCCCACTCCCACACTTGGGATGGGCGCCCGCATCCCTCACCTCGCCCAATCCGAGAATACAAAGTTAAAAGTAAAAGGTTCTCTAGAATAGCTCCTGTCCCCAGCGAGCTAACTCTGCGTAGGTCACTGTGCTACACTTTGCCCTAATTAGCCCAAGACGGCTGTGAACGCAATAGCAATGCCACGTGTTCTCTCCCTGTTCAGCTCGAGGCCATTTCTTTTTTGGAAAGTAACTCTGGCTATTACATAATGGCCCCTCAAAAAGGTGTTTCAGGAGCCACTTCCCTGAATCCGAAGCCCTTCACCTGTAAAATCCTGAGGCTTGTCCTCGGATCTGGTCTTAAATGTTGCTGGCTTTACTGTGGTTCTCGTACTTTAACATTAGACAGCAAGGTAAAGGAGAACTGCCTTCGCCTGTTTCTGGAGTCTAGTCTAGTTTCTTCTCTGACATGGCTATTATCAGTTCTAGTTTATTCTTGTTAACGGCATCAATCCAGCATTTATTGCAACACACTTGAGAGTTCTTTATAACGACTTTGTACTTTTTTTTTTTTTTTTAAAGAGACGGGGTCTCGCTATGTTGCCCAGGCTGGAGTGCAGTGGCAATTCACACGCGTGATCCCACTACTGATCAGCACGGGAGTTTTGACCTGCCCCGTTTCCGCCCTCCTTAGGCAACCTGGTGGTCCCCCGCTCCCGGGAGGTCACCATATTGATGCCGAACTTAATGCAGCCACCCGATCGGCATAGCACACTGCAGCCCAGAACTCTTGGGCTCAAGCGATCCTCCCACCTCAGCCTCCCTAGTAGCTGGGGCTACAGGCACGCGCCACCGCGCCCGGCACGACTTTGTATTTTTAAAACTCTTTAGATTTGGCCAGGCGCGGTGGCTCACGACTGTAATCCTAGCACTTTGGGAGACCGAGGTGAGCAGATCACCAGGTTGGGAGTTCGAGACCAGCTTGGCCGACATGGCGAAAACCCATCTCTACTAAAAATACAAAATTTAGCAGGGCGTGATGGCGGGCGCCTGTAATTGTAGCTACTTGGGAGGCTAAGGTGGGAGAATCGCTTGAACCCAGGAGGCAGAGGTTGCAGTGAGCCGAAATTGTGCCACTGCACTCTGACCTGGGCAGCAGAAAAAGAGTCCGTCAAAAAAAGACGAAACACCTCTTTAGACCATATGAAAGGTAAATGTAAGGCATTATTGACGATACAATATTAGGATTTTATTTTTTGAGAGAGAGTCTTGCTCTGTCACCCATGCTGGAGTACAGCAGCCGGATATCAGCTCAGGCAACCTCCTTCTCACAGGTTCAAGCGATTCTCACGCCTCAGCCTCCCAAGTAGTTGAGATCACAGGGGTGCACCATTGCACCTGGCTAATTTTTGTATTTTTAGTAGAGCTGGGGTTTCGCCATGTTGGCCAGAGTGGTCTGGAACTCCTGACCTCAAATGATCCTCCTGCCTCAACCTCCCAAAGTGCTGGGATTACAGGCATGAGCCACAGTGCCCAGCCTGATGTTGGTATTTTCTATCTGTAAATCATGTTTCTTTAAGATGAAGTCAGATTTCATTTTTCTGTTGCATATTTTTCTTTGATTTTAGGACTTCCTGATTTCCTCCACTTCACAAATTAGGCATTTTTATTTTCCTTTCAGCTGTCTAATAACTTGTAAACAGTGGTGTCTCTTGGCTAAACAGTGCTAAATGGGGGGAAAAAAATCAGTCTTCCACCATCCAACCAGACTATCCTCTCCTGGGATACTAGCTTGATTGCCAAGCTCTTTCTTAGGTGGACGAACACTGACAGAGCTATAATCACTATCCCAAAGTTGAGAGAGAAAGATTCCACTGGTCCAATTTTCCTTGGGATCACTCAAAGTATTTCTTGGAAAGAACGTTTAATAGAACATAAGGTTTAAAGTGCCAGCTATTTCTGAAAAGTATCCAGAGTAAAATCTAGGCTAAAACGGTGGGATAGCCAGACCACCCAAAGTTCAAATTACTTTAATATGTTTATTGATTAATACCTTAGAGGTTTTTTGTTTTGTTTTTGTTGGTGGTTTGGTTTTGTTTCGTGTTGGTGACAGAGTCTCCCTGTGTCATCCAGGCTGGAGTGCAGTGGTGTGATCTTGGCTCACTGCAACCTGGGCTCAAGTGACTCTCCTTCCTCAGCCTCCCGAGTAGCTGGGATTACAGGCATGCATCACCACACACAGCTAATTTTTGTATTTTTAGTAGGGACAGGGTTTCGTCATGTTGGCCAGGCTGGTCTCGAACTCCTGACCTCAGATGATCCACCTGCTTTGGTCTCCCAAAGTGCTAGGATTACCAGCATAAGCCACCACACCTGGCCTGTTTTGTTTTTCTTTTTTGAGACAGAGTCTGGCTCTGTCATCCAGGCTGGAGTGCAGTGGATCTATCTCAGCTGACTGCAACCTCCCACTTCCATTCTCAAGCAATCCTCTGGCCATTATGTAATAGCCAGAGTTACTTTCCAAAAAAGAAATGGCCTCCACCTCAGCTTCGTGAGTAGCTGGGACTACAGGTGTGTGCCACTGTGGTTTGCTAATTTTTTAAGATTTTTGTTTAGACGAGGTCTCACTATATATTGCCCAGGCTGGTTTCGAACTGCTAGGTTAAAGCAATCCTCCTACCTCAGTCTTCCAAACTGCTAGGATTACAGGCATGAGCCACTGCACCTGGCCCTGTATAGTTCTTCTAGTGTAGCTTATCTACACTTCTTCAAATTGTCTTCACTTGCACTTTCTCACGCCTATAGATGGCAAACTACTGTGTCATTTTTAGTTCAACTCACTAGTAAATAAACATGCAAACAAGAACAAAATGCTGCCTGGGGTTTGTTTAGAAGCAATCAGAGAGGAATGTCCTGCCTTTCAGCAACAAACAAACCAACAACCTTTTTATGTATGTTTGTTTTTGTTGAGACAGGGTTTCATTCTTGTCACCTAGGCTGGAGTGCGGTCGCACAACCTAGGATCACTGCAACCTCTGCCTCCTGGGTTCAAGCAATTCTCCTGCCTCAGCCTCTGGAGTAGCTGGGATTAAAGGTGCCAGCCACCACGCCTGGCTAATTTTTGTATTTTTAGCAGAGATGGGGTTTTACCATGTTGGCCATGCTGGTCTTGAACTCCTGACTTCAAGTGATCTGCCCCTCTCGGCCTCCAAAAGTGCTGGGATTATAGGCATGAGCCACCCCACTCGGTCTTTTTTTTTTTTTTTTCAGATGGAGGCTTGCTCTGTTGCCCAGCCTGGATATGCAGTGGTGCGATCGCAGCTCACTGGAGCCTCCACCTCCCAGGTTCAAGCAATTCTCGTGCCTCAGCCTCCCGAGTAGCTGGAACCACAGGTGCACGCCACCACACCCAGCTAATTTTCGTATTTTTAGTAGAGACAGATTTCACCATGTTGGTCAGGCTGGTCTTGAACTCCTGATCTCAAGTGATCCACCCACCTCAGCCTCCCAAAATTCTGGGATCACAGACATGAGCCACCACGCCCAGCTGAGATCCCCATCTCTTAGAAAAAACAAAATCCTTTTTTTTTTTTTTGAGACACAGTGTCGTTCTGTCGCCCAGGATGGAGTATACTGATGCAATCTTAGCTTACTGCAATCTCCATCTCTTGGGTTCAAGGGACTCTTGGCCTCCCGAGTGGCTGGGGTTACAGGCGTGGCCACCACGCACTGCGCCTGGGCCAAAAATTCCATTCTTCACCCTGATTTACAAAAGCCCTACATTATCCAGTCCTTGCTGCCCCCTCCAGCCTCTGTTTTACGGTCTCCCCTAGTTCACTATTCTTCAACCACACTGGATTTTCTCTTCACCAAACTCATCAAGGTTGTTCCTTTATTAGGGTTTTGCAGGGGTTTTTTCACCAGGAAGGTTTTGCCCCAGCAAAACCTTCACACAGCCATTTAAGTCTTAGCCCAAAATGTGTGCCCAGGAAGGGCGTTTCCTAACCACTCAATCTAAAGTAGCCTCCATTCACTCTGTCTCATATCCCCCAAATTGATGCCTCTGTATAGCACTTGCCTTTTTAAATTTATTCTATAACGTAAGCTCCATAAAACTTCTTTCCTGACAAACAGTAGATCCTCAGCAAATATTTATGGAAAGAAGGAATGGATGGATAGCATCAGATACTTATTAAGTAATCCAAGTCCGAACCAGGGACACCAAACAGTCATTTGCAAGAGATCGAAAAGAATGGGCTTTCCCAGCTTCTTACCACCTGAAAGCTCAAGTTATCCTTTGACTTAGGGCCTAGTTCCAATCAAATAGACAAGAAGGATAGCTGTACTGGAGAGAAAATGAGCTATCTCTGGAAAATAATTAGATATGAAATCTTATTCCAAGATTATCACCAGCCTCTAACTCCCCACAGTAAATCCAGCACTGACAGCAGATCTACCAATTACCTAAGCGCAGAGGCAAGAGCAACTATCGTTAAGAACTCACTTGGCTCACAGGTTTCTTGGTTTTGCTCTCCTCTAAGCATTTTAGCAATAAATCATTCCAACCATGTTTCTATAATGCTTAGGGGGAAAAAATAAATTACACCAACTTCTATGATATGGCAAAAATATTTATTAATTTTTCTAAGTTTGAACTTTATCGGAAAGAGTCCCTCTAATTCACACTTTCATTTTAGATAAATGAGTAAGTACCATATGTGGAATAGAAAGCAGTGATGTTTAAAAACCACATAGTAACACAGTGAAAGAAACGTAATTCTCAAGGGTCTTGAAGAATTCAAAGTGGTATCTTAGGTGATCTAAGAAACCAATTACAGTCTCATGGTTTTCCTTTTAGTTCAAGATTAGAAGAGTCAGGTTACCACTACCTGTTTTTAGAGGTAGAATATATACTTTCTACTAGGCCACAGTTTACTGGTCAGGTGGCCCCAAAAGAGTCTCTCAGCTCATCTGCCTCTAGGATGGCCAGATCTCTAAGTCCCAGGCAGCAAGGCTTCCTGTTGATCTCTACTTCAGATCCATGAAGCGGATGTCCATGATGAGAAGGAAGTTCTTAGGCAGTGGGCGGGGGGCTGGAGACAGAACAGTAAACACCTGATGCTCCAGGTCCACACTGGTCACCACAATGAAGCCAGCTACACTTGTCTCGGACAGGTTCTCCTCCGTCCCCTCGGCAGTGCTGACACTCAGTAGGTGGTGCACCATATCTCGGCCAGGAGTGACAGGTACTAGCTTGAGCTGATTATCCTCCTGAGACATGCCCAAAGGTAAACAGGAGTCTGGGATGGTGGGTGCCCCAACTTTGTAGATTTTCACATCTGAAAATTTCACATTGAAGGCATGGGGATAGAAACAGCCTCGGAATCCATAAAAATACTCACGGATACGCTCATCCCTACATTCCCGCCGGAAGTCCTTGGTGCGCTCCACCACACCCCCAGATTTAGGGAGCAGCACAGTGCGTACAAAGTGGGGGAGGTCCCGTTTCAGTTCATTGTATAGTCGTTCTTGATCCAGAACCACAACGACATCCACCTCGAAAGCTGAGGCTGCATGCACCAGAGCCTGGTAACCAGAGCCCTTGACCCAGCCACAGGTGTTAATGACACAGCCACTCACAGACGCCCTTCTGTTCACTTCACACCTTTGGTTGAACACATCTGCTAAACGAGATGTAATCTGCAAAAGAGAAGATCCAGGTAAGAACAAAAACACCCAGACAAACCTATGGCTACTTTGTTCCTCTTTAGAATAAGTGCTATTAGACATAAGAAAAATGACTTTTTTTTTTTTTGGAGAAGAAGTCTCACTCTGTCACGCAGGCTGGAGTGCAGTGGTGCAATCCCGGCTCACGGCAACCTCCGCCTCCTGGGTTCAAATGATTCTCCTACCTTAGCCTCCTGAGTAGCTGGGATTATAGGTGCCTGCCACCATACCCAGCTATTTTTGTATTTTTGATAGAGATGAGGGTTCCCCATGTTGGCCAGGCTGATCTCGAACTCCTGACCTCAGGCGATCCACCAGGCTCGGCCTCCCAAAGTCCTGGGATTACAGGCATGAATCACTGCATCCAGCTTGAAAAATGACATTTTCTTTTTTTTTTTTTTGGGACGGAGTTTCGCTCTTGTTACCCAGGCTGGAGTGCAATGGCACAATCTCGGCTCACCGCAACCTCCGCCTCCTAGGTTCAGGCAATTCTCCTGCCTCAGCCTCCCCAGCAGCTGGGATTACAGGCACGCGCCACCATGCCCAGCAAATGTTTTGTATTTTTAGTAGAGATGGGGTTTCACCGTGTTGACCAGGATGGTCTCGATCTCTTGACCTTGTGATCCACCCGCCTCGGCCTCCCAAAGTGCTGGGATTACAGGCTTGAGCCACCGCGCCTGGCCGAAAAATGACATTTTCAATGTTTGTAGTTTTGACCCCGTAATATAGATTTAATTTTTATGTTGCTACCTCTGCTTCCCGTTTTACACCCTAGGTGGAAATCTAACAAATTACAAAGAATAGATCCACAGAAATGTTTAATAATCTGAGGCTGACTTATATTTGGAACTGCCTTTTCTGAAATAAGGCAGCTTTAACTAGTAAACTTCCCCACAGTTTCCTACGCTGATAGCAACCCTTCCCTCCACCCGACCTTTCTCTGGCTCTGACCTTATTATAAAGCTTGATGTTGGTGCCAGGAGTGGTGGAACCAAAATGATACACGAGAGGAGCCTGGATAGAGAAACCCTCTTCCACATCTGCAGGCCGCTCAATGTAGAGGGCCCCCATGGTACCAGGGATGGACACGGAACCCTGGCCCACATCCAGCTCCACGTAAGTGGGACGGCGGCCCAAACGCACTGCATAGTTGAGCAGAAGGCGACACACTGTAGACTTGCCCACATCAGTGGGGCCCACTACCATCACTCGGGGGCCTCTCTCTTCTTCCTTTTCTGCTTGCCTCCGCATCTGTTCCAAGGCTGTGTGAGTGTTAAGGTAAAGCAGCATAGGAGTGTCCTTGGAGACATAAGCCACCTCAGTGCGGCCGCTCAGTTGCACAGAACAGCCATGCCAAGTGAAAACAGCCACCTTGGCACCAGCATCAAAGGTGAATTTCTTGTTTCGGGTCAGCTCTGTGCCAAAGATCTCTGCCATGCCAGTCAACAACTCCAACTGAACTGACTGAGATGCCTCCACCTCAAAGCGAAGTTCTGTTTCTCGCTCTAGTTCGAATTTAGTGGTTGGCTTCTTGTCATCATTAGTCTCTTCCCCCATCTCTTCTTCTGTGTAGCTGCTGCACCTAGAACACAAATTAAGTATCAGACCTAATTGTAAGTGAGTCCTCTGTTAAAAATCATCCAATGTGGCCAGGTGTGGTGGCTCACACCTGTATTCACAGCACTTTCAGAAGCCAAGGTGGCTGGATCACTTAAGATCGGGAGTTCAAGACTAGCCTGGCCAACATGGTGAAACCCCATCTCTACTAAAAATTTTTTTAAAAATGTTTTTAAATTAGCCAGGCATGGTGGTGGGTGCCTGTAATCCCAGCTCTTTGGGAAGCCAAGGCAGAAGAATCGCTTGAACCCAGGAGGCAGAGGTTGCAGTGAGCCGAGATTGTGCCACTGCACTGCAGCCTGGGCAACAGAGCAAGACTCTGTCTCAAAAAAAAATAAATAAATCATGCAATGGGCCGGGCACAGTGTGTCAGGCCTGTAATCCCAGCACTTTGGGAGGCTGAGTTGGGTGGATCCCTTGAGACCAGCAGTACAAGACCAGCCTGGGCAATATGGTGAAACCCTGTCTCTACAAAAAAGGCAAAAAATGGCCAGGCCTGGTGGCTCACACCTGTAATCCCAGCACTTTGGGAGGCCAAAGCGGGTGGATCACCTGAGGTCAGGAGTTCGAGACCAGCTTGGCCAACATGGTGAAATCTCGTTTTTACTAAAAAATACAAAAGTTAGCCAGGCATGGTGGCAGGCACCTGTAGTCCCGGCTACTTGGGAGGCTGAGGCAGGAGAATCGCTTGAACCCAGGAGGTGGAGGTTACAGGGTTGTAGCGACCCGGTATCTCACCACTGCACTCCAGCCTGGGCAACAGAGCGGGACTCTGTCTCAAAATAAAAAAGGAAACAAACCAAAAAACCAAAGAAACCATGCAATGAATATTTCCCCTTACCTTGCTTTAATTCTCTCCATATTTCTTATCACCATCTGTCTATGTATTGTGTTTTCCCCACCCCCACCCCAGAATGTAAGACTTTACCCCCTCCATCGCTCTATTGGTAAACTCCTGACTTGAGAATGTAACAGATGCCCACACCCCATCCATCTGAGTCAACAGGTAAGGGTGTCTGCAATACGGATGCAAAGCAGAGGACATCAGGTTTGAACGCAGAAAACAGCATAAGCCTCAACTCTGCAATTACTAGTGGTATCTTTAGAGAATCACTTAACTTCTCTGAACCTCTGAAGCTGTCGACTGGAAGCACTTACACTTCCTCAAGTACAGTGTTCTTGGGGTTTATAGGAATTGCTGGAGAAAAAAAAAGTACTTCGTAAACTAGAAAACGACAAGGAAATGACATGAATTATTTCTGATCCTGGACCGCAGTTCTAGGTTCAGCATTTGTCCCAACCTCCCCAGACATCAAAACCTCCTTAGACCCCAAGAAGGCGACAGTTGCGTTCCTGTCCTTTTTTAACTCACCTACACAGCCAGGAGCCCAGCAGGTAAACCCAGAAGGTCCTCCCGTGCAGAACTTAAACCAAACTGCAAGCCGTTCTCGTCCGTACCCACGCCGGAAACAAACGCACTTCCGCACTCGCGCTGTGAAAGGACACGCGATAGCGCGCTACCCCTTGGGACGTGTAGTTTTCCAGAACAACCGAGAGCGGGTGCGCTGTCTCGGCCGCTCGGCCTTCTGGGAGTTGCAGTCAAAGGATTGTTTTGAATGTGACGCCAAAGGTGGGAGGGGAGGCGGCTGACATTGTTCGTGAAGCCGGCGGGAGGGGTGAGGAGGTGTGACGGTTGCTCCCCAGCGTTGGGCAGAGACAGGTCCAGGGACCCGGCTTCGGCAGTGAGCGTCAAGCGGCGGGATCTCGCCCCAGAGTTCCTGCTCCCCTGCAGCCCAGGAAAGGGAAGGGCGGCCCGGAAGAGAGGGGGACTCACCGTCTAGGTCCCGTGACGGCCTGCTTGCCTGGACAAGCCACGAAGCACAAAATCTTGTTTGGGCAAGGGGAAACCTAGGGGTAGGGAAAGCGGAGGAAAACAGCCCGACAGAGGCTGCATGGAGCTGGCTTCTCCCACCTGACACAGTGCTTGGCACACGGAAGGCATTGAAACATTTTTTTCTTTAATAAGAAAATAAAAATCCGATGATTTCTTCCAGTTACAAGTCAGTCATTACCCAACAACCTCTCTCCCACAAAACGAGGATTTTTGTTGGAGACTCATTTGCGTCCATAAATCCCTGACAGTTACAGAAGGTCAGTCATTTGCTCCGCAGCCAACAGGTTCCACCACGTCTATAATCCTCTTTTTACTAAATTGGGCTTTGGAATCTTGTATTATTTGCTATACTGCTTACATCACTGTGTGACTTTGAGCAAATCACAGGCTTCATCTCACTGAGATCGTTTTTTTCTTTTTGTTTTTGAGACAGGACCTCGCTCTCTCACCTAGGCTGGAGTACAGTGCCACGAACATGGCTCACTGCAGCCTCGACCTCCTGGACTCAAGCCTGACATTGCTTTTGTCTGCAAAGTGGGGATAATAACAGTGCCCAACCTCTTAAAGTTGTTTTGACCATTGCAGGGTTGTGCCTGTAAAGTACTACCTACAATGCCTGTAATACAGAAAAAAATCTGATCTCAGCTTTTACATTTTTTTTTATAGGCTGGGGGGAAGGGGCTATAATACCATTCATTGGTGCAATACTTAAGGTTTTTCAAACCCTTTCAGGTATCTTCTTTCACAGCCACCCTGTAAAGTCAACTTTCTTGCATACAATTTCAGACGGGAGAGGAGACTAAGATAGGTGCAGGGATTGGCCAAACATTCAGTCATTAGTAGAGCTAGGACTCAAACCCAAAGTTTCTGAGTCTAAGTCCAGTTATAATAATAGTAAACATTAAAAAAAGAAAAAGGAAAAGAATAGTAAACATTGAGGCTGGGCACGGTGGCTCACACTTGTAATCCTAGAGTGAGACTCTGTCTCACAAAAGCAAACACACACATTTATTATTGTTAGACCTTTTTCAGGTGTAAATTCATTTAATCATCACCAGAATCCTATGCAGTAGGTACTGCAATTGTCATCTCCACTTTACAGGTGAGTACTTTTTTCAGTCCGGCTCATGTAGTTAATTCATATTGAGGAGACTGGGAAGATTTTCTGGTTCGCCAGGAAGATTTTCTTCTGCTGGCCCTACTTAGCGGCACTCCCCAAGCAGTGCTATCCTCACATCACTTCTGAGTTTTCTTTGATGGTTTGCTTTATTTCATTCATTCAACGTGTATGCATTAGGTTTTGTTGTTGTTGTTGTTGTTGTTGTTGTTTGAGATGGAGTTTTGCTCTGTTGCCCAGCCTGGAGTGCAGTGGCACCATCTTGGCTCACTGCAACCTCTGCCTCCAGGGTTCAAGCAACTCTCCTGCCTCAGCGTCCCGAGTAGTGGGATGACAGATGTGCATCACCATGCCCGGCTAATTTTTGTATTTTTGGTAGAGATGAGGTTTCACCATATTGGCCAGGCTGACCTCGAACTCCTGACCTCAAGTGATCCACCCACCTTGGCCTCCCAAAATGCTGGGATTAGAGGCGTGAGCCTCAGCACCCAGCTCTTTCTCACTTTTAATCTTTCAGCAAGCACTCCTGCCATCTCCACCCTACCCCCAAACAATACTGTCATCAAAATGTTCTTATTCTCCTCTCCTGCTAGATTCTTGATCATGTTTCCTGAGTTGATTTAAATTCATTGGTATCCTTGTTTCCAAATTTTCTTTTTAACAAAAATTTTTTTAAGACATAGTTTTGCTCTTGTCGCCCAGGCTGCAGTGAAGTGGCTCAATCTCGGCTCACTACAGGCTGTGCCTCCCAGGTTCAAGCAATTCTCCAGCCTCAGCCTTCTGAGTAGCTGGGATCATAGGCGCCTGCTACCAGGCCCAGGTAATTTTTGTATTTTAGTAGAGACGGGGTTTTGTCATGTTAGCTGGGCCTGTCTGGAACTCCTTACCTCAGGTGATCTGCCTGCCTCAGCCTCCCAAAGTGCTGGGATTACAGGCCTAAACCACCACACCCAGCCTGCTTCCAAACTTTTAATCCCAGCTGGGCCCTGTGGCTCCGCCTATAATCCCAGCACGTGGGGAAGCCAAGGCAGGTGGGTCACTTGAGGTCAGGAATTCGAGACTGGCCTGACCAACATGTTGAAACCCCATCTCTACTAAAAACACAAAAATTACCTGGGTGTGGTGGTGCATGCTTGTAATCCCAGCTACTTGGGAGGCTGAGGTGGGAGTCTCGCTTAAACCTGGGAGACATCGCAGTGATTTGAGATCCCGCCATTGCACTCCATCCTGGGCAACAGAGGGAGACTCAGTTTCAAGGAAAAAAAAAAGAGAGAGAAGCCACAGACTGGGAGAAAATATTGTCAAATCAATAGTGAAACTTAATAATGAGAAAACAAACAGACTGGGTATGGTGGCTCACGCCTAGAATCCCAATGCTTTGGGAGGCTGAGATGGGAGGATCACTCAGCTCTGGAGCTGGAGGCCAGCCTGGGCAATATAGTGTGACCCCATGAATATTTTTGTAATTCAGCATCTAGAAGTGTGCACACAGCTCTCATTTGAAANAAAAAAAAAAAAAAAAAAGAGAACTTTCAATCCATGCCCTGAAAACTAATCATCTGCCTTTTCCCACTTCTCATTGTTCTCTTCAACAATGACTCTTCAAATTTCTACTTTTATTTCCCTTCTCTTCTGCTGCCAGACAAGAGAGCACTTCTCTCTGCTTTCTTTACCTAACTTTTTCTCTCAATTTCACACCTCTGGTACTATCCCTCAAGATACCCACGTTGTCTTTTCAGAATTTACTTTAAACCCCAGAATCTTCCCTGATTAAATATTTAGAATTCCTTTTTATTTTCATGCTCAACCAGCAATGTCTCCCATTACCCACATTTCCCTGCCTTACATGTGAGAAGAAAAACCACCCACAAGCACTGCTTTCTACAAGTCCCTATCTTTGTCGCATTTCACTTGCTAAATGCTAGCCTCTGTTAGAAATCAGGGATTTTGTCTTAGGGGATGTGCTCTGTGTTCACATACTTTAGTAACATGCACAGGATAGCACCCCGTGAGAAATGAATTCCGAGTCAAATGAAATTTAACTGGAAGCTACTAGAAAAATAGCAACAAAAGATGTCATTTCTTCATAAGACAAAAATTTGGCATGTGTCTCTTGAGATATCAGAATTTAATAATAAATCCTCCCTGAGTTTTGGGGGTCATACATTGAGAATGCTGTTTTGGTTTCTTTCTTTCTTTCTTTCGAGATGGAGTCTTTCTGTGTCATCTGGCTGGAGTGCAGTGGCGCAATCTCGGCTCACTGCAACCTCAGCCTCCGAGGTTCAAGAGATTCTCCTGCCTCAGCCTCCCGAGTAGTAGTAGCTGGGACTACAGGTGCATGCCACCACACCCGGCTGATGTTTGTATTTTTAGTAGAGACGGGGTTTCACCATGTTAACCAGGGCGCACCCAGCCAGTTTTTGTTTTTGTTTTTGAGGGAGTCTCCCTTTGTTGCAACCTCTGCCTCCTGGCTTCAAGTGATTCTGCTGCCTCGGCCTCCTGAGTAGCTAGGATTACAGGCACATGCCACCACGCCTGGCTAATTTTTTTGTATTTTTAGTAGAGGCGGGGGTTTTACCATGTTAGCCAGGCTGGTCTTGAACTCCTGACCTCAGGCAGTCTGCCTGCTTCAGCCTCCCAAAGTGCTGGGATTACAGGCGTGGGCCACCCAAGAAATGACACTACTGTTTTGAAATGACACTACAGTTTACTGCCTATCATGCGCCAGAGGCTTTTCAGGCATTTAAATGTTATCTCACTTTAGTTTGCATCTCCATGAGGTAAATATTATTAGCTTCATTTAGGAGAAGAGGAAGACTGAGGCACAAAGATTATCAGTAATTTGCCTAGTGGTTCCTGCTGAGTAATTAGCAGAGCTAAGATCCTAATTCAGTCTCTTTGAGACCAAAGCCAGACACTTGGTTCATGTCTGAAGATGCAACTCAACTGCTGTATTAATCAGGGTTCTCCAGAAGGACAGAACTAATAGGACAGATGTATGTATAAATGGGAGTTATTAAGGAATATTGCCTCACATGATCACAAGGTGAGGTTCCACAACAGGCCGCCTGCAAGTTGAGGCACAAGGAAGCCAGTCTGAATCCCAAAGCCCAAGAACTTGGAGTCCGATGTTCGAGGGCAGGAAGCCTCCAGCACCGGAGAAAGATATAGGCTCGGAGGCTAAGCCAATCTCGTCTTTCCACATTCTTCTATCTACTTTTATTCTGGCTAAGCTGGCAGTTGATTAGATTGTGCCCACGAAGATTGAGGATAGGTCTGCCTTTCCCAGTCCATTGATTAAAAGGTTAATCTCCTTTGGCAGTACCCTCCTAGACGCACCCCGGAACACTACAACAACCCAGTCAAGTTGACAATATATATATATTTTTTTTTTTTCCAGATTGTAGGGTCATTTATTATGCCGGCGACCACAGAGGACTCACATCTCTCCAACCTGTGGTCAAGTTGACAATATTAACCAGCACAAGTCCACCTCTTCTCAACTTAAACTCATACACGTCTCCTGAAATCGTACATAATCTTCAAATAAAGACAATAATAAGGGCATAATTCGCTTAACATAATACAGTTATCCTTCATACAACCGGAAACACACCAGTCCCCAACCCAAATGCTATTACATAGAGATAACAACACTTAAATGTTGATATGAAGTCAGTAAGTCCTATCATGATAAAGGCAAAAAAGAAAGGAAATAAAATGAAGATGTTTTCTTAGTACAAGTGTATATATGCACAAACATGTTCCTAACACAAGGAGGAGGAAATATTCATGACAATTACAGTCCTCGGTTCTGCAACTGGTCACATGGTCATAGCTGGTATCAATGACTACCTTCTTTGACTACCCATTCTGTATTCCCTTTGCCTTCAGCAAGCACCTCAGCAGGTTGTGGTTTTTTACCTGGGGGAGTGACCCAAACCTTCATTCCTGAAGGGTCTGGGTCATTTGTAGTCCTGCCTGGATTGGGCTGTTGTAGTTTCCATTGACCTTACTCACAGGGCATGGTAATATTAAGAAACGCCCTAATGGATCTCCTGTATTCCACGAATGCTCTTCCTTCCCTCCATTGTGGAGTAGTAGACTGATTTCATCTTGATAGTCTGGGTCAGTCACCCCAACCAACACTGTAATTCCCTTACTAGCCTGTTGACTTAAAGGTAAGAAGAGCCCAAAGTGTCCAGGTGGCAATCTTAACTTCCAGTTTAATGGAATCGTTGTTGTGTCTCCTGGTGGCAGCGTTCCTCCCTCTGGAACTGACCTCTAGGCCAGCAGAAAATAATGTCATGGGAAGAACGGCTATTTTAGAAACATCGACATGCAAGGGTCTGTAGTAGGCATTGCAGTCCTGGAATGTAGAGAGAGATTTCCCAGAATACCTGTCTCAGAAAGTTTACAGCCCAGAAGAGAACTTCATATAATGTAGGTGTCTCTATTCATGAAGCATCTATAATTTGGAGGTAGCTAATAAGAGGTTCCCGCATGCAAAATGTCACATTGGGTCTATGACTCCTTTAAGAGTATTAAACCAAAGCTTTGAGGCTTGGTACAAGTTTGGGGGCACAGTTTGCCATCCATGACAATTAGTACATCTGTCTTTTCCCTGCTTCGGGGCTGGTGTCCAAGCTGAAATGGGAAAGTGTATCATCTTAAATGTGTGTGTGCTGCCTCTCTCTGCATCCATCTCTTGCTTCGCCAGCCTTGCCACCTCCTTTCCTCCAGCCCTGCCTCCCTCCCTGCATCCTTGCCCAGCCCTGTCTTTCCCCCAGGTTCTTCCTATCTCCTTGGCCACACTGCCTTCCTCCCTAACAACCTGCCTCTCCTCTTGCCCACCATGGAAGCCACATCCCTCTGTCCCCACTCCTCTAGCCCCATCCCTCGAAGCCTGCCCCCTCCCTCCCTTCCTTCCGACCCGCCTCCTGTGTCTCCCAGCCCTGCTCTGACGTGGGAGGTGGGGGGGGTGGGGGGATGGATGACTCACAGTGTTATGATGCAGTTCCACAACACACAGCCACATTCACCCACAGACCGAGGTACAGAACGAGAGACAACCTCTGCCCCCCCCAGCAGCTGGCCAGCTTTGCAGCCCCAGTCTTGAGCCCCCAACTACCCTCCCCCCACCTGCCCCCATCTCCTTCCCAATTGAAGGAGCGGAAAGAGAAGAGAGAAGAGTGAGCAGAGAGATTGAGAGATTGAGAGAGAGAGAGAGATAGACGGAGATCTCTGGAGCAGACCTCAAGGTGAGGGGGCAGCCCTTCTCCAAATGAATTTTTTTTCCTTTTGCAAATTTCCTCCTCCTGCTGCGTGTTGCTTTCTCCCCTTTGCAAAAGCATTATTCATCCACCCTTTGTCCTCCCTTCCCCCTCCCCGCTGCCTCCGCTCCTCTCTCTCGGTTCCTCCATCCCTCTCCAAGCTCTCTCCAAGCTCTGACGATTCCCGCACTTATTTCCCGGCAACTCTGGCTGCACCATCAGGCATCACTGTTTATTGTTTTGCTGCTGGTGCAGACCCCCAAAGCCCGCCCTGGGAGCTGGCGGTGCTGCTAATTATTTGGACCATACCATACTGAGAATACCAGCCTGGGGGGTGCCAAAACCTCAGAGCAGATGAGAAAATCCATTGTGAGCAGGTGTCCCCCTGCCTTCCCCATCCCCCGCCCTTCCGAGAGGCACGAGGTTCGCACCTGGTTCCTCCAGCCTCCGCCTCGGTGCCTCTGCTGTCAGCTGTCAGTTGCCCCCGCCAGCCCTCCCTCTCCCCTTCCTCCCACGGTCCAGCCCCGTCTCATTTCAGGGGAACATCCTCTCCCCAGCCCTCGGCTTGCCTTTGTTTTTTCTCGTCATTCACCCAACTTGCTTCTCCCTGTGATCTGAGACGGGCGAGAAAATGACCCCTACTCCCCTTTCTGTGATTCTCTGGCCTTCCGCACAGCCTCTCCTTGGCTCGACTGGGAAGTAGGGGAGAGGGAGGGAGGCGTGACGGCCGGAGTCTGGAGGAGTCCAAGCTTGGGGACCCGCGCTGCCCGGTTCCCCATGCCCCTTGAAGAAGGTATTTCAAGGTGGTGCATGTCAGAGGGGAACCCACAGGCAAAGTTGGAGGCAGACCTGTGAAGCAGAGACTGAAGGGTGGTCTCCTGGCGAGGAGGGCCTGTTCGCTGCAGCTGGAGCCCAATGTCACCCCGAACTCAGCCCAAGGTGTCTTCCTGGGGCTCAGCCAGGAGGAGAGGACCTGGAACTGAAGATAGTCTCTATGGAGGTTTTGCGGAGAGACTGCCTGGCGGCCTTCTGAGAGAGAGGAACAGCTGGGTGCTGTGGCCACTGCAGAGGACAGGACGAGGAAAGCCTGTATGCCCTGGCTAACTGGAGCCAACGCTCTGGCATTGCCAGAGCACCCAGCTGGCATCTCTGAACCAGACTTAGGCTAACCAGCCACAGCGGGCTGGGAAGCCCCATGGAGAAAGCAGCAGCTCACCTGCTTATCAGAGCCGACAGGGGCCACCTCCCTCCTTATCCTCTCCCTCCAGCACCCTCAGCCACTCGGAGGCTGGTGCGTGGGCAGAACACAATCTTCCTCAAGATTCCTAATCAGAACCCAGCAATTACTTCATCTTCAGTCACCCAGAGTCACTGCTGTTTGTCCCTGCCTCGGGGAGGAGGTAGAAAGAAACATTTTCTGCCTCATGCCCCAAAGCGCAGCTGTTTAAGGGTCCCCCTTCTGCCGTTGGTTGTGGCCGTTGCTCTCACGCTACCACACAGCCCAGCCCAGCCCAGGAATCAGGCTTCTTCGGCACGCTACTCGTTTCCCATTGGCTCCAGCTGTCAGACTGCCTGAAGGAAATGTATTTTCTGCCTAAGTCTTTAACCAAGGGCTAAGGCCACAGTTAGTAAAGAATAGGAGAAAGACCTAGGGGCTCAGAGGCTGGGAAGATGGCCAAGTGCTTATTCTGGGCCAGAATGAATGAACTAAGGTGTGGGATCTGGCGGCCACATGTGAGGTCTTTGGGACTGTTGGAAACATCTACAAAGTTCTAGTGAAGAGTCCCAGAGTGCAGGACCCTGACCTTGGGAGAGAGCTGAATTAGGGTTTGTATACCTGCCTGCATGCTCCCCCTCCCTCAACTTACCCCAGCCTCCCACACACAATGTATAAAGGACCAATTGTACTGTAAACGAAGGCCAAGGAAAAGAAAGACCTTCAGGCATCCCCAAGTCTTAAAAGGCTCTGATCCCAAGACGCGGTGCCTACCGATGCCGGTGCGATGAACAGAAAAGCAAGGAGAGGCCACTGGCAGATGACGTTGCTCCCATGGCAGCGTTTGTGCCCGTGGGCTGCTCTCTGTGGAAAATGGTGGAGGTTGCTTCTGCCCCTGGAGAGAGAAACACCGATTACCTGGCTTTGGCACCAGAAGCCTGAACTGGCTGCCAGGTTTGCCAGAGCAGAATGGGGATCCAGGGGACAGGGCGACAATGCTACTGGATGCCGAGGGGGGTTGATGGCGATGGGGGACGTAGAGGTATGGGGGAGCTGAGCCCCTTTTCCTCCAGTCCCTCAGGAGGGGTCCTCATGAGGTCACAGCTCCCCTGATGTACCTTTCCCTCTTCCCAGGTGATTTCTATTTCTATCTGGTTCTCGTCTGGGGGGGCCCTGGCCGGGCAGCCCCCCAACATTTCTCCTGCCCTGAAACACGGCTCTAGCCAACCTGCTCCGCTGCTTCACCTGCGACCGTCTCTGCGGGGGCTGCACAGCGCCAGCCCCTCCAGCCCGCCAGGGCATTGTCCTCCAGCCCGTCATGCCCAGCTGTGACCCCGGTCCGGGCCCTGCCTGCCTCCCCACCAAGACTTTCCGCAGCTACCTGCCCCGCTGTCACCGAACTTACAGCTGCGTCCACTGCCGTGCACACCTGGCCAAACACGATGAGCTTATTTCCAAGGTATGCTAAGTGGGGGCCTGCCATTCCCCTCTTCTCGAGCACCAGGCTAACCCGATAATCATCCAGGGGTGCAGCAGCAAAGCTCTTCCTCTCCCCCACGCCCCTGCTGGGATTCAGGCAGTGGGGCTGAGGGCTGCTTAGTAGTCACTGTCTGTCCCGTGTTTCTACAGTCCTTCCAAGGGAGCCATGGCCGAGCCTACCTGTTTAACTCCGTGTGAGTCTACCTCTTTCCTTGTGCGTGTGCTTATGTGTGAGTGAGTAATTTCCCTCTGCGGAGAAAGTGGGGAGTCCATCAGGGGATCTTGTGCCTTCAGTCTTTGCCTCCCCTTTGGCAAAGGGGTTCAGTCTGAAGTTCTCTTACGGGGGGCCTGGGAAGCATTGAAATCCTAACATTGGAAAAAGAAGGCCCAGGTTCTAGTCTTAAAGGGGTGGATTATTAAAGGCAGGGGCTGTCCAGTTCTCTACAGATGGAAGTTCCTTTGGGCTGTCTGGGGACTGGACTGACAGGGCAACCCCACTGGGTGCTGGGTCCTTCCTGTTTCCTGAGACAGGGTCAACGTGGGCTGTGGGCCGGCTGAACAGCGCCTCTTGCTCACGGGACTCCACTCGGTAGCTGACATTTTCTGTGAGAGCTGCAAAACCACACTGGGCTGGAAATATGTAAGTACCTCCGGAAGAGGGTCACCCTCTAAAGTGGCAGTCCCTGTGGCCCTCCGAGCCCCAGTGACCACATCAGGTCCTTGGATGGTCCAAAGAAGAAAGTAAGAACTAGTCACTGGGTTGGGCTAGTGGAGGACCCTTGAGGTGGGGACCTGTGTGGTGGTGGTGGTGGGGCCTGGAACGAAACTGCCTTGTCCTACAATCGCTGCTTTCTCCTCCCCCAGGAACAAGCTTTTGAGACAAGCCAGAAGTACAAGGAAGGGAAATACATCATTGAAATGTCACACATGGTGAAGGACAACGGCTGGGACTGAGGGGCTCAGGCAGGGTGTGCCCTTCCTCCGCATGCCCCTCCTTCCCCATGGCCCTGCCAAGCAGTCCATACCAGCATGAGTACTGCCCCACCCCTGGGGGAAACCTGGCTCCAACCAACCCCTCCCCTGCCTCCACCATATCCACTACCAGGCACCCTTTGGAACAGGGGTCTGGGGGTACCCCAGGGGTGTTAAGGCTCAGGAGTGGGCAGCAGTCAGGGAGAGACAAAACTGGGGGAAAGGGATAGTTGTGGGTCCTTCTGTTCCCAAGATCTTGAAAATCCAGGCGAAGGCAGGGTGTAGATTCAGGCGGTGAGGATTGTGGGAGGAATCCATTTTTGCCCCACCTCTTTTTGCGTGAACAGAGGACAACCTTGGGTCATTGGGTTAGTAGACCGTGGGCCACAGAATAGCAGAGGAGAAAAGGCTTGGGTTGGAGTGAAATTTTGGTCTTAGACACCAGGAGAGACCAGAGTCTCTGAGGATGAAGTTTCCCACCCCTATTTATAGGGGAAAGGGCTCAGGGGTGCAGGGAAAACTCAAATCCCAGGCCCTGGGAAATAGTACAAGAATCAAAGGGGTTTTCATTTCACTCCACTTGTTTGTTTATCTTGGCACTGAAGAGGCACTTTCGAGTATCTAACTTTTGCCATTGGGTGGGGCGAGGACAGCTGCACCCGGAATAGCCCCCACCCAATCGGCTGCTTCCAGAGCAAGCAGTCTTTATGGGCTTTCTGAGGCCCAGTCACTGCTCCTGGGACCCAGTCCCCTAGAGGGGAGGTGGAAAATCAGTGCTACGGGGCCAGTCTTTTCCGTGGCTGCCACCAGCGAATGAAACTTTTGTATGATACATAAAGTGCTTGGGTCTATTTTTAATAAAAAGGGAAAAAGCAACTGGAGGCCACCTGTCCTCTGACTTTCTTTCCCGGTGCATGTGCCATAAACTACCCCCGTCACACACACACACACGCCCCACCCACTCACCTGGGCCTGTCCCTTTAGACCACGAGGGGGCAGCAGTTGCCTCGTCTATGGCAAGACTGCTGCTTGAGCTTTGACCAGGGGATAAGCATTCAGGTGAGGTTTCGCCTAGTAAGGGGTGGGTTTTGCAAGCTCTTCCAGCTAGAGCATCCCAAACCACTTGTGTCTGTTGGCATCCCTGACAGTAAGTCCATTTTTGCCTAGATCCAGGATTAGGCAACTGAAAGAGGCTCATCTCAGAATAAGGATTTTCTCGAGTCCCAAGGCGTTTTTCAGTCTGGTTTTGTAATGTTCTGGTCAGCTCATGGACACGCTTAAGGCTAAAAGGAAAACCAATCAGCCAAAGTGATGCCCTGGCAGGTGACCGGAAGTGAAACCAAATAGCTCAAAAATTAGGCCGGGCGCGGTGGCTCATGCCTATAATCCCAGCACTTTGGGAGGCCAAGGCTGGTGGATCACCTGAGGTCAGGAGTTTGAGACCAGCTTGGCCAACATGGCAAAACCCCATCTCTACTAAATATACAAAAATTAGCTGGGCATGATAGTGGGTGCCTGTAATCCCACCTACTCTGGAGGCTGAAGACAGGAGAATTGCTTGAATCTGGGATGTGGAGGTTGCAGTGAGCCGAGATGGCACCATTGTACTCCAGTCTGGGCAACAACAGTGAAACTCCATCTCAAA
>NW_016107568.1:2689726-2703417 GCF_001604975.1 Cebus imitator
GTGGTGGCGGGTGCCTATAATCCCAGCTACTTGGGAGGCTGAGGCAGGAGAACCGCTTGAATCCGGGAGGTGGAAGTTGCAGTGAGCTGAGATTGCACCATTGCACTCCAGCCTGGGCGAGTAAACCAGTCCCGTCTCAAAACAAAAAAGTTTCCTGTGGCTGGAGTATAGGCAGTAAGTGGGTGAGAGACGAAAGGAGAGACAAGCAGGAGCCATAAATTATTTAGGGAATCTAGATTTCATCCCAATGGTATTAGGGAAATATGGAAAAATTGTTTTTTAGAACGGAGTGGCATTATCAAATGGCTATTTGTGCCCAGACAAGAGGCTCAAATAGAAATTTTAATAGACCGGAGAAAGTTGAACATACGGCCAGGTGCAGTGGCTCACGCTTGTAATCCCAGCACTTTGGGAGGCTGGAGTGGGTGGATCACTTGAGGCCAAGAGTTTGAGACCAGCTTGGGCAACAAAAATTAGCCAGGCGTGGTGGTGCACACCTAATCCCACCTGCTCAGTAGGCTGAGGTTGAAGTGAGCCGAGATCGCGCCACTGCACTCCAGCCTGGGCGAGAGTGAGACTCCATCTTAAAAAAAAAAAAAAAAAAAGTAAAGGACATAAAGCTAACTGTACTGACTCAAATACTATTGTTGTGATCAGAACACAGAGGCTGTCTGGGTAGGAGAAAGGATGACTAGAACTGGAAGGCACAGAGGTGAATGGACAAGGGAAAAAGGCAAGCCATGGAGAAATGACTTCCAGCATCCACCAATCGAGACGTCAGGGGAGTGTGACCCAACATTCAGTTTCTGCATGCCTAGTGATGCCAAGATCCCTCTTGGGGTCCAGCAGAGGACTCCAAAACCCTATCCTTCTTGGACCCACTTCTTGCACCAAAGTTTAGGAAGATTTCTCAAGTCCCAAACTCTGCTCTTGAAAATCAGGCACACATTAGCTGCCTTCTTAAAGAAGCTCCCCAAATATTCCTCTCGTTCAATTTATTTTAACAAGTTCTCATTAAGGCTACTAGGTGCTGTGAGAGACAGAGAAGTAAATGGCAGAGCTGTTGTTCTCAAATTCTTTTTTTTTTTTTTTTAATTGAGAGAAAGAGTATAGCTCTGTTGCCCAGGCTGGAGTACAGTGGCACAATCTCGGCTCACTACAACCTCTGCCTCCCAGATTCATTCAAGTGCTTCTCCTGCCTCAGCCTCCCAAGTAGCTGGGATTTACAGGTGCACCGGCTGATTTTTTTAGTAGAGGTGGGGCTTCACCATGTTGGCCAGGCTGGTCTTGAACTCTTGACCTCAGGTGATCAGTTGGCCTCAGCCTCCCAAAGTGTTGGAATTACAGGAAGGAGCCACTGCGACCGGCCTCAAATTCTTTGTAATCAGTCCTGAAGAATCATTCTGTGGGTTGATTTGATAAAATCCTATTAGTCTCTAAGATTAAGTCATGCACAATGCTGTCCAAATCTTGGATGCCCAGACAGGTATGCTCTCAAGCAGCATTATTTTTTAAAGTTATTTTATTATTATTATTTTTTGAGAAAGAGTTTTGCTCTTCTTGCCCAGGTTGGAGTACAGTGGTGCAATCTCGGCTCACTGCAACTCCGCCTCCCGAGTAGCTGGGATTGCAGGCATGTGCCACCATACCAGGCTAATTTTTGTATTTTTAGTAGAGACAGGGTTTCTCCATGTTGGTCGGGCTGGTCTTGAACTCCTGACCTCAGGTGATCCACCTGCCTCGGCCTCCCAAAGTGCTGGGATTACAGGTGTGAGCCACCACCCCTGGCCTCAAGCAGCATTATTACCAAACACCTGTGACCAAGAGGGAGTGGTGCTCAGAAAGGCAAGAGGATTCAGGGAAGGAGCTGCAGGTATGGGATGCCAGGAGCACACAGGTTCTTTTCCTTGGGGAGCAATCCTTTCAAGTTAACCCCTTTTCCTTTCTGGTGCATTCCTTTATTTCTCTCTCTCTTTCTCTCAAGGAGGCCTACTCTGCACTAATAGTGATTCTCCTAATCTTTTCCCACTCACTTTCCATCCCAGGCTGAGTCTGGGGACCCTTAGCCTTCTTAGCCTAGGGGCTGCCACCACTTTTAGTCCTTAAAAGCTTCAGGCTCTGGAAGATACCCTCATACAACCAGCAGATGGCATCAAAACCTTCCACCCCCTCAGCTCAGGAACTCTCCTAGTTTAAAGAACCTACTCAGATCTCTCCAGATGGACCTACAAAAAGATGAGTGAGCCGTCAACACTGAAGACAGGCTTGTGTCTTGGCTTTGCAACCCTAAGAGCTACACAATCTCAGCCAAACTGTTTAAACCTTTCTGACCCTCAGTTTTTTCATCCGTAGAATGGGGCTGTTACCTTCTAAGAAGTTATTAGGGCTCACGGTAACAGAGGCGGTGTGTATCACAAGCATTACACACAGCAGTAGCTCCATAAATGTGAGCTATTAGTAGAACTACTAAGTGAGGCTTCCCAGATTCCCACCATGGTAGCTGATTGGTGCCCAGATGGGAGGGGGAACTGCAATGCTGAGGAGGCAGCCAGCGCTGGGTAGCACTACCCGGCCAATGCCCTTTTAACATTGCACTGCTAGTGACAGGTGCAGACAGTAGCACAATGTGAAAAGAGCTCTGGCCAGCAGCAGAGGCATGCTGGCCCTGCCTCCTCACCCCTTCTCCCAGTTCCTGGCCCACTCAGCTCACAGACTCCCTCCACCCCTTCTTTACTTCAATACAGCATTTTCCCCCTTTTATTCCACTCTTAAGTGTTAATTCTGTTTTTCCCCCAACTCTTCCTTTGGCCTTCTTCCTCACCCCCTCCCCAGCACAGAGACCACCTTTTTCTTGGAGGTTTTGGGATGGGAGGACAGGGCCCACTAAGGCAGCTGCAGGGATGCTTCAAGCTTGATGCTCAGTCCTCAAAGAAGATGAGATATTAGCAAGCCCCAGAGTCTGGAGGTCACTCACACGAGGCTGTGTTCATCTGGATTTGCACTTCTGCCAGCTTCCCTTCTAGAGAGGAGCCTGCTGCCCAAGACTCTTCTCTAAGATTCTATCTCCTTTTTAATTTAGATAAATGGGTGCTCTAGGCCTCAAGGCAACACTCTCAAGATGACCTTTCAGGACCAGAAAGGTGGGAGCCTGTAGTCACAGCTCCCCAGGCAGTAGAGAGGAGCTTCCAGGTGAGGAGGTGGAAGCTGCTGGTGAAGCCCCACCCCGGCATCTCGTTTTGGAGATCCCGAAAGCACTAGGCAGATTCAGCATTAAAAGGGTGAGGGTGATTCCCTCTCAGCTGCTGTGATAGGCTTTCACTGACAGTGGGATTCGAATCTGAGTTATTTCCGGTCTTATCCAGTGACCCTTGGTTGGGGAGTCTTCAAGTTCATCCCAGCATTTCCCCATCCAATCCCAGCCTAAGGGGACTTAAATCCCGGACAAACAGTCCCAGGAGGACGAACACCCAAAGACAGAAGGCTGCCCTGGAAGGACACCTGGAGAGCCGAAGGCTCAGACCCAGGCAGGCTCTAGTGTGGCACATTCCAGGTCTGACCCAGTGAACTCCGTGCAGCCCAGAGAAACAGAGGCTGGAGGGTGATTCCTTCAGTGCCCTGATCAACAAAGGCCTCCTAGGCGACGGTGTGGCTTCTGGGAGATGCCTTCTTCCCTACTCCACAGCCACCATGGGAATAGAAGACAGAATTCCAGTTGGGAGCGCTTCCTCTGGGCTTCCCCTCCAGCCTCCTCCCACCCCCTCAGGAAGCAGGAGAGAGGTTCCCTCCCGCCCTTGGAGGCAGAGGTTGTTCCCGTAATCTGCAAACCGTGGGGCCCGGCCCCACGGTTTGCAGTTTTAATGGACGGGAACCAAGACCCCTCGAGGGTCAGTCACCAGGCCTCTCGGGTCTGGGGTTGGGCAAACCAGGCCCAGCTGGGAACTGGATGACACCAACAGGGGGCAGAGGGGCAAAGATCAAGGCTGCGCAGAGAGCTTCAGGGAGGCGGGGGGAAGATTCTTCCCCGAGAAGTTCCCAGGTC
Organism: Cebus imitator; assembly: GCF_001604975.1. Taxonomy (NCBI): domain Eukaryota; kingdom Metazoa; phylum Chordata; class Mammalia; order Primates; family Cebidae; genus Cebus; species Cebus imitator. The sequence continues at coordinate 2,693,766 of NW_016107568.1, forward strand.
TCTCCCTAGGGAGTGCAGGGAGAGGAGGCTGTGGCCAAGAGCCCCTCAGCTCCCACACACCCAACTCATTCCACAGGAGCAGGCCCTGCGACTCACCAGCCAGCAGGACCCCTCCCCCACCTTGGGCCCAGGAGCCAGCCCCCAGCTCCTTCCAGAAGCCGTGTAAAGACCGAGGAGGAAATGGGGGAGGGGAGGCCCCGGCTCAAGTTCTCTCCTCTCCCCCTCCTCATTGGCCACCATCTTCCGGCCCCTGCCCCCCAGAGCAGCAGGGGATGGGGCCCAGCCTGTGGAAGGGAGAGAAAGGGCAGGTGGGGGGTTAGCTGGAGCAGCAGGGGCAGGGGGCTGGCCCCAACTGTCTCCTCCCACCCCCTCCCCGCAGCCATGGCGACGGGAGGAGGAGACCAGGAGGGTCCTGAAAGCCATGTTCTGTGAATGGGATGAGAGAGGCAGCTGGGAAGTGGGGGGTGAGGGGCGCTCTCCTTCAACACCCAACTGTGCTCCCCCCAAACACACACATCTCGAGGCTGGACCACACAGGCGCGCGTACACACCGCACAAACAAACACACACACACACACACACAAACTCTCAGCCATACTTGCTGCACAACTCAGCCCTCACTACACACCCAAACAACAGGAGTGTGAGAGCACGCCCCCCCACACCCACCTCCCCGCACCCCTCAACACCCCACAACTATCAGCTCGAAAGCCGGCCTCACAGCCCCGCAGGGCCCCTGGCTCACCCTACAACTTCTGGAGGTGCGGAACTCCCTGCCCTGCTCCAGCCCTTCGGTCCCCGGTTCCCCTCAGAACACCCCACGCCCTCACACACAGCCCAGGTGGAGACAGATGGCCCAGCTCGGCCGTGCCCAGCGGAACCCCCCATCCCTTCCCCACCACGCCCCCCACTGGAAAATGACAGTGAGGCCACCTCCGAAAGACACGCCTGGTGCTTCCCAGTTACAGTATTTTGAAAGGAAAAAATAGAAAAGATGCCCACGAGTGGAGAACGAGGAGGGAAAAAGGAAGACGAGAGGAGTCCAGACCGCCCCCTCCCCTCCCCAAGAGAGAATAAAACCGAAAATCGGTGGCGTTACCCTTCGGGGAGCTCTCGATACCTACACATTGCTCTTCGTTAGGATCCTCTGCCTGCCACCTCCTTCTTCCCGGGCTCTTTCTCTGCCCTTCCCTCCCTCTTGGCTCCCCTCCCTGGCCTCGTTCCCCCTCGCTCACGCCCTCTCGCACCCCGCCAGCCCCTCTCCTGGGCCGGGTTCGGATCCCCCGCGGCCGCCCCGCCACCCGACGGCCGGGACCGAGGCTGCGAAGCCGGCCGGCCGCGGAGCCCCTCGCCTCTGCCGATCTCGCTCTTCCCCCCTCGCCCCCTTTCTCCTTCCACACTCCCTGCCGTCCATCTTGAATACTTGGGATTCTTGAATGGAGTGAGCAGGATCCGCTCCCCCAGGCTCCCATTGGCTGTGGGTTAACCCTTTTGAAACGAGATCCTCCCTCCCATTGGCTGCCAGGCTCCCCTCTTCTCCCCCAACCCCCATCCTCTCCACCTCCCAACAGCCCGCGAGGTCAGGGCGCTCCCGGCGCCCCCTCCCCTGGCCTCTCACCCCCACAACCCTCGCTCCAGAACGCCCCTCTCCCCGCTTTTTCCGTCACGCCCCCAACGGGGCTGCAGGTGACGGCAGATCCAGTTCCCGCCAAATGCAGCCCCAAGGTGGGGCTGGCAGAAACCCTGTTCCCAGATGCCCCTTGTGCTGGATTTGGAGACCTTGGAAGATACAAGGGGTGCAATTTCCTGCCCGTCTCCAGCCCCTCCTGGGCCAGAAGTACTTCTCCAGCAGGGATCCACTCAGCCTTTCAGCCTCACCCAAGGCGATGGGAGAGCGCTTCCTAACGCCCGCGCCCCCTGGGCTGGGCAGGAAGAGGGCAGCTGTGGAAAGAAGATCTGGGGCTCTTCACGGGAGCTAATTCCCCGAGTGCCGCAGGGCAGGCCTGACCCGATCAGGAATGTGCAGCATCTGGAGCTCGGCTCCGTCAAAAACATCCCCTCAGACCAGCCCTGCCCCGCCTGGGCCAACGTGCTGTGCGCCCACAAGGGGCTCTGAGGTGGGGGAGCCCAGAGAGGAAGGCGGCGGCAAGGACAAGGGCGATAAGTCAGGCCTTGGAGTAAGATCGGGGGTTTTAGGCCTAGATCTGCCTTTAAGACGCATGTCGAGGCTGGGCGAGGTGGCAGACGCCTGTAATCCCAGCACTTTGGGAGGCTTTGGTGGGAGGATTGCTTGAGCCCAGGAGTTCCAGAACAGCCTGGGCAACGCAATGAGACACCATCTCTTCAAAAAAAAAAAAAAAAAAAATCAGCAAGGTGTCATGGTGTGGCCTAGGGTCCTAGCTACAAGAAAGGCTGAGATGGGAGGATTGCTTAAGCCTAGGAGTTCCAGATTGAAGTGAGCTAATGATCCCTCACGTTGGCTCACACCAGTAATCGCAGTGCTTTGGGAGGTCGAGGCGGGTGAATCTCCTGAGGGCAGCAGTTCGAGACCAGCCCGGCCAACGTGGTGAAACCCTGTGTCTCTACTAAAAATGCAAAAGTTAACCGGGCATGCTGGTGCACACCTGTAATACCAGCTACTTGGGAGGCTGAAGCAGGAGAATTGCTTAAACCCAGGAGGCAGAGGTTGCAGTGAACCGAGATCACATCATTGCACTCAAGTCTGGTTGATATGAGCAAAACTCGATCTCAAAAAAAAAAAAAAAAGAAAGCTTGGTGAGATCATGTTCCCTCTCTAGTTTCAGTTTCCTCTTTAGCAAAACATTGGTCTAGAACAGCACAGTCCTGATAGAAGTTTCTGTGAGAAGATGGAAATGTTCTATATCTACGTCATTATAGAAAATGACATATATGGCGATCCATTTCCAAAATAAAATATCTCAGATAGGCTTGAGCCCACAAACCACAGGAGAGCAAGATCCACTAAGCCCCTGCCTTAATATCTGGCGTCTGCTGGTTGGAGCCCCTTAGTTGAACTCACCCAAACCAAAGAGTTTAGCTTGAAAGATAGCTAACTTTATCAGCTTGCCTAACTACTATTGAGTCATAAGTCAGATACTTGAAGATGTACTCCAAGATGACTGCAGTGCATTATGGGCTGCAGCAAAATGCAGCAGGACAACCCTAAAGAAAACAACCAATAGGCGACGCTGGGGAAAATTGTGACCCCATAGTACTCAACCTATGAGGAACAGGGGAGGAACTTGTGCACTAGGGTATAAATTGCTTGTTGTAACTGTCCTGGGTGTGCCTGGCTACCCAACACCCGATCTTGCAAGACTGTCATTAAAATTCTCACTTTTGCTGTTTCTCATGCCTCTAAGTCCATTCTTTGGGTTTAGATGGGTGAGCATGTTTCTCACAATCATCAAACAATATGGTAGCCACTAGCTACATGTGACTATTGAGCACTTACATGTGCTACAGTGACCGAGGAAGTGGCTTTTTAATTTTATTTAATTGTATTTACTTTTATACAGCCACATGAAGCAAGAGTATTGAACAGTCTAGAATCTTTGTGGTATTGCTAATGAGAATAACACTTGATGATTCTATGACCTTTTTTAAATTTTTTTGGAGACAGGGTCTTGAGGTGTTGCCCAGGCTGGAGTTCAGTGGCACCATTGCAGCTCACTGCAGTCTAGACCTCTCGGGCTCAAGTGATTTTCCTGCCCCAGTCTCACAAGTAGCTGAGACTACAGGTACATGCCACCACACCCAACTAATGTTTTTTTTTTCTTTCTTTCTTTCTTTTTTTTAGAAACTCTTGCTATGTTGCCCAGGCTAGTCTTGAACTCCTGGGCTCAAGCAATCCTCCCATCTTGGCCTCCAAAAGTGCTGGGATTACAGGCGTGTGCCACTGCACCCACTGGCCCATTCTATGATTCTTGTCGGAAGAAAAAAATCCTTTCTCTTCATCCTAAGGCATGAACTCCTCCAGATCCAAATCGCAAATCAGAAAAGGCGTCAGTTCCCTGGAAATGAAGTTCAAATTCCTGTCACCTTTGTCAGGAACACTCTCCTTATGAATGTCAACCACTTTTCTGACAAGGGAGCTGAGATACACCCACCCCACTACACAACGGAAGATTGTGACTAAAAGGGAATTTGCAGGTTTGCCCAACCTTCTTGTTTTTTCAAAAACAGCAACCAAGACGTTAACGGAGGTGGGGTAGGGCTGTCACTTGCCCGAGGGCAGTCAAGGCATTGGGTTGATGTGTTCACTCATGAGTTAACATGCACCTGTAAGCTTAGTCCATCTCCTTGTGGCTCTTATGAGAGCACACACATACACCTACGACATTAAGTTCATTCAACAAATGTGCTTCTCTGACCTTGGCCAAATGAGAGCCGAGATTTAAATCAGCCAGTATGGCTGATACTGAGAATTGGTCAGCTCCATGAGAGGACTACATGGGTCTTCTAACTGCCATGTGGAACTCCAGAGCTCCTGGGTATGCCAGGGTTACAAGAAGATGGACAGCCCAGAGCCCACTCCCTGAATATGGTTGAGGGACCCCCCTGTGGCATTGCCACCATGAGAAGAGCAAGCTGAGGGGCGGGAGAAGAATGACTCTGAGTTTATCCTTGGACTGACCGAGAAATAGAATGAGCTGGGGCTTCCGGAGAATGAGGAGGGCAAAGTGCCTAGGGTTTTGGTACCTACAGGCTATGACTTGTGCATGTGGAGCCCTAACCTAGCAGAGAGATAACCGCTGCAGGGAGCTGATAAAAGAGATGTCTGTGCAGGCCTGACCTTAGACAGTGTTTGTCCAGTCTTGCTTCTGGAGAGCCTTTGCTTGGGTAATGTGCATGAGGGGAAACACAGAGCTTCCTGGGAAATGGCTCCTGTCTTCAACATTTCCTTATGACTAGGAGACATTGCTAAATGACTGCTGTGGTAGAGACAGATAAGGAGTTCAGAGAAAAGAAGAATTGCTCCCAATGGGGAATGGAATCCAAGAAGGCTTCCTGGAGGAAGCAGCATCTGAGTCTTGAAGCATAGAAAGTATTTAGACACAAGAAGATGGGAGGAAGAAAGACAAAGAAATGCCAAGGAGAGAGAACACCACAAAAGCTGAGAGGTGGGGAAATGGTGGGATGTATTCAGGATTGGCTGGAGATTCAGTGGGAACCTAGGGTGTACGACCGGGAATAGAAAGGAAGAAAAGGCAGCTGGGACAGATCATGGAAGTCTTGACGCATCTCTCCAGCCGCTACTCTGCTTCAAAGACATCAAGTTCCTTGAACATGCTCATCCTTTTCCTCACCAAGACACATGCCTCAACTATTCATTCAGCTGCCCCAGGACCTCCATGCTCAGCACCCTGCCGCATCTGCCTTAGTCTACCAGCCCCTGTCTGTGTTCCACAAACACCTTTCCCTGGGCAAAATGGGTTCCAATTGCCCGGTAGAGAATGGAGCCCCACTGGTGCCTCTCAGTTTAGTCTCCTGTCTCTGAATGTCCAGTGTGTAGGTATGAGTTGCATGAGGGGCCTTCCTTCTTCACTCACCACCTTCCAAACCCCCGCCTGGCCCCACCCCTTCTCAGGAGAGTCAAACATGGAGGCCAGGAACAGCTAGACATGGTCCAACCTGTTACAGGAGTGTGAAAAATGCACCCAGGAGCTACTTGGCTCCGAGCCACCTTACCCCACCTCCACATTCTTCACTCCTCTTATGGAAGTTTCAGAATGCACCTGGGCTTTGCAGGAACCTCCCTTTCCCACCATCCCCACAGCAATCTAAGACTATTCTGGAGTTGCCTCCTTTGCCGTCCTCCCTAACCTCCGTGGTCCTATACAGATATGGGTCCCTCCATGCCTATTTGAGTACTTAACATAGAATACTATAAATGTGAGACAGGGAGACCATCTGCCCTAAGCCTTTCCCTCTTGGAAGGACAGAATCTGAAACGCTGGAGAAAGGGTTGCCTCTGCAGGGTGCGGTGGCTCATGCCTGTAATCCCAGCACTTTGGGAGGCCGAGTCGGGTGGATCACGAGGTCCAGAGTTCAAGACCAGACTGGTCAACATGGTGAAACCCCGTCTCTACTAAAAATACAAAAATTAGCTGGGCATGGTGGCTCGTGCCTATAATCCCAGCTACTTGGGAGGCTGAGGTAGGAGAACTGCTTGAACCGGGACCGGGAGGCAGAGGCTGCAGTGAACCAAGATGGCGCCACTGTACTCCAGGCTGGGCTACAGAGCAAGACTCCATCTTAAAAAAAAAAAAAATACAAATATTATCCAGGAGTGGTGGTGCCTGCCTGTAATCCCAGCTATTCAGGAGGCTGAGGTAGAAGAATCACTTGAACCTGGGAGGTGGAGGTTGTAGTGAGCCAAGATCATGCCATTCATTGCCTGGGCAACAAGAGCAAAACTCCGTCTCAAAAAAAAAAAGGAAGTCACACTGTGGCAGGGGCCCAGATAGATACAAGAACCTTCTTTCTGAGGTAAGCCTCTTTCCTTGAGGTCTAGCTCTCATCCTTTATGCCATCAATTGCCCCGTTTTTCACATCTCCAATCCCTTTCCATAAGCCTAGGGAAGGGGCCAGCCAACTACAGCCCACGGGGCTAAATCCTGCTTCTGCCTGTTTTTTGGTACATAAAGTTCACTGGAACACAGCTGTGCTCGCTTGTTTACGAATTGTCTATGGCTGCTTCCTACAACCACGACAATGGCAGAGTTGAGTGGTTGCGACAGAGACCATGTGAGCAACAAAAGCCGGGCACATTTGCTGTCCAGCTCTTTACAACAGAAGTTTACCAACTCCTACATTTATGGGCAGCTTTGGACCTTGTCATCTCAGAAAGATGTAACAGAACTCAAGAAAGGCAATAGAAATTACTCCGAGATGGGAGTGGAAGGCCACAGCCCAGACTTTTCATCCCAGCCTATATGTAGGCTCAAGTCTTCCCTCAACCTGTCATGAAATGCTAGACGGCTTTCTTTTTTTCTTTTTTTTTTTGAGACGGAGTTTCGCTCTTGTTACCCAGGCTGGAGTGCAATGGCGCGATCTCAGCTCACCGCAACCTCCACCTCCTGGGTTCAGGCAATTCTCCTGCCTCAGCCTCCTGAGTACCTGGGATTACAGGCACGCGCCACCACACTCAGCTAATTTTTTTGTATTTTTAGTAGAGACGGGGTTTCACCACGTTGACCAGGATGGTCTCGATCTCTTGACCTTGTGATCCACCCGCCTCGGCCTTCCAAAGTGCTGGGATTACAGGCTTGAGCCACCGCGCCCGGCCTAGACGGCTTTCTTTATTATCTCTCTTTCATGGGCCACTCATTTTTTTGTTTTGTTTTTTTGAGACAGAGTCTCGCTCTGTTGCCCAGGCTGGAGTGCAGTGGCATGATCTCGGCTGTCTGCAAGCTCTGCCTCCTGGGTTCGAGTGATTCTCCTGCCTCAGCCTCCCAAGTAGCTGGGATTACAGGTGTGTGCCTCCATGCCCGGCTAATTTTTTGTATTTTTAGTAGACACAGGGTTTCGCTGTATTAGCCAGGATGGTCTCCATCTCCTTACCTCGTGATCTGCCTGCCTCAGCCTCCCAAAGTGCTGGTATTATAGGTGTAAGCCACCATGTCCAGCCTTTTTTGTTTTGTTTTGTTTTTTGTTTTTTTGTTGAGACAGAGTCTTAATCTGTCACCTAGGCTGGATTGCAATGGCGTCATCTCTGCTCACTGCAACCTCCACCTCCTGGATTCAAGTGATTCTTTTGCCTCAGCCTCTCAAGTAGCTGGGATTACAGGTGCCCACCTCCATGCCAAGCTAATTTTTGTAATTTTGGTAGAGTCGGGGTTTCACCATATTGGCCAGGCTGGTCTCAAACTCCTGACCTCAAGTGATCCTCCCACTTCAGCCTTCCAAAGTGCTGGGATTACAGGCGTGAGCCACGATGCTCATCCCGTGTCTCACTCATTCTTAAATCTACGGAATCTGACTTCTGCTCCCCAATTTCCACCAAAATCATTCCCACTAGGAGGCCAATTATCTCTTTATTACTGATCCACCATTCTCCTCTCAGTTCTCATCTCATGCCACCTCTCTTTAGCACCTGCTACTACTGACTATAGCAGTCTTGAAGTGCCCATGGCTTCTGGCAGACTGGCCTTTCCTAGATTGCCTCCTACCTCTCCAGCTGTTCCTTCTCAGCTCCCTTCCTGTGAGTCCTCTTTACTCCCTTGTTGCCTAAATATACAGATTCCATGTGGATTAGTCCTTGGTCTTCTTTTCCATCTATACTTGCTTGGTAAACAAAGTCATCCACATGCCTGATTTCCACAGTCATTCACATAGACCCAGATTTCTAATAGGAGGCTGCGATTCATCAGATGTGTGTCTTACCAGCCAACAAGCTGAATTTGGGTAATATCAAGCACATGTCTTCCTACACCTCTGCCTTTACCTAATCACCTTTGTCTCTTCTTTCATCTGCTCCTTAATTGTTGCAATTCTCAAGAGATCTGCCCTTGACTCTCATCTCTTTAGGGGAAATTTCATCCATTCTGATAGTTTTAACAATCACCTATACATGTATCACTGACAAATCTGTATCTCTAGTTGCCGGCTCCTTACAATCCCAAGGAGATGCGTGAGGTGGGCAGCTGGTGTTCTGCCTGCCCAGATATTCCATCCCCCTTCTGGTAACGACATCTTAGTTTTCCCTTGGGGATACACCTCTTCTCTGACCTCAGTCCACGTGGTTCACATGAGACTGACTTCATCTGCCCCTTCAATGATAGTCACACAATCCGGATGTATTAGTTGTCTATTGCTGCATAACAAATTAGTCCAAAACGTGGTGGCTTAAAACAACACATGTTTAGGCTGGGCGCGGTAGCTCACGCCTATAATCCCAGCACTTTGGGAGGCTGAGGCGGGTGGATCACGAGGTCAGGAGTTCGAGACCAGCCTGACCAACATAGTGAAACCCCGTCTCTACCAAAAATACAAAAATTAGCAGGGTATGGTGGCAGGTGCCTGTAATCACAGTTACTCAGGGGGCTGAGGCAGGAGAATCTCTTGAACCCAGGAGGCAGAGGTTGCAGTGAGCCGAGATCATGCCACTGCACTCCAGCCTGGGCAACAGAGTGAAACTCCATCTCAAAAAACAAAACAAAACAAAACAAAAAAACCCCACATATTCGTTTTCTCTGTTTCTGTGGATCAGGAATCTGGACAGAGCTTAGCTGGGTCCCCTGATTATGTCATCCAGGGGTTGTGGTCTAATCTGAAGGTTCAATGGCGAATAGATCTGCTTCCAAGCCCACTTTCACAGGCTTAACATCCAGTTTCTCGAGGGCTGTTGGACTGTGGACCTCAGTTCTTTTTTCACTGTTGGCTGGAGGCCATGCTAGGTTACTTGCCATGTGGGCCTCTCCAACATAAAAGCTTACATTGTAAAAGCCATCAAGAGAGAGAGTCTGCTAGCAAGATGAAATCACAGTCTTTTGTTACCTAATGACAGAAGTGACAACCTCTCCACATTTGCCATATTCTACTGGTTAGAAGTAAGTTACTCGCAGGGCACAGTGGCTCACACCTGTAATCCCAGCACTTTGGGAGACCAAGGCGGGCAGATCACAAG
>NW_016107568.1:2704732-2708166 GCF_001604975.1 Cebus imitator
GACAAGTCTTTTTCTCTCCATTCCCCTGTGACTTGGGGGTTTGTATCATCTTCTGAATAAATTTCAACCCCCATTCCATCAGAGTGTGAGTCTACAACACAAACCTGAGATCATTCGTGCATCCTGAATTATAATGGCTTCCTAGTATTTATTTATTTTAATTTATTTTATATTTTGAGACAGAGTCTCACTCTGTTGCCCAGGCTGGAGTGCAGTGATGCAATCTTGGCTCACTGCAACTTCTGCCTCCTGAGTTCAAGTGATTTTCCTGCCTCAGCCTCTGGAACTGGGAGCTGAGACTACAGGAGCCTGGCACCATGCCCAGCTAATTTTTGTATTTTTAGTAGAGATGGGGTTTCACCATGTTGGGCAGGCTGGTCTCCAACTCCTGGCCTCAAGTGATCTGCCCGCCTTGGCCTCCCAAAGTGCTGGGATTACAAGTGTGAGCAACTGCACCCGACCTAATTTTTGTATATTTTTAGTAAAGACGGGGCTTCACCATGTTGGCCAGGCTGAACTCCTGACCTCAGGTGATCTGCCCGCCTCGGCCTCCCAAAGTGCTGGGATTACAGGCGTAAGCCACAATGCCTGGCCCCTAGTATTTAGATAATGCTTCCTAAACATTATTGGATTACAGACACTTATAAAAAAAGAAAGCTGATGAAAGCTATGGGTGACTCTTTCTACAAAAATTTATTTTTTCGTACTGTGGTATTGATATGGTTTGACTTTGTGTCCCCACCCAAATCTCATGTTGAATTGTAATTCCCAGTGTTGGGGGAGGGACCTGGTGGGAGGTGATTGGATTATAGGGGCAGAATTCCCCATTGCTGTTCCAGTGATAGTGAGTTCTCGAAAGATCTGATGGTTAAAAAGTGTGTAGCATCTCCCCCCTCGCTCTCTCCCTCTCCTGCCACCATGTGAAGAAGGAGCTTGCTTCCCCTTCACCTTCCACCATCATTATAGGTTAACTGAGGCCTCCCAGTCATCCTTCCGGTTAAGCCTATGGAACTGTCAGTCAATTAAACCTCTTTCCTTCATAAATTACCAAGTCTTAGGTAGTTCCTTATGGCAGCGTGAGAATGGACTAATAAAGGTATACATTTCAAGGGGATCAGGAACCCTCTGGAGTTCATTCACATACCACTCCGCACAACACACCCTCTAATCACCTCCAGATCAGAACTTCTTCAAGAGGATACATTCCAAACTTCTTAGCATGACACTCAAGGCCTTCCAAACTTATTCCGAGTTGCCTGTCTAGCTGCACCTACCACTTATGCTGTTATTTTATGTCTAATTCCTCATCAGACCAAGGGGCTCCATGAGAACAGAGATTGTGCCCTTTCATTTCTTCTTCTCCTTCTTCCTCTTCTTCTTCCTCTTCCTCTTCTTCTTCTTCTCCTTCTTCTTCTTTGAATGAAGTTTTACTCTTGTCACCCAGGCTGGAGTGCAATGTCGAGATCTCGGCTCACTGTGACCTCTGCCTCCGGGGTTCAAGCGATTCTCTTGCCTCAGCCTCAAGAGTAGCTGGGATTACAGGCACCTGCCACCACGCCCGGCTAAATTTTTGAATTTTTAGTAGAGACAGGGTTTCACCATGTTGGGCAGGCTGGTCTCAAATTCCTGACCTCAGGCGATCCGCCCACCTCAGCCTCCCAAAGTGCTGGGATTATAGACCTTATCCACAGCACCCAACCTCATGTTTCCTTCTTACATCTCCCCAGATGGAATGAAAGTTTCTCAGTAGCAGTGATCTGAACCTGTGGCCTAGCTAGAGAAGCTGTTGATTGACTGCTAGATATTACTAATTTCCAGGCAGCAAAAGGGTTTTAGGGCCATGAGCCTACCGAATATAACTACAATGTTCTATTTTCCAAATATATTTGGGGAGAGCTTTGATTCAAACTTCTCACTTTTAGTGGATTCCATAAATATGGGGACTTCTCAGACCTTGTGCCATGATTTTCGTTTAGAAAATACAGGTCCTCAGTGGTGAACTTACCACATTTGCCAGTTAATTAGTGCCAGGAATCTCTTTTTGGTGGCTAAGGCTCTTTGGACCCTGGAGAAACCGAAAGATCTAGTCTGGTTCGTGGATTCTTAGGAGAGTTTACTGATTTCGTAATGCAGCCCTGACTTAACCCCAAACCCCAAGACAAGCCAGGGCAAGACTGTCTCCCACATTACTCCAGAATGGAGGTCCTAGGGAAATCTTAGGCAAGAGAAAATTGCTCTTCCATGGCCACATTTCACACATTTCCCCACAGTTCAGTGGTTTTTCCACATCCTCTACACACACTGGGACACTTCATATCACATGGAGAGAAGTTAAGGAAGACATTACCAGTCCATTACAGTTTGGAGAACAAGAGCTCCATCTGTCTTGTTGAACTTGTCCACTGCCACAACAGTGCCTAGCACAAGTAAGTGCTCAATTAAAACTTGAATAAATGAATGGGAAAACGGGAGAAGTCCTGACTTCAGGTGATCCACCTGCCTCGGCCTCCCAGAGTGCTGGGATTACAGGCCTGAGCCACTGCGCCTGGCCTCTAAAAAAAAAAATTTTTTTTTCTGAAACAGAGTCTCGCACTGTCACCAGGCTGGAGTGCAGTGGCACGATCTTGGCTCACTGCAACCTCTGATTCCCTGGTTCAAGCGATTCTCCTGCCTCAGCCTCCTGAGTAGCTGGAATTACAGGCATGCACCAGCACACACAGCTGATTTTTATATTTTTAGTAGAGACTAGGTATCACCATGTTGGCCAGGATGGTCTCTATCTCCTGACCTCGTGATCCGCCCACCTCAGCCTTGCAAAGTGCTGGGGTTACAGGTGTGAGCCACCATGCCTGGCCCCCCCCAATTTTTTTTTAATTATACTTTAAGTTCTGGGGTACATGTGCAGATCTTGTAGGATTGTTACATAGGTATACACATGCCATGATGGTTTGCTGTCTCCATCCTCCCTTTACCTACATTAGATATTTCTCCTAATGTTATCCCTCCCCAACCTCCCATCCCCTGCTATCACTCCCCTAGCCTCCCACTCCCCAACAGACCCCAGTGTGTGATGTTCCCCTCCCTGTGTCCATGTGTTCTCATTGTTCAACACCCACTTACGAGTGAGAACATGCGGTGTTTGATTTTCTGTTCTTGTGTCAGTTTGCTGAGAATGATAGTTTCCAGCGTCATCCATGTTCCTGCAAAGGACATGAACTCATCCTTTTTTATGACTGCATAGTATTGCATGATATATATGTGCCACATTTTCTTTATCCAGTCTATCCTTGATGGGCATTTGGGTTGGTTCCAGGTCTTTTCTATTGTAAACAGTGCCACAATGAAAATACGTGTGCATGTGTCTTTATAATAGAATTATTTATAATCCTTTGGGTATATACTCAGTAATGGGATTGCTAAGTCAAATGGAATTT
>NW_016107568.1:2709589-2715880 GCF_001604975.1 Cebus imitator
TTTGAGATGGAGTCTCGCTCTTGTCGCTCAGCCTGGAGTGCAGCAGCACAATCTCAGCTCACTATAACCTCCACCTCCCGATTTCAAGCGATTCTCCTACCTCAGCCTCCCAAGTAGCTAGGATTACAGGTGTCTGCTACCACACCCAGCTAATTTTTGTAATTTTAGTAGAGATGGGGTTTCATTATGTTGGCCAGGCTGGTCTCAAGCTCCTGACCTCAGGTGATCCACTCGCCTCAGCCTCCCAAAGTGCTGGGATTATAGGAGTGCGCCACCGTGCCTGACCCAAGTATTCTCTTATTTACATAGAGTGCACACAGAGTAAATGACTTTGTAACTTTCCTTCATTCTCTTCATTTACATAAGGTGTGCACTAAGTAACCAATGGAAACTCTTCATTTACATAAGGTGTGCACTAAGTAGCCAATGGAAACTACAGCTCACTGCAACCTCAGCATCCCAAGTTCAAGCCATTCTCCTGCTTCAGCCTTCTGAGTAGCTAGGATTACAGGTGTGCACCACCACACCTGGCTAATATTTGTATTTTTAGTAGGGATGGGCTTTCTCCATGTGGGCCAGACTGGTCTCAAACACATGACCTCCGGTGATCCGTCCGTCTTGGCCTCCCAAAGTGCTGGGATTACAGGCATGAGCCACTGTGCCTGGCCAGTAGATACTATATATAAATTAGCGGAAAGCAAAAAGGCCTCCTAGGACAATGATAAAGTATAGATTCTCTTTAGATGGCCCATTTGAATAGATAAGGCAATTCACAGGGCTGTGGCATTGTTTTTTGTTTTGTTTTGTTTTTTGAGATGGAGTCTTACTCTGTCACTCAGGCTGGAGTGCAGTGGTACGATCTCAGCTCACTGCAACCTCCACTCCTAGGTTCAAGCGATTCTTCTTCCTCACCCTCCCGAGTAGCTGGGACTACAGGCATGTGCCACCACACCTGGCTGATTTTTTGTATTTTTAGTAGGGATGGGGTTTCACCATGTTAGCCAGGATGGTCTCGATCTCCTGACTTTGTGATCAGCCTGCCTTATGGATCAAGTGCTGGAATTACAGGCATGAGCCACCATGCCCAGCCGGCTGTGGCATTGTTTAATCTACAGCAATTCTAGACTCCAGGTGCTTACTTATTTAAAAGGTAAGAATCATCTTCACGTCTTCTGACTAAAGCCATGGAGTCCCAACTCCTAATTCCAAGAATCAAAGATATGGGGCGGCAGGGAGGAGGAAAGACCATCCAGACACAGAGATATACTTCATCTAGTTGAAAGATAACTGGTAAGGCAAAACCCTGGCTGCTAATGACTATGAGAAGCTGTGCTTTCATATTCTGTCCTTTATCCCTCTCTGGAGAAAATACATGAAAGAAGAACAACATTAATGAAGTCAGGTGTGGAGGCTCATGCCTGTAATCCCAATACTTTGGGAGGCTGAGGTGGGTGGATCACCTGAGGTCAGGAGTTCAAGACCAGCCTGGCCAACACGGTGAAAATCCGTCTCTACTAAAAATACAAAAATTAGCCGAGCGTGGTGGCATGCCCCTGTAATCCCAGCTATTCAGGAGACTGAGGCAGGAGAATCGTTTAAACCCAGGAGGCGGAGGTTGCAGTGAGCTGAGATGGCGCCAACTCCAGCTTGGGCAAAAAGACTGTGTCTCAAAACAGAACAAAACTTTGCTCAAATATAGACGTTGCACTCTTTGCATCAAAAGTGTGACTATTTATAGGCATAGGTGGGACCAGAGAAGCGTGTCCTGAATCAGATTCACAAGGAGTTCCCTAGTGGTTGGAGTGAAAAGCTAAATATTCGTGTACATGCTACTGATTTTACATGGCGGTGTAAGTTCAGCACTGTGTCTAAAGATGGAGGAGGTGCTATTGGCTGGGAAAAACAGAAAACACTGTTGGAAAATAGGAATTTGCACTGGATTTGGAAGAATGGCAGCATTTAAATGAACGGAATCTATACAGACCCAGCTGGTGGCTCACACCTGTAATCCCAGCACTTTGGGAGGCCAAGGCAGGAGGATCACTTGATGTCAGGAGTTTGAGACCAACCTGGCCAATGTGGTGAAACCCCATCTCCACTAATTTGCAAAAATTAGCCGGGCAAGGTGGTATGTGCCTCTAATCCTAGCTATTTGGGAGGCTGAGTTAGAATTACTTGAACCCAGGAGGCAGAGGTTGCAGTGAGCTGAGATCGTGCCACTGCACTCCAGCCTGGGCAACAGAGCAAAACTCCATCTCAAATAATAATAATAATAATAAATAAGATCTGAAAATGCATTTTTGTTTTGTTTTAGCCAATATGTACTGCGTGCCAACTCTGTAGGTTCCAGGCAGAGTGGGGGACAATGACAAAAAGATATGGTACGTGCCTTCCAGGAGATTTTCAAAATTATTTCAGCATGAGGGCAAGTTTTCTAGTGAGATTCACTCTGGGCCCCAGAGGAATCTCCAGGAAACTCAGTTCTGATGAAGCAGAGCTAGATGGTCAGGGACTGGGGCTCCAGGCCGGACAATCTGGCTGTAGCAGCAGAGTAGGAATTGGCTCTGATGCTGCTCCCCAGAGATGGCCTTCAGACAGCGCCCTTGGACCATGACCACACCATCGTGGTTCATGGGCAGGAATCATCCTCGCCTTGGTGGTCCTGTTGCCATGCATTTTCTGCTCAGTCCCTGACCCATTGCCCTTGGGAATGGTATTTGGTCTACTATATTAATCTACTCTGGGACTAATATAGACTGGTTCTGTTTATTTATTTATTTTTGCATGTAGCTGACCAGCCTACCAGGTCTTTTATGCAGTTCAACATACACAGTGACACCAAGGTAAGACAAATGAAGTTCCAGTTTGGGTGCCTCCATCTCCCTCCCCTGGATCCTGATCCAGTGACTGTTAAAGCCAGAAAGAACTGGGGTAGGGTGCTTGATCATGGGGAAAGTTGTTGTGGTTCACCCGGCAGATGGGAAAGGGGGAAGGTTTCACTTCTTCACAATTTGAATGACATCCTCATCCTCCAACGTATGGTCTTTACCCACTTTCTGAGGATTGTGTTTCACAGAGAGACCCCAGACCAGAGCATATTTAAATTCTTTGGTAAGATTTTTGTGAATCTTCATGCAGAAATCCTCCACTGTGGTCCTGGAGTAAAGAAGCACCACTGGGAATGTGTAATCTGGTAACTGGCCTTTGGGTTTGGTATAAATTCTCACTAGTTTCAGATAGTCCTAGATCTTTTCCAGTAGGTCATCAAAATTCCAACAGTGATGGGCAGAGATGGGTACACAGTGAGGCACCTTATAGATGATATCCAATTCCTCAATGGAGATTTGGTCAATCTTACTTAACACATAGATACAGGGGATATAAACTCTGTTTCCTTCCACCACATCAATGAGGTCATCAGCTGTAGCATCACTACGTAGAGTCACATCGGCATTATGAATCTTGTATTCGGCCAGAATGCTTTTCACAGTTTCAGCATCCAGCTCACTCTGGGGGCAGGTGGCTGTGAGATTAATGCCTCCCTTGTCCTTCTTCTTAAAGCCAATGTTGGGGGGTTTGCTGTTCAAGGGAATGCCAAAGCCTTCCAGTTCATTTTCAATTATCTTCTCATGTCCCAAGGGTTTCAGGACATCCAAAACAATCAGGATCAAGTTACAGGTTCGGGCCACTGCAATGACTTGACGACCTCTACCTGTCCCATCCTCGGCACCTTCAATGATACCTGGGAGATCCAGGAGCTGGATCTTGGCACCTTTGTATCTGATGACACCAGGCACGGTGGTCAGAGTAGTGAATTCATAGGCTGCTACCTCAGAATACACCCCTGCCAGGTTACTAAGCAGTGTTGACTTCCCCACAGATGGAAAACCAACAAATCCAATTCGAGCATCACCTGTCTTGGCCACATCAAAACCTTCTCCTGGACCTTCACCACCACCACCATTTGGAGTAATGAGTTCTGACGAAGCTTAGCAAGACAAGCCTTAAGGAGCCCTAGGTGGTGTGCTGTGGCCTTGTTCTTTTGAGTCCAAGCCATCTCAGCTTCTATCTCTGCGATTTTAGCTAAGGTGCTGCTCATCCTGGCGAGTCCCCTGTGGCCTCCACACCGATTGTTTCTCTTCACACACCCGCGGGCAAACTGCAACCGGCACCAGGAGCTACTGCAGTGCGCAGGCGCTGTACTTCGAATTCTCCGGTTCTCTTTATTTATTTATGTTTTGAGACAAGATCTCACTCTGTCATCCAGGCTGGAGTGCAGTGGTGTGATCTTGGCTCACTGCAATCTCCACCCCTCGAGGCTCAGGTGATCTTCCCACCTCAGCCTCCTGAGTACCTGGGACCACAGGCGTGCACCAACACACCCATCTAATTTTTATACTTGTTGTAGAGATGGGTTTTTACCATGTGGCCCAGGCTGGCCTCAAACTCCTGGGCTCAAGCAATCTGCCCACCTCAGCCTCTTAAAGTGCTGGGATTATACGTGTGAGCCACCACACCTGGTCAACTTTGACTTAAAAAAATATTATTACTATAAGAGACACATTCTGCCTTTGTTGCCCACGCTGGAGGGCAGTAGCTATTCATAGGCACAATCCTGCTACTGATCAGCAAGAAGGTTTTGAAAGACTTTGACTTTTAAGTTGATTTAGGAGAGAAGATGAGAAAGAGGTACCTATGGGACTTCCAAGAGGAAATGCCCAGTTGCAGAGTAGGCCCTTTAAACCTAAGACAGTGAATCGGGGTGTCCTGGGGTAGGAGAAGGACTGGAGAAGACCCAGGGTGGAGTATGCAAATAGCACACCTTGCTTTGAATGTCGCCTCTGCCCTTCCCAGCTGGGACACCCTGGGCAATTTCTTTCCCTCTTTTTTTCTTGCTTTCTTTTTTCTTTCTTTCTTTTCTTTCTTTCTTTTCTTTTTCTTTCTTTCTTTTCTTTTTCTTCCTTCCTTCCTTTCTTTCTTTTTTCTTTCTTTTTTCTTCCTCCCTTCCTTCCTCCTTTCTTCCTTCCGCCCTCCCTCCCTTCTTTTCCTTCCTTCTTTCCTTCCTTCCTTCCCTCCCTTCCTTCTTTTTTTCTTCCTTTCTTCCTTCCCTCCCTCACTTCTTTTCCTTCCTTCCTTCCTTCTTTCCTCCTTCCCTCCCTCCCTCCCTCCCTTCTTTTTCTTCCTTCTTTCCTTCCTCCTTCCCTCCCTCCCTCTCATCTTTTCCTTCCTTCCTTCCTTCCTTCCTTCCTTCCTTCCTTCCTTCCTTCCTTCCTTTTTTTGAGACAGGATCTTTCTTTGTCACCCAGGTTAGATAGAGTACAGTAGTGTGAACACAGCTCACTGCAGCCTTGACCTCCCAGGCTCTGGTGATCCTCCCAACTGAGCCTCCTTAGTACTTGGGACCACAAGTGTGTGCTGCCGCACCTAGCTAATTTTTGTATTATTTTGATAGAGGCAGGGTTTTGCCATGTTGCCCAGGCTGATCTCAAACTCCTGGGCTCAAGTGATCCTTCTGCCTTGGCCTCTCAAAATGCTGGGATTACAGGCATGAGCCACTGCGCCCAGCCCAAATTATTTCTTAGAGGCTCCTTTTCTTCATTTGCAAATCTGGCAAAACAATACCAATAATGGGATTATT
This sequence comes from Cebus imitator, assembly GCF_001604975.1. Taxonomy (NCBI): domain Eukaryota; kingdom Metazoa; phylum Chordata; class Mammalia; order Primates; family Cebidae; genus Cebus; species Cebus imitator. The sequence continues at coordinate 2,715,228 of NW_016107568.1, forward strand.
GCAAAGTTTCAGCGAAATATTGAAAATAAAGGCTAGTGTGGAGCACGTGTAAAAGCCAACTGAATGTGGGCTCACGCGCAGGTCAGGGATTCTGGGGAGCTTCACAAGGGCTTTCAGGGTGTGTAGAGCAATGAGCAGAAGGCATCCAGCTGGGCCTGGGCAAGCCTATATTTATGTTTTTGGAGTGGATTGAATATTTGGACAAAACGCTTTTCGGATCTGCAGCCACTCAAGGAGAAATGGAATGGAATGGGGAGGGGTCTGGGGGCCAAGAGGCAGGCTGCCTGGCCAGACCATTGCTTCAGGATGATGGATGAGCTCATTTCAAGGCTTGTAATTAGTGATGACTAGCTCTGAGATCCTTCCCATGAAGATGTATTCCTTGCTCCTCTGTGCCCAGGAGGTCCTCCTCAGGGATTGGGGCTGGGACTGGGGTACAAAGTTTGCCCCCAAACTCTGGCACAGACTTCCAGAGGATGGTGCTTTGTACATGTGCATGAATACGAGTACATGTATATTTTTGATTCTTCTATCACTGTTTGTGTACATGCATGTACGTGTGTGTTGTGTGTATTTACATGTATGTGAGTGCACATATGTACTAAATTGCTAGTCAAGATAAAGTTTTTAGGTTTTTTTTTTTTTTTTTTTTT
>NW_016107568.1:2716342-2718835 GCF_001604975.1 Cebus imitator
GCCAGGCTGGTCGCAAACTTCTGACATCAAGTGATCCGCCCACCTCGGCCTCCCAAAGTGCTGGGATTACAGGCGTGAGCCACCCTGCCTGGCCCAAGAGAAAGATTAAATAGAGTCAGAAATGAGAAGAATGCTTAAAATCTACACTTTTGTCTGGGTCACGTGAAGGAGACTCTCAGTTTCAGAGAAGTGACCTGGCTATGACTAGCCCTTGTCAATATGCAAATGGTAGGCAGACCCTGTTCCAGTGGAGGAAATGATAGAAGCTTCTGTGCTTCTATGGAAGCTGCCACTTGCTCCTGTCCCTGGTAGCCAAAACAGGTCAGGAGAGAGGAGGTGTTCCAGTTTGCAAAAGGGTTTTTTTTGTTTGTTTGTTTTTGTTTTTAAATAAGGGGGAATCCATATTTCACCAACATTTCTTCCTAGGATTCAAAATTGTGGAGCGCTTTTGCAGAGCTTTTGGGTTGGATGGATATAATGTCAACAAAAGCTTAGGAAAAGGAACGTCACTGAATTCTCTAACATGAAATCATCTTTTGAGAAATGAAAGTTTGGTTACTGAGCACACGTTCTAGAGTCAGACACTGGGGTCTACTCCTACTTCCACTATTTATCATCTTTGAGATTTTTTATTTTTTTTTGAGACAGAGTCTCGCTTTGTCGCCCAGGCTGGAGTGCAGTGGTGCAATCTTGGCTCACTGCAACCTCTGCCTCTTGGGTTCAAGCAATTCTCCTGCCTTAACCTCCCAAGTAGCTGGGACTACAGATACCCGCCACCACGCCTGGCTAATTTTTTTTTATTTTTAGTAGAGATGGGATTTCACTGTGTTAGCCAGGGTAGTCTTGATCTCCTGACCTCGTGATTGGCCTACCTCGGCCTCTCAAAGCACTGGGATTACAGGCATGAGCCACTGCATGTGGCCCCTGAGATCTTTTTTTTGAGACAGAATCTCACTCCATCACCCAGGCTGGAGTGCTGTGGTGCTTCTCAGTTCACTGCAACCTTTGCCTCCTGGGTTTAAGCGATTCTCTAGCCTCAGCCTCCCAAGTAACTGGGATTACAGGTGCCCACCACCACGCCCGGCTAATTTTTGTCTTTGGTAGAGATGTGGTTTCACCATGTTGGCCAGGCTGGTCTCACACTCCTGAACTCAAGCGATCTGCCTACCTCAGCCTCCCAAAGTGCTGAGATTACAAGTGTGAGCCATCGCTCCTGGCCTTCTGAGATCTTGATTGAGTAGATAATTGCACTCTAAGGTTTAATTATTTAATCTATAAAAGGGGATAATAATGATGCGGTGCTACTATATGTTATATAAATTTGAATTATACAAGCTTGAAAAACTGAAAATCTCCCTAAATTTAAAAAAATCATCAAGGGTTACATAATTTCACAATTGGTGGGCTGAGCGGATTGTAAACTGTACTCATAACTATTGGCATGATAGTGGCACTTGAGCTGGCAAGAGTAAATAACAGGCATCCATGCTCATGTTGTGTGAATTGGCTGTTGCTTATGTACATCGTAAATTCTGAGAGTGACATTTATGATTAATGTGCTGTTATTTTAACATTCAACATTATCATTTAAAATATTTCCTGTATTCTACAATGATGTTATCTCAGAGTTCGTTTATTAAGTGATGGCATTAATGCTAAAAACACTCTCCAAAATCAATAACTTTGTAATGGAAGTCAGATATGATAAAACACTACAAAAAAGCCCAAATAGCTGTCATGACATGCCAAGCAGTGAATTTAAGAGTGCCCACTCTGAGAAATATTAGAGATTTTGTATTTAGAAAATAAACAATAGTATGAAGACAAGAAATTCTACAAATGGTTGAATATTCTCTCCCTATCTTTTACAGTCATTATTCTGGAAAACTGAGTGTCAAATTATCTAAATTTTGAACTATCTAATGTATTCAGTAACACATCCTTTTCCTAAGGTGTGATCTCTCGTAAAAGAAATAATGTAATCCATGTAAAATTCTTAGCACAGTGCCTGACAGCATGGCAAATAGTTAATGCATGTTAGGTAGACATGCAGCTAATGTAGTTATCAACCATGGGTCAAAACAATGTCCTAAGGGGTAATAGGGATGAGGCAGATTTTGACATAGCCTATGGCTCATGTCAGAAGCCTTCCAGAATCCAGACAGAACCTGCAGGTATTGAACTTTGAGAAAAGGTGGCTGAACAAGTATTAACTGTAAACTTTAGAATCAAAGTTTAAATCCCTACATCAGCTTTTTAAGAATCTGGAATCGGCCAGGTGCACTGGCTCATGCCTGTAATCCCAACACTTTAGGAGGCTAAGGAGGGTGGATCACTTGAGAACAGGAGTTTGAGACCAGCCTGACCACATGGTGAAACCCCATCTGTACTAAAAATACAAAAATTAACTGGATGGGTGGCAGGTTGCAGTGAGCCAAGATCTTGCCATTGCAGTCCAGCCTGGGCAACAGAGAGAGATTCTGTCAAAAAAAA
>NW_016107568.1:2719830-2727457 GCF_001604975.1 Cebus imitator
AGGCAATTCTTCTGCCTCAGCCTCCTGAGTAGCTGGGATTACAGGCACGCGCCACCATGCCCAGCTAATTTTTTGTATTTTTAGTAGAGACGGGGTTTCACCGTGTTGACCAAGATGGTCTCGATCTCTTGACCTCGTGATCCACCCGCCTCGGCCTCCCAAAGTGCTGGGATTACAGGCTTCAGCCACCGCACCCGGTAGCCCTTGATTCTTTAGGGAAAAACAGAGCAGCAGGTTGCTGGGGAAAGTTGCTAATATTGTCTGCGACTAATCGTTGTCTGTAAGACCACATATGGTATACTGGAAAAGTGGCCAGAATTATTCCCATTTCCTTATATTAATGCCCTTAGCAGAATGAATTTGCAGGTCTTTTCTTTAACAGGTAGAGATTCTTTCCTTACTTTGGATCTGAACTGATCCAAAGTTGCTTTGGCTTTAGACTTGCTTTGGCTGTTAGAATGAGACATAAGTGATGTTCTATTACTTCCTAGCTTCAGATTCAAGAGGCCTTGCATGCCTCTGCTTGCTTTCTTGGACTTTTGCAACCTCCATATGAATAGGCCAGACTACCTTCCTGGAAGACCAGAGATCACTTGGACCAGAATTGAGCAGTCAGCTAATTGATCCCAACCAAAGTCCAAAACATGTGAAAAAGACTATGCAAGCTCAGTGAAATCAAACCTCATTAAACCTTCAGTTAACCCCCAGCTGACTGCAGCAGGTACATAACCATAGCCGAGGCTACCCTAGATCTGATCTGCCAACCCCACACTGACTCAATGACTCATTAGCAAAATAAATGTTCAGGCCGGGTGCAGTAGCTCATGTCTATCATCCGAGCATTTTGGGAGGCTGAGGCGGGTGGACCGCCTGAGGTCAGGAGTTCGAGATCAGCCTGGCCAACATAGTGAAACTCCATCTCTACTAAAGATACAAAAATTAGTCAGGCACGGTGGCACACACCTGTAGCCCCAGCTACTTGGGAAGCTGAGACAGGAGAATCGCTTGAACCCAGGAGACGGAGGCTGCAGTGAGCCAAGATCGTGCCACTCCACTGCAGCCTGGGCAAGACAGAGAGAAACTCCATCTCAAAAAACAAAAAACAAAACAAAAACAAAGCAAAATAAATGTTCACGGTTTTAAACAAAAAAAGTGACACATGCCCTCTTATAAGAAAAGCCTCGGAAGAGAAAATATTTAAATTATCTTGGGTGTGATGGCTCATACCAGTAATCCCAACATTTTGGGAGACCAAGGCTAGAGGATCGCTTGAGCCCAGGAGTTCCGACCAGCTTGGGCAACATGGTGAGGTTGAGTCCTTTTTTTTTTTATTTGAGACAGAGTCTTGCTCTATCCCCAAGGCTGGCGTTCAGTGGTGTGATCTCAGCTCACTGCAACCTCCGTCTCTCAGGTTCAAATGATTCTCCTTCCTCAGCCTGCAAATAGCTGGAATTACAGGTGTCTGCCACCACACCTTGTTAATTTTTGTATTTTTAATAGAGTTGGGGTTTCACTATGTTGGCTAGGTTGATCTCCAACTCCTTACCCCAAAGTGTTGGGATTACAGGCATGAGCCACCGTGCCCAGCCAAGACCCTGTCTTTTTAAAAAGCAGGATCAATCAGCTGATGGATTCTGCTTCCTGATACTCAGAAGGCTGAAGTGAAAGTATCACCTGAGCCTAGGAGTCAGGGCTGCAGTGAGCCATGTTCACTCCAGCCTGGGCGATAGAGTAAGACCCTGTCTCAAAAAATAAAATAAAATAAAAAATAAATTTTCTTCATTTCCAGATTTTTCTGTGCTTTCCAGATAGTAAGAATCTCCTCTTTCCCTCTACCTGGATGTGATGACTCATTCATTTAATCATTCATTACATCATTTTTTTTTTTTTGACAGAATCTCACTCTGTCACCCAGGCTGGATTATAGGGGCGCAATCTTGGCTCACTACAACCTCTGCCTCCTGGGTTCAAGTGATTCTCATGCCTCAGCTTCCTGATTAGCTGGGATTACAGGCATGCACCACAACACCTGGCTTATTTTTGTATGTTTTAGTAGAGACAGTATTTTACCATGTTGCCTAGGCTGGTCTCGAACCCCTGGTCTCAAGTGATCCACCCGCCTCGGCCTCCCAAAGTGCTGGCATTACAGGCATGAACCACCATCACACCCGGGCCTCCATAGTTTTTTTTTTTTTTTTTTAGTGCAAGATACTTTGATGGGCTCTGTGGGGTCACATGATGCAGGGAGTAAGAAGATACAGATTTAAGTTATAGTCGAGTTTGGGCAAAAAGGAAATAAGACTGCCTGAATAAGTCAACTACCACACTTGAATTTGGACAATGTGGGATCGATTTGCAGCAGTCTGACCTTTGGATAGTTACTTAACCTCTCTGAGTTTTGGCTTCAACATTTCACAAACGGGAAGATTACTTGGCTCAGCATGATTGGAAGGGTCAAAGAAATTTGCAAGGTCCTGTGTCCACAGGGGTCAGAATCACCTTCCACCTCCTACTTTGTTGGTTCACATTTCAGATTGGTACTAAGCACCACCTTCATCACGTCAGGATCTCCCCAAGGAGAGGGGAGTGTTCCTGTATTTGGGGGGTGCCTTTGCTTTTAACAGTTTCTCACATAAGAATCAAAGCAGGACTCACCCAGACAGGAATGTGGGGTCTTCCCAGCATCCTAAGAGATTGACTTTGGGAAACTGAGAAGGGAAGATGTGGTGTGGTTGAATGTATGTGTGAACTTTACTGGGATAAGGGATACCCAGGAAACTAGTAAAATTTCATTTCTGGGTGTTGTCTGTGAGGTTGTTTCCTGAAGAGACTGGCATTTGAGTTGGGAGCCTGAGTAAAGAAGATTGTTCTCACTAGACCAGGTGCAGTGGCTTACACCTGTAATCCTAGCACTTTGGGAGGCTGAGGTGGGCAGGTCATGTGAAGTCAGAAGTTCTAGACCAGTCTGGCCAATATGGTGAAACCCCATCTCTACTAAAAATAAAAACATCAGCCGGGCATGGTGGCACGTGCCTATAGTTCCAGCTACTCAGGAGACTGAGGCAGGAGAATTGCTTGAACCTGGGAGGCAGAGGTTGTAGTGAGCTGAGATTGCACCACTGCATTCCAGCCTAGGCGACAGAGAGACTCCATTTCAAAAAAAAAAAAAAGATCGCTCTCTCCAGTGCGGGTAGGTGCCACCCAATCCACTGAGGGCCTGAATAGGACAAAAGGGTAGAGGAAGGGCAGATTTGCTCTTTCTGCCTGAGTGGAGACATTCATCTTCCCCTGCCATTGGACCTCAGTGCTCCTGGTTTTCAGACCTTCAGGCTTAGACTGGCACTTCACAACTGGCCTTCCTGGGCCTCTGGAGCAGATCATGGGCCTTCTCAGCCTCCATAATTGCAGGAGTCAATCTCTCACAGCACATTTCTTTCTCTTTATCTCTTATTTTTGTTTCTCTGGAGAACCTTGTCTAATACGGAAGGACATGCTAACATCACTCTGTAAATCCAGCCTAGTGTGAAGCAGTGATCTCTTAATGGCCCCTGGGCTACAAGTCAAGTCTGGGTGATTCTTGATTGGTTCTCAGCTTTGGCTTGGAGACTGAGCTGCATAGAAGGCCTCTGGCCTGGGACTTGGCATCCTGAGGTTTGGCCTAGCTAGCCTGCCCCAGAAACAGTCCAGATAGCAAGACATGGGCTGAAGTACAGTCTGAAAATCAGGAATAAGCAATAGTCGTTGCATGACAAGGGATGAACCATAAATATCCGCCATGTCATCTTTCTTCCTCCCTCAGAACCCCTGATCTCAAAGAGAATATGCATGAAACAGGAAAGGCGTAGGGACCCAAGTTTAGGCTTTGGGGAATGAACGTCCTTGGAAATCAGTATCTATGATGCACTTGCCTTACCAAGTCTTACTGGAAGCCTGGGTGGCCTCACATCCTGCATTCAGTCCTGAGTTTGGCACCCCTAGCCGAGGGCCACAGAGAAGAGAACCAGCTCAAAGGGCTGAGAATTGCAAGCCTGGCTGCGGTACCCAGTTAGGTCAGTTACCACACTGCCTCCCATTCCTGTTTCTGCTTATCGTCAGGCTATTCTGTGAGAGGGAGATGGGGAAGCTAGATTTTGCAGGTGGCAGAAGTTCCCAGAGTATAGGGCAGCAGTGATGTGAGCATACGTGCTGATGGCTTTCACGGCCTTAAGGAAAACACCCACCCTACAGAAATACCTCAGGAAAGACTAGCTTGACCGGAGATCCTATGTGAAAATAAAATCTTCACAACATCAGGCAGATGCTTGATAAATGTCTGTGGACTGACAGCTGAATCTCCATGGGTAGCTAGGGGAAGGCACACATCTCTGGGCTGTTTGGGGTTGGGAACCTGAATGTCAGAAATGTGGGCGAAAGAGCTGGGGAGGGGGTGAGGATGACAGGCTGGAGGGTTTGGATCTGTTTCCTCATCAGCCTGAGAAGCCAAGGGGCTAAGTCCAGAAACCACAGTCAGCATGTTTGGGTGGACAATGCTGTGACGAGGAGAGAAGGAAAGGAAGGGAGGGGAGATGGAGAGACATAGAGGCAGAGAAACAGGGGAGGGGGACAGAGACAAAGACATGGGATGGGAAGGAGAGAGGGAGAAAGGGAGATTGAAGGAAGATGTAAGAGCTGGAGTATCAGTGAGTCTAACCTAGAAATGAGAGAAATGCAGAGACATCTTCAGATATGAAAAGAATTTAGTGTTAGAGTCTGTCTTCCTATCTGTCTCTCTCATCAGACTGTAGATTTTGAAGGCAGGCACTAGGTGTAAGTCACGTTTACATTCTCAGAGCTTAGCATAGTGTCTAAATGCTAGATATTCAATAAACGATTTTCAAACAGATATATTAAGACAGGCAGAATTTTAAGACAGAAGGTCAAAAACACAGAAGATAGTGGCTATGAGCATAGTCCTTTTTTTTTTTTTTTTGAGATGGGAGTTCCGCTCTCGTTGCCCAGGCTGGAGTGCAGTGGCGCGATCTCGGCTCACCGAAACCTCCGCCTCCTGGGTTCCAGCGATTCTCCTGCCTCAGTCTCCAGAGTGACTTGGGATGACAGGCACGTGCCACCGTGCCCGGTAAATTTTGTATTTTTAGTAGAGATGGTGTTTCTCCACGTTGGTTGGGCTGGTCTCGAACTCCCAATCTCAGGTGATTTGCCTGCCTCAGCCTCCCAAAGTGCTGGGATTACAGGCATGAGCCACCATGCCCGGCCAACCATAGTCTTAGAATCATAAGAGGTGCTATTAAATCTCAGTTTCATCATTTCCTAACTACATGCCTTTGAACAAGACTTAGCCTGAGTTTACCATATACAGTTATTGTGAGAATTAAATGCCTGCAAAACTCTTAGCAGACTGCCTATGTTCCCAATTATGTTAGCTACTGTCATTACTGTTGTCAGAGTTGTTGCAGACAAGAAAGCAAGATACAGGCTTTAAATATCACCTGCTTCAATATTAAGGGACAAGAGCTCCCATGGCTCCTGTACCAGCCAGCTATTGCTGTATAAGTCACTGTTAAACTTAGCAGCTTCAAACAGCAACCCTTTGTTATTTCATGTAAGTTTCAGGGTTGGCTGGGTGATACATGGATTGCATGAACAGTCCCCAATTAATGGCTCTTTGCCCTGTAACTTTGCAGTGCTTTTCCAGTCTTACTCTAGGTTTGGTCCTGTGATTTGCTTTTGCTGCTAGGACAGTGGTAAACTTGATGCAAGCAGAGGTGTGAGAAAGAGACTGCCTGTTTGACCCTTTTCCATTACAGGCTAGCCTGCTAGATGGACATACAAGACACGTAGAAGAACCAAGTTGTCCTGGTGTCCTGGCTGAAGCCACAGAAGACCAGTCATCCCCTAACCAACCCAACTACACCTTACAGAGGTATGAATGAGCCCAGGAGAAGATCAGCCAGGTCCAGCCCACATCAGCAAATTCACCTAGCCAACCCTGAAACTTACATGAAATAACAAAGGGTTGCTGTTTGAAGCTGCTGAGTTTAATGTGACCTGTTATACAGCAATAGTTGGCTGATGCAGGAGCCATGGAGCTCTTGCCCTTTAATATTGAAGCAGCTGATATTCAAAAGCAAAGGAAAGGTTTGGTATGGTGGCTCATGCCTACAATCCCAGCACTTTGGGAGGTTGCGTTAGGAGGACTGCTAGAGCCCAGGAGTTAGAGACCAGTCTAGGCAACATAGTAAGATCGTCTCTACAAAAAATTTAAAAATTAGCTGGGCATGGTGCCAAGCACATGCAGTCCCACCTACTCAGGACGCTGGGGTGGGAGGATCGCTTGAGCTCAGGAGGTTAAGGCTGCAGAGAGCCATGATCTCAACACTGTACTCCAGTCTGGGTGACAGAGTGAGATCCTGCCTAAAAAAAATAAAAACCAACAACAAAGGCAAAGCGGAGAAAGTCATGGTCTGCCAAGTTTTATTTGTAGAGTCTGGTGAACTTGAACTAGAGAAAGCTGCAAAAAGTGGCTTGGAGAGCATGGCAGGGCCATGGAGAAGAGCTAACAGAAGTAGGTCCCTCGGCCAGACCCTGAGGGAGCCCTTTTGGTGGAGAGCGGACACCTGAGGCAGGAGGTGGCTGGGGCCAAGTCCAGGAAGACAGCAGCAGGGCTGCAACTGAGAGCCGAGGCTAGAAGGGTAGCGCTCGCTCTAACCTGACCCTGCAGGTCTCAGGCCCTGGGGTCATAAACTCGTCCCATGAAGATGGGGAATTTGTGCTGCTGGTCCCACAGCACGAAGAGGAAGGGCTGCTGCACTTCAAAGATCAGCAAGGTGCGGGCCACAGAGATGGCAGAGGCTGCAGCCGCCTCCACCCCAGTCTCCGTCAGTTCCAGCACTGTCTGGTGCTGCATCGCAGAAACCTGAAGATCTGGGTCCTCTGTCAGCCCACACAGGTTGAGGTCATAAGAAAAGTCGAAGAATTCTAGGGCAATACCAGAGAAAAACAGAATCAGAGGCCAGCATGAAACCCTCAGCGGATGGAGGGTCCTGAATACTCTGCGTTCATCCTGAGTCCCCATGCTCTCTTCCTCCTCCTCCCTTGTTTGCCAGATTACATACTGCACCCTCTGGCCCAGTTCGTGGGATCCTCTATTAGTGGGTCCTACACTGCCACTCTGTCTCAAGAGGTGAGAGGCCTTGTCCCCCACCCTCGAAACAACCCTGAAAAATGATGCCATTGCTTCCTTATCTCCCAGGACCTTGGAAGTGAAGTAATGTATCAGAGATAGGACATATGTTAAAAAAATGAGATTATTTGCAATGCTATGATGCTGTGAAAAATGGGAAAATACACCAGGAGCATCTTTAGCTCCAAATATTAGACCATCTAATATTCGGTCTTGGATCTCAGTTCCTGACACAGAGCTACTAGATCCCCTGGAATTTCTTGGGTCTTAAGAATGCTTTTTGGCCGGGCGCGGTGGCTCAAGCCTGTAATCCCAGCACTTTGGGAGGCCGAGGTGGGTGGATCACGAGGTCAAGAGATCGAGACCATCCTGGTCAACATGGTGAAACCTCGTCTCTACTAAAAATACAAAAAATTAGCTGGGCATGGTGGTGCGTGCCTGTAATCC